>NW_013532897.1:781732-792538 GCF_000836235.2 Papilio xuthus | reverse complement strand
ACCCTCGCGGACTACGATACGGTGCATTCACTATCGAAACGGAGAAAAATATTACACATACACGAGCCGTAACAGAAATATAAATTCAGGGTTAGTTTTAAATTGTGCGGATGCGTTAAGTTTTGGGGTGAAAAGCGTCGTCGCGGAAAATGCATTTCCCGGGTGCAAGGCGCAGGGCAGGCGGTGCGGGGTGCGCGGCGGACGGGGCGGGGGCGAGGGTGCAGGCGGTGATGGACATCGTATCGATTTCTATCTGCCCGCGCCTCCCTTGTTGTGGCGATGCAGGGCGCGCCATCGATCGTTGCACCGGCCCTGAATCAACCCTCCCGCCGCCGCCGTGGCCACCACTGCCCTCGCGGTCGCGAATGATTTGCGCTGTACTGACTGTAGTGCGTGCATACTGGTCGCTGGTTGCTGGTCAGTTGTTGTCAGTTGCGTCACGGCAATGCAAGTACCGCACTCGGATTTTCTAGACAATTACAATAATTAACCTTACACACGGCCGACTCGGTTTAATTATTTATTAATTGCTTCTGAATTGAACGATCATCTTAATTGCACTTTGATACGACGCATTATAGTGTTTATATTTTTTAGTAATTTTTTATTTTTCGTGTGTTATGCAATTCAGTGTTTCACAATTTAAATATATAATTTTAATCGCACGTGAGTAAATTGACAACCAGTCATTTCCTTTAAGTTATATTCACTTCAATATTTTATATGTAAATTTTAATTTAAATTAAATTTTATTTATTTATTTATTTTTTGTTAAAATTTGGCGTCTGAAATTTTTACACTTAAAACATTGTATAGAAATCATTAAGTATTTATTATAATGTCATTATGATGAATTTCACAAATAGACAGCCTAAATATTAATCAATTTAAAATGAACAATAGTTAGGAATAGCAACTTTGATCGAGAAATCGCAACGCTTTTAACGAATTAGGAAATAAACATTAACCGCTGGAAACGACGCTTTTCACCCTTCGAAGGAATAAAAAACGCAATTGAATATAATTTAAAAAAATAATCAGACCACATAGAACTAACGGGTAGAAATCTTTTCAGGATATCAAAACAAACTACTACATGCTCTTTAAAAACAAATATAAAAGATAAAACAAAAGTGATCGCCCCAATCGGAGGCGATAAATAAAAGCCGTCTAGGCAACGCCGGAGACAAGTTGGGCGCGTGGGCGCAGTGAGCGTTTGGGCGCGTTGGGCGCAGGGCGCAGCGTGGGATGCGCGCGAGTGTTGGATAGCCGAGAACCCCCAGGCAGCGCCGTGCCGCCCTCAGAACTACCGGCCATGGCGACCGAGACCGGTCAGTAAATATTTACTATTATATATTTTTAATCTATTACATAAGATATTTTTGCAATCGTCTTTTATTGAACTTATGAGTTGCTAAAAGTAACAACTTGTGCGCCTATTTTGCCTTCATAAATTTAATTTGTATATAACTGGTAAAGTGATTCTAGAGTTTATTTTTTGACCTAAAAGTAACGTTAATTTAATCATTTACCTAACTTTTATTCCTTGCAACCATTGGAAGGTGTAAAAGGTACAAAAGTGTATATTAAGTTCAAAGCGCGCAATATTGTCACAGTCATCAGTGTAATAAATCACAAACAACTGTAATTGTAGCTTAAAAATTATTTTATTTTATAATTTCACGAGAAAGGCAAAAGAATATAATTAAATATGGCATAAAATATCATTTGCAAATGCACAATAAATAGGCTATGGTGAATCTTAAATCTCTTAATCTAATTGGGATAGAAATATACTTAAATCAAAGGTAATCTTATTCGATTTTGTTAAATGAGTCTCCTCTTTTATGACTTTTTTTTCGTTAAAGTCGCAAAATCGGAATACTATATAGCGGAAATTTTAAATGTAGAAAAATCATTTTTAAAATACAAGAAAATTTATTTTACCGTTTTCCTAAAAAAATATCGCGAGCATAGATCATTTTATTTTGTTGAAGACTTAAAGCATTAATTAGGTATATTTTACTTATCATCATCATCATCAGCTCACTATACGTCCCCACCGAGTGGCTCGGGGCCTACCCTAAGTTAAGGGTATTTTACTTAGGTATTTAACTTATATATAATCAAAATTCTCCGTCTTCCCATGAACTGTGAAAATATTTTTACACATTACACACGCAATTGTTTACCAACAAAATGTATATGACGAGCGTACGCGTCCACCCGTCACTCGTACGGTACATGAGTTCGTTGATATTCACCCCCCACACCCCCACCCCCTCGTCCTGGCGGCGCCACCCCGCGATCATCCTGCAGGATCGCGGGTGTGAGCGCGGTACTTGTTTAATGACGTTGCTTTTCTTTATTCGAGAATGGAGGGTGCGTTCTTATTTTTCTCACTGGACGTTCCTAATGGATAAATTTTCCAATTCTTCGATATAGAAATACTTATTTGAAAGAAATAGTTTAGAAATATCTCATTTTTATCTTGTTTGTGCTAAATAGAGCTATTTTACGACTTTATGACATCCAGCTGTCTATTTATTGAACTATAATCATATTTTAAAAACATCACAAATACAGTATATCATACGCAAATATCGACAATATTCTTTACAATACATATACAAAAAACATATACAAAACAAATATCCAATTACCATTATTTGCGTATAAGAAGTTTATGATAATAAAACTGAGTAAATTAAGCGCATATAAGTAAAACTCGTTGTATCCGCCCATTTTCGTCGATGGCTCAAATTAAAAACAAAACAACTCGACGGCCTCCGTTCTTAATTACATTTTTGTTTAGTTTTCCTCATGCGCATTTGTACAATAATTACTTCTAAATAACATCTAGTTATACTCTAATCAATATAAGACACGCTAATACGAGTCGAAGATAATATTAAAAAACGTAGAACAAATAAACATTTCGTTAATTAACACAATGATAAGTAATAGTTAAACGATAAGTAAAAGTCTTATCCTATCTTTGATACATTTTTTCTAACAAGATTTAAAAAAAATAACATCGTCGAATAACGTAAATTATCTCTATTTTAAAATTTAGATCGACTTCAAAAGAGTCAAAATATTTCTGTTTACAAAGTAAACATTAACAACGACATAACTGCTACAATTATTTTTAAAAAATGCACTAAATTTATAAAGATACGCGCATTTCAACTCAACTCGCAAGGACAATTTAAATCAAAAATTGATGTATATTTTGTCAATCTGTGGCGTGTGCGGCGACACCCCAGTGGGGGCTGGGGCAGACGGCGGCGGGAGCGGGAGCGGGGGCGGGGAAGTGACGCGGGGGCGGGTGGGGAAGCAGCAGGATTCAAGGCAGACGCGAAACCGCGTGCAGAAGCTCTGAACACGTTAATGCCCTTTGTCTGCATTTCATTGTAAATACGTTGCTACATCTAACTAAGTACATTGTCTGGGATTTTGTTATACTTCTCGCATTGGTTGAATCGATAATGATATATTTCTCAAAACTTAAATAAAAACTTGCAACATTTAAATAAAAATACTAGATAATTTTGTACGCATCTAATAGTGAATATGGTTTCATTAAACTTTATCATTAATTACGAGTATACTATTTTTAATTTTGAACCATTTTAATAAAAAATTAAACTTTATTTTTTCTCAAACAATGTCATTTCATAGTATTTGTCCTTTCCTCATCGTAATAAAAAAGACAAAGATAAAACACAAGTCTTGATGCTATTTTTTTAACTACCAAAATATTTTGTGAAAAAATTAATCAGTTTTATACAAAAGGATTAAAAAAACAACTGACAACATTGATTTGATGAATGACGTGCTGTCATGTTTGTGGAATGATCCCGCCATTTTGTATCATGTCATAGCGGCGGCGGGCGGGAACACTTTCGATTTCGTTCGAGGCTCGTTCGGAAGTCCGGCTGCGTTCGGAAATGCGCGTATTTTGCACTTGCACTTTTATTTTACTATCTTCTTAACCAAAACATCAATATTTATACACGTTTATGACAGTATATTATTTAAATGTCTAGTTTACATTATTCCAGTACAGTAGCGCTGGCTTAACATGGTTTTTATGGGATCACTGGCGCTAGTAAATGTTTAAATTATGCAAGTTGTAGACCAGCGCTGATTTCGAGCACTTCTGTCTTACTGTACTGACATAATGTAAACCGGGTGTTAAAAAGATTTTTAAATTTTCTGATTAAAAAAAATGGTAATCAGAATTAAAGCGGAAATCAAACGAAATAAAAATTCTTACCACAAAACTAACCTACAAAACCGGCAAATAGCAACTTTCTTATTTATTAATAAAAATATGCTTATTTATTTTAGGTTAATGTGCATATGCAAATTTTTAACAAATTCAAAGCCTACGATTTGATTTGTTTGTGATTTACGTTATGAATACAGATTCAATTTCTAACCTTTAGTATACTTGAATATAATTTGAGAAGCTTCGAAAAGACTTGAAATTTTCTCTCATACAAGTAAAATTGTGACCAAGTACTGACTAGTTGACTCACTGATAGTATAACTCTCTTAAACTTTAACATTCTGCTCTAGCATACGTATTAAAATTGAGTCCCCCGTTAAATATGTAAAGGCACTATAGAGGTTTGATTATTAGCTGCTATAGTGGCGCATTACTTGCGATATATCTAAATGTTGGTACCCGTTGTGGCGCAGCGAGTGTCGCATATTACAGCGCCGGTGACCGTGTGTGCGCAGGCGGCGCCGCGGCCGAGCAGCAGTACTCGCTGCGCTGGAACGACTTCCACTCCGCCATGGTCTCCTCCTTCCGCCGGCTGCGCGACGAGGAGGACTTCGTTGACGTTACGCTTGCCTGCGCCGGCGCTACGTTCTCCGCACACAAGGTAAGCCTGCCCTGGACTGAACTCTCGGTTTTACACATAGGTTAAATGCAAATGCAGTTGCATAGATGATATTGTCTCCAACAGACTCGTCATAAGTTTCAGATGGTACTGTCCTTTGCAACACATAGGTTGATAAAAAAAGGATAATTTGACGTAAATTAACATTTGTATAAAAATGTAATAATAGCTATTTAAGAGGCGAAAGTTTTGAAAGAGTAATGAACGCAAACAGTAAATCGCCGTGAACTACACACGTGTGCGATGGCGTTCTGTACGTAATGGGCGTACGTTTACAAATTGGCGTAATTTAGTTCCGAAATCGCTGTACCCGAGTTTGGAATGTGTTGCCGATAATATTCGTTGAGAAACTTGAATAATTATTGAATCGCTCGTTGTTTTGATTACCGGTAATACAGGATTTATCTAAACGAAGAATATACCGACGTTCAGAGATAAGATGAGCGGAGAAATAATATGTGCCCTCAAAAAAACGTACACTTTATCATTTTAATGATACGTGAATCATCTAGAATGAAAGTTGCGCTAAGGTATCTTTTATAATGTCTAATTTATGCGTACACGAATATTCTAATATTTCACGATCATTGATTTTGCCATAATTTGGGACATTGTTGGATGACGTCATTACGAAAGTTATTATCATAGAGACTTATTGCACATATAATACTTAGGTGGTACTGTCAGCGTGCAGTCCTTACTTCAGGCGGCTGCTGAAGGCCAACCCCTGCCAACATCCTATCGTCATCCTGCGGGACGTACACGACAAAGACATGGAGAGCTTACTCAGGTAACAAGCGGACATTTCCTTGCAATTGAAATATAAATGTCAACACTAGAAAACTTGCATATGCCTTTTATCCTAACTGGACACATTAAAAAAACTTTGACCTACGAAATTCTGAAGGTGTTTCATATTCTTTAATTTATGCTTCTTTATCCCTAGATATTGGTACTATGAGAATAGAGCTTTTACTGTTGTATGTTGGCACAGGTTCATGTACCAAGGCGAGGTGCACATCGGACAGGAACAACTGAAGGAGTTCTTGCGCGCGGCACAGCTGCTTCAGGTGCGCGGACTTACCGACGTTCCGCCCCCCGCACCGCTGCCCACACTCGACCAGAAGCCATCGCCGGTAAGTCAATTTCTATATCTCTGCATATAGCATCATCTGAGAATTACTATTACAGCTCATCTGTATGTCTAAGGACCGCCATACTCTTAACACGTTCAGTGCCACCATGGGAAACAACACCAGCAGCATTTAAAGAGTTAAAGAACATAAGAAGTTAAGCTGTACAAATTTGTGTTAAGTTGTACGTCTCATCTCCGTGGTTACTGCTCTTTATTTAATGTAGGTAAACAGTTACATCACCTTAAATCTCAACGTGTTTCTTTCATAATTTTTCAAATAAATGTAAAATAATCCTTTCTCAAATGTCAAATAACTCTAATCCCGGAGTCGACACATAAAGTGTACCTTCACTTGAGTTGACTTGTAAGGAGGCACGACACAGATGGCGCCACCTCCGCAAGTGACCAAATCGGTGTCATTGACATTTTTATTTTCGTGAATCACAATTTCTTTAAAAAAAAATCGTCGCTAGAGCCGTAAGAGGATGCCATAATTAAAGGATCTATTTAAAGAGAACGCGTTGCATTCCCAAACGGGATTAGATCCACTCGCGGTGACAAGCGGGGCTTTATCTCCTACAAATCTAAAGTACAATTGAAAAACCTATTCACTGAATATTTCTTTCTATGTATAACCGCATGACGCAGCGTTAATTTACAAGATTATAAAAGGTTGCAATGAAATAACGAAAAAGCATTTTAAATTTGACATCTGTCATTAAAATATTGTCATTTTTTACACAAAACTTCGACGCTGGCAACATTCTGAAGTACTTTTGATACGTTGGAATTACAATAGCAATAAAGGGAGTAGTAAAATTATAGACATTAACAAACAAGCGCGTGTCTACACTGTCTATACGACTTACCGTTAGTTTCCGAGACCAAAATCTCTATATAAAACATGTCGTCATTTTTCATTATCTTTAATTATCATTGACAAAAAAGAGATAACAAAATGTTTTAAACGCAAATTTAGGTGTCAGAAACCCACGGCTAGACAATCCAATTAAACCCATATAAGGATTACGTGTGACGCCACACCGGCCAGCACTTCGACCTACAATGCGTAAACGATCTATATAATATACAAGAATTTCACCTATCAGTGAGTCATGAGTGTCCGCGTAAATATACTTTCTCTCTGTTGTACCATTATTACCACTTGAAGGTGAACTGAACGAGTAATTCGGGGAATATACGTAGAGTGACTGTACACAGCGAACATTTAGTTGATTGAGCAATCATTTCAATGTATTATACTTGAGTATCTTGTTACTTGGATAGGGGTTTCTTAAGTATGTGATTCTTAGAAGCTGACCTTATTTACGCCATCTATATTTATCTCAAAATTCACATATATTGGTCAAAATTACTACTCTTATATCTATTGGTAATAAAAGAAATCAATGCAATCGATGTGACCGTCCCAATACTTTAGCAGTCTGCCTCATCGTGGACGGAGGGCAGCGCGTCACGCGAGGGCCGGGAGGTTCGCGAGGGTCGCGAGGGACGTGAAGGCCGTGAAGGGCGGGAGGGGCGAGAGGGACGGAGGTCTCGGCGCGCGGAGGAGGGAGCTGCTAGCACGCCTCCACCGAAAAGGGCGCGATCCTCTGACCTGTACCAGGCGCAGATGAAAACCAGGTGCGTACCAAACGTCATTTGCAATGCGATCGATTCTCTAAGCAGCTTTGACTATTTGATTTGCCACACCAATTCGTGAATTTGTCCGTCGCGGCCCTGAACTGACTTGTGACCGCTTGATAGACGGGTCACTGCCTTACAAATACACGAAATCTTTACAAAAATCTACGAACTTCTTTATCTATCAATCGAATTTGTGATTGAATTGATTATGTATTGTGTTTATTACCTTTGGGAATATTTGCCGCAGTGTCGTTGTTACGCTGAAGCATCTTTCTATAAGTTTTCATGAGCTCTAAATAAGAAGAAGGAAACGTTAGTTTACTGCAAACAAAGCAAAAAGGGTTCCAGTTCGAATATCGATTGCCGCTGTAACATCTTTTGGAGATTGTCTTAGATATACACGTATTTACGGATATTCCGCGAGGGGCCGAGCAGCGACGTCACGAGATCGCCTGAGCTCTTAAAATATGCAACATTCATCCTCGTTCGTGCGATCTTGCGTCGTAAAATTTCATTGCATTTTCGTCATGTCCGCGAGTACGTCATGCGCACATAATCGATTTGTTTTATGTAACACGTCTCATCTTCCACAGAATCCCCGGTACAATGTAGTACATTTGAATCTATTTCAATTATGGTAATAATCGCATCTTTTTACTTTCATTATTTTGATATTAGAACCTACTTTTTAACCCTTATTTGAAGTTATCAAGATTACATAACTGAACGTTTCACATACAAACAAAAACAAACATAATTATGTATCCTATGTGATGATTTTATTGTGTCCATGTTGTGTTAAGTGCTAGTTAATTTGATCAATTAAATTATTTAAACATGCAAATTACTGACCATAAGCAGTTGACTACAAATATGTTTTCTATTACGTAAATAACACAAATGTTTCTAGGTTAAACATATTTGGACTTTCCGACATTTCAAGTAATAGAATCGAATTAAATTAAAACATTCTTTGGATATCCAACACTTATTTGTCATCGCGGACGAGTAAAAATTGTTGAGAAATTCATGGTCGTGGTCTTGTGTTTGCTTGTGTATGTGATTGTTATTTGTTCGGTTGTTTACTAACAAGACGTACGGCTTACGGGTGTAGGACGGAGCAGCTGCTGGCGCAGGCGAGCCCCGAGGCGCTCGCCAACGGGCACGAGCTCGCGCTGTTCGGGCACGCGCTCGACGCGCACGGACCGCCTGCACCGCACCTCTCCGCTCTCAACAACAACCTGGTGAGTGTCGCTACTACCGCTCATTGCTACACAATACCATGCACATTAAGTTTATAGAATAGTAAAATTATAGAACGATAACATTCCTATTTAAGCCTTACTTCGCTGAAAAAAAAAAATTTGGCTTCGCTACTCGACCTTTGGTAACATATAGTTTGGTAATTTTAGATCCTTTTTTTGATCAATTATTATAATATTTGTAGTCTGGTTCCGGCGAGGGGGAAGGTGAGGGGGAGGAGTCATCATCGGACGCGGGCGCGAGCGACACTGAGGGCGAGCCGCGCGCCAAGCAGGAGCCCATCGACTACGACGACCCCCAAGCGCTCGCCCACACCAACGGCGCCCTCCCGCACAACTTCCCCGGACTGCTCAACCTGCAAGGTACCACTGCACACACACCTGTAACTCATGTCATTTAAACAACAGAGCAGAACACTAGCGTTTACATACTAACGTAAAGGGTCAAGACTTACATTTAAACATTCAATCCTAGCAAATGTATATTTTGAAACTCGTATATTTGCAGGATTTGCCGGCCTGCCGGGACCATCAGGAATGCCGGACAATTTCGGTGAGTACAATATTAATTTTACTAACAATTTACTAACCATACGTTGACGTTGAGATATTGATAATTAAAAACTTGCAACAATTTGTATAACAATTAAATAGTGCGATGCTAGTAGTTAATATTGTTAACGACTTTAATGTTACTAATTACATCGATTGCATCATTAATTGTATTATACATTTATTGATCACTGTTAAATCGTCACACGAACTAACACTAGCCAGTTATAAATCTAACAGCGTAATTGGTGTTTTATTTAATTGGATACGCGTACATCCCGCGCACTGAAAGTATTAGACCAGGGCACCAGCAACCATGGAAGTTACGTCACGACACACGCAATGTTCAACATTCGATCTTATTAAACTAGATATCGAAGATCTATGTACATTTTATGTGGAATGTGCTATGGATGATTGATCATCCAAATCCAAATTTTATTATATAAACTATCTCGTATTTATGAATAGCTTCATTAATAATGGCATAAGGAATTAGAAGCGTCTCAACATGCCGACGACTTGTCTACACCAATTAAGCAGTTTCCGCAATGTTATTACGAGTGCATCGTGTGCTTTTATCCAAATTTAAATCAGCTAGGAAAAGTAAAGTTCCTAAAAATAGACAATATAATAGTCAGTGTCTGCTGAATGCGTTAAATACGGCGGGTATGGTGCACCGAAGCTGCGGTGAGCGCAGGCGGGCGGCTCGCGTGCCCGGCCTCTAGCAAGCGCTATAGCAGCGCCAGCAACCTGGAGCAGCATCTGTGCAAAGTTCGCGCGTAGCCCGGTGCACTCGTTTGGCCCGCGCCTCCTGTTCCGCCGCTTCCGCACGCGCCACAAAATGCAAAATACATACCAAAGCCGCGCAGTGCCTGTGCCTTTATCCGAGACACGCAGCATTCACGTGTAGCCCAACGCCGTCACAATACTCGCAGAAGCCACAAAATTTTCGACAAAACCTATTCATAAAGGCGGACGACATCCTCATCGCCTCGATCCATCAACATTCGATGTTTATGGACCGACATTAATATCGGATGAAATTTTCGCCACCCCTGAAAGCTCAGAGCTCGGTAACGCGCCTGGGGTGAGCCTATCGCCGTACCGTACTGTTAGCCCTTAACTTTTGTTCCTAACCGCCGCCTCTGTGTTACAGGGGCGGCTCTGGCGGGCGGGGCGGCGATGGGCTACCGGCCGCAGTGTCCGCTCTGCGGCCGCGTCTACTCCTCCACGTCGAACCTCCGCCAGCACATGCTCAACGTCCACTCGCAGACCGACCGCGACCAGTGGT
>NW_013532897.1:768365-781633 GCF_000836235.2 Papilio xuthus | reverse complement strand
AGCGGCCCCTCGCGCGCATCGCGCCCGCCCCGCCCCCCGCGACGCACGCGCCCCCCGCGCCCCTCGCGCCGCTCTCGCAGCCGCTCGGCAACTGGTGGTGACATGTCAAAAGCACCACGTGCTCACCGAAATTATATATATGACTCGCGATACGTACGGTAGTCCCCGGCACACAGACGATGCCCACGTAACTATGCGTGTCCACGCGGGATTCACGATGTTCTGTCCCGACGTTGATACTTAGTTTAACGTCCGATATGGCAAGACTCAATAAGCGACGATACGTGCGCGTATTTTCTGGAAGTGTACTTTACAATTTGTATAAGTGTGTGCGAAAGCGGAGCGTACTCGTGTTCGTCGTCTCGTGCTGTACCTCGTCCGGTGCGCCGCTAGGGTGTCGACTGCATCGAGGCAGTGATATTTTTAGAGCAGTATTGTCGATGTGAGGTCAGCGCCGGGTTTGCCAACGCTCGTCCGTGATTACTGACCCAGGGTGTCGGCATTGCAGATGCCGGGGCGCGGGGCGCGTTGGCAAAGCCGGCGGTAGGTGGGGGAGTGCGGGGGGGCCTGCAGTGCCCGCTGTGCGCGGCGCCGCTGGCCAGCCCGGCTCACGCGCGCCGCCACCTCGCCGCGCACTACCCGCGCGACAGCCCCGTCTGCCCCGTGGCCGACTGCGCGCGCTACTTCGCCCACCCCAACTCGGTCCGCAACCACATGAGGATAAAGCACCGCCGCCAGTGGGAGCGCATGAAAACCCTCAAGTGGAGCTGCGGATGGGCCAACTGAGCTCCCTCGCGACCGCCTCTCACACGCCCACATCACATGTATCACGATCTCCCCGCGCACATTCTCTAATAATGTTTGCAGGTTGATATATAGGGCGGTAGGATAAATCGACTGAAAATTATTTTTGTAGTAGTATAGACTGATATCGTTTAAGTACGGCGATGAATACACTGTGGCAATTTGACGGCTTTATCGACCCATAGGCCTGATTTTAAACGTTTATCTATTGTGCGGTCGCGGGCGCGTCGTTCGATAGAGATATTATTTGCGGTGTTGCGGCGCGCCGGCGACTGGACATTCCTGCATGTAACGCTCCAACCGAAATAAAATGAAGTATTAGTAATTTTAGCCAATATATATTTTTATATAACTTACGTGAAATACATTAAAACATTTATAGATCGCGTGATAGCGTGATATTGTGACTGCGAGCCGGCAGTTGTTCCAGTGTATTTTAGCTCTAGTTCGTTAAGCGCATTATGACTTGTGATGACTGGTGCCATTGGTAGGTTACGTTAGGCAACTAAAGGTGTGACCATTCCACGACTTCCTGAATGCGTCTGTAACTTCCATCGTTGCTTCAATAACTACTATACTATATTATTCTTGATTCCGAATGTTATTTTACTCTAATTATGCCCTCGACGTAGATGTTCCATAAAGTGGAATAATTATTATTTATACCGAGGCATTATCTAATCTCTTCTGTATTTCAAGTCAGGGGCGGTATGCAATAACGTATGAAAGATTGCTTATTTATTATTATTTTTTTATTAATTTATTGAAAAAATAAGTTAAAAAAGACTTAATGGCTGATTAACACATTGCTTTAGTGTGTAGAGTTTCCTGGTAGACATTTACGTATTTAATTATTTAACTTTTATTTGCTATATTTGTCTCTGCACTAAACACAAACCACAACTATATAGTTCTGTAAAAAAAAATTAAAAATATACAAGGTAGATTTAGACTCGAAAACAGACAGTTCCTAAAATGACAATCATACCGCCGCCTGGTCTGTACTAGCCCTTATATTTTCGACCATAGATAAGACAATACTAAATAGATTAACAAAAAAACTGGAATGCCTTTAAATGCAATAGTTAAGCGTACAATTACTTCCATTTATAGAGTGATTATTTTTTGTAAGTGTTGGTTTGTGACGGCCTGTAAACAAAAGTGCACAATGTAAACACATATCTAGTCATTGTAGGGAGAATGATAACCGATGGATTATATAAAACTTGTATATAAAAGCAGGTTTCCATCGCATATATTTTTTTATTCGAATGAAGGGAATTTTAAATAAGGTTATAAATATGTACTACTATTAATAGCGCTTCCAAATATTAGTATTTAAGTAATATAGAAGTTTTTTTTACTTTTTATTTTTAGTTATATAGGAACGTAACGCTAAAATCAAGATATTCAATATTAAAGAATATCTTGTTTATATGACTGCAGGCTGTATTAAAAACAGGCGTCGTGTAGTCATGTTTAAGCACAAATTGAAATCCATAATAATTTGTATGGCACCCACAGTTTGATATTAATTTAATGGGGGTTGTTGAAAAGTTCTAAATGTCAAACAAGACTGAAGTGGCGGGAAAGTGTCGATCTGTCACCGTGAAGATGCCTTTCAAAAATATATGCGATAGAAAGTGTTGCCATAGATCTCCACGGCGAAAAAATATTGGTAAAAATTTAGCGAGTAGATGAAATTGTTCCTGAGGCCTGAGAGGCAAAGTCGTATATCTTAATATTGATAAATATGGATATTTTTAAGTGTAAAACATTTGTAAATTTAGGCATCTCAATAACCAAATGTTCAATGTGAGTAAACGATTCTAGTTGCGATTTGTATTAGTGATACGGTATATACGTAATTATTTAATTTTTACCCGAAAAAAATATGTCTGCTTATATAAACACGTAAACAATAAAACTACGAAGTAGAATTTGTTTTCGTTTTATTTATTAAAACTCATACATTTTATATTTACTAACCAAATTAACACTACATTAAGTAACTAACCTTCATATTAAGGTAAGAGCTCCTTAAAAATATATATAAAACACGCCCCAGTTCTACGTTATAACTTCGTATTTTGTCCTACAGGCGGCTGCAGACGGACTCAGGACTTGCTGCGCGTGCGCGCGACCGACCCACGCCCCTGCCCCAAGTGCGGCAAGATCTACCGCTCCGCTCACACGCTGCGCACACATCTAGAGGATAAACACACCGTCTGCCCTGGCTATAGGTACAGACACAACTACTAGAGCAAAATTCTTTACTCTGGCTACACCAAATTATTACAGCAACTGTTGTTTTATTGGTTGGTTTTGTGCGTACTCCTATTTTAAAGAGTGTGTGTTTTTGGTAGATGCGTGCTGTGCGGCACTGTGGCCAAGTCGCGCAACTCTCTACACTCGCACATGTCGCGGCAGCACCGCGGCATCTCTACCAAGGACCTGCCCGTGCTGCAGATGCCCACCCGCTTCGACCCCGAGCTCGCCAGCCAGTAAGTTAACTTTTAAAATCAAGGAGTCGTACCATGTCGATCGTATTTGATAAGAGTTTCAGCCATAGGTTAAATTTTGGTCCTTCGTGTCAGATTTTTAAAATGTAGATCGTTGACAAAATCAAAGTATAAAAATGGTATAAAATAAATATTATAAATTACTTTCAGGCCATTACAGTTAACTGCACCAAATATGTACATGTTGCAGGTTGTTAGCGAAAGCGGGCGTGAAGGTGTCACCGGAGCAGCTGCGAGCGCGCGCCTCGCCGACTGGCCCGCGCCGCTCCGACATCAAGCTGGACGCTAAGTCCGCCGCCTCGGAGACCAGCTCGCTGTGCGGCGGCGACGAGCCCGACGAGCTCAGCCAGCCGCGCTACCAGGACAACATGGCCGGCTCGCCACCGCGTAAGTCCTCCTTCTTTGTAATAAGTACTGCTACGAATTGATGAAGAGTGAATTTATGATTTTATGATTGTCGACAGACATCAACAACTTGACCAACACGACGATAACGAAGGTGCCGGCGGTGCGCGCGGTGACTGCCAAGGCGGTGGAGAGCTTGCCGCATGGCCTCGCCGGACTTAAGCACGAAGACTACCCGCCCGGCTTCGGCGGCGGCTCCGCCATACTCGACACCTACCTCCAGTACATCGGCGAGAACGTCTTTGGTCAGTTACTATTCTTTAATGGCTTTCATAAACAAACTAAAACTTGTCCCCTCATCTGAAGAAAATAATTACGCTCGTATATATTCCAGGAATGAACGCGGCGAAACTGGCTCAAATGAACGCGATGCACATGGAGAGGAAGACGTACGATGAACCCTCACCGCAGATGGGCTCGCTGCCGCCGCCGCCCACCACGCTTGCCCACCAGCGCTTCCTCAAGCAGATGCAGCGCCAGTACACCGAGCACATGAGCAAGCCCGACATCATGCGCGACGCGGACGAGCCCCTCGACCTCGGCAAGGAGCGCCAGCGGAACGACAGCATCAGCGACCTCGACGTCGACAAACAGGACATGGAGAAGGACATGAGCAAAGATTATTATAACAAGAGTTACAATGAAGAGGAGAGGAACAGAGTGAACAGCTCGGAGAGAGAGCACGAGGCCAGCGGCCAGGAGGAGGGGGACTACTCGGAGGAAGAGAATAAAGCCCCCTCCTCATGAAATGGCGAGGTGACCGTCGCCGAGTAGAGAGAGAGAGGGAGCGCTATACAGTTGTAGGACAATATAGATGACGGTCCACGCGCGGTGCTCGAGTGTTGTTACGTCATTAGCTGATTTTGTTTTAACGGTTTCATTGTTGACCCGTGGAATGTCCTTGGTGCCATTAACCATGTTATGTATATTAAATATAGTAATATAACGTTTAGAGCCCGTACCGGTCGCTGTTCGGCCACTCGAGTCCCCGGACTGTGCAGACAGAATGATGTGCATTTAATACGTGTGTAATATTGCAGATACCTGTAAGTGCAAATTAGACGTCTGATAAAACGATTTAAAGTATGAATCTTAGAACAGGAGAGTTAGTGTAGGTCTAACCTTGGCTGCAGAAATGTTGTAAGATGAAGGTTTGCCTGCTCTATAGAGACAGTGTTGCGTCGTAGCGAGATTGGAGATTGTGTTTGTCCCTTGTGATACCGCGAGTCACGCCCCGCCCCGTGGTCCGCGTGCCCCGCCCCGCGGCCCGCACGCCCCGCCCCGCGGCTCGCGCGCCCCGCCCCGCGACCCCGCGCCGGCCACACTTAGTAGATATTGTTAGCGAGTAGTGATTTTGTATCGTTAATGTAAAGGTCCCGGTCACAAAGTAGGACCTGTTACATAGTAATTCCATCCAACTACCTCAGCATTCGGGCCGATGCGGCGACGTTATTAATTAAATAAATCCACACAAATTGTGAAATTCCATCCATCTACCTCACTTCAATAGATTTTATTTAATATTTTATACAATTTATAGATATAATAACTGTTGTTTTATGCATTTTGCAGATTGCATTTATATATACTATATAGAGTATATTGTAGGTAAATATTATGCAAGTCATTAGGAGAACGTTAGTGCTGCCCGTAGACAAGTGTTTCATATAATTTGTATAGAGTACGCACTGGATAGAGGAACGTTACACTGCGTCACGACCGTAGCGGGTCACATGACCTATTGTATCGGAAGCACTCTAATGTAAGACAAAATATCTTGTATACGAACAAAATACAGAGCTTAAAACGTACTAATACTATTTACACAAATCGATTTCGTGCCGTTTGAATAATATAATACACGATCATTCAAACGACCCGCGCGAGTATTTTCATATTGTTACAACCACCTTGAGACTGAACGATTTTTTTCGTCTCGGTTACGGTTTTAATGAAAGATATTCGTGAAAGTTCAAATAGTTTGTTATACCGCAATACCTATGACATAATATTACGTTGTATATAAACTGTGGTGATATGTAAAGTACATAATAATGAACAAAAGCAATAAATAAAGTATACCTTGATGTTGCCTTGGAAGTTGTGTAAATATAATATGGGTAGTTTGTTAAGCCGATTGCGACGCGTCGCTCCGCGGTCAGATGAACCTTGTACTAGAAAGCGAGAAAGTTTATTTTGTAATAATGATGTGGGCTCGTTACTTGAATAACGATTACTGTGATCACAATCTCATATTAGCCTTCGATACTTATACATATTTTTTAGAGTACAATGTTATAGTTATTTAGTATGTGGTAAGAATACATCGTAAGCGAGTCACAAAAATATTTACTTCCCGATTAGAAATCACGTTATTTAAGAACTTAGGTCAATAGGAAGCATTTAATCTTTTATATGAGAATAATGGTACGTTTTGGAATTTATTAAGTGGCCATACCGCGCCTTGCCGGCTGTCAAATATGACAGATGCCGGCTGTCAACGTGACAGTTCGGAGTGTACGGATGTGAGTAGGCGAGAGATAATATTTTAGCTCGATTTTAAGTGCTACGGGTTGATTGATTTTTATTTCGTTTAGTGTGTTAGTGAGATTTGACAAATTATGTCGGATCGGTTTGCGAATGCATAACCTTGTTGACAGTTAACAGTGTTGCCATAGTGAGTAATTATTTTTGACTGTATATAAATAAGTTTTAATTGTTTAGAGAACGGTGTGCTTAATCCGCGATTTCGTTGGGGGTTGTTTTATTTAGATTAAAATATTCAGCGATAGAAAAGCGACTATAATAGACGTCGACGCACGCTACACTTTACAATAGACAGTTACCAGAAAAATATGTTTAAGTAAATAGCCATATATTTTTTCAAATACACTTTTGCATGCTACAAGTTGAATATATCGCGTGTGTGCGAGCTACGTCGACGATTAGTTAAGAGGCTATAAGAATCAGAAAGGTCTTTCGGATGAATATTTCCCAAGAAAGGACATGACAGAAGAGATATAATATTTTGATATTATATTTATTGCAGAATTGATTGTCCGTAAAAACTGCATCGACGTAGCTCCGTGCCCATTGCAGTATTGTTGAGAGTACTTAAAATATATACCAGTGGAGATGTAATACATAGGACTTTAAGTCGATTATAAATGATTATGCTCTTTGCATTATGTATAAACTACATTTAGTTACCTTGTGGACTTTGGAAGTTCCGTATTAATGTTTTCTTTTTATATTTAGTTATACTTTACCTTATTAGCTGTTCTTGTACTCATTATTGATAATTGTTTAAACGTTCCCCGAAAGACTTCACATATATCGTTATATATTTTACTGTAAACAACCTAGCCGTTTAACGAGTAGGTTGAAGAAATATTTTTGGTAGAAATAATTGACATCAAGCACAAAACTTATTTTTTGTATAGTAAGATTTCTGTTTTAAAACAAAGCTATTTATTACTAAGAAAAACTATAGTTAGGTTACAGCAGAAGAAATATCTTATATCGTAAATATGTATACAAAATATAATAAATACTTCTTTCGAGGGACGAATGTATAATAATGTAATTTCTTGAGATTAATTGCAGACTATTTACACGCGACTACACAAATATCTTTGCTAATTTTAATTTCCATATGTCAAGAATTTTCGTATTTTATTAATTTACAAAAAGCATATTAAAACAATTGTAATGTTCAATTCAATATTGTTTATCATTTTTGTACTTATTTATGCAGATTTTGGGTATAATATTCTAAAATAGAGGGCACAAAATAATTTAATAAAAAAAAACCAGCTTGTAAGCGTGTAGTGTTAGTTGTGTTTACACGTTTTAATTTGTTGATTTACTCTAAAAATGTTTTGTTTTCCGTACGTTAAGTACTGCGTATCTCAAATTATTATAAAATTAAGAACGTAACTAATTTGTTTTATTGTAAACTTTAATTTACTTAGATTTCTAAGTTTATCTTTTGAGTTTGATGAGCGGCGCTAGTGTATACGACGTTTTGAATGTTGCCACTTTACAAAAATGTTTATTTAAGTTTTTCGGACGCAATGATTTGCAATGCAAACGCACTTCGGTTGTTAAGCTGTAATTGTTTAAACATGTTCAAGCCACGCCTTCGCCGTACGTTAGAGTACTGCTGTATGCTGCTTCAATACATTATAATAAACAAAAATAATAAAGATAAATTGTTTTGATATTGTCGTTTCAATCATAATTAACATATCTTTTGATCAGGAATTGTGGCAATGATGGGACGTCTACGTTCAGCAGTGGACGACTTTGGGATATGACAAAAGATCTTCAACTGTTTTAACAATTTGCAAGTAACTAATCAACTTTTTTTTGTTTTCGCTTGTTATTTGTATATATTTTCGAATGTTAAAAACAAAACTACATTAATTAATTGATATCACTTTGATAAAATATTTTATTAAATCAAATGATCACATGCCCTTAATCTACGAGTGACTAAATCTACAGAAATAAATACTATCACATAAATATAACATCTATATATTCTTAGAACAAAATGAACATAACTACAATTTGGAAATATTTGGAAAGTTAAACAATGCACTTATTGTGCATTTCATAATAAAATACATTACATTAAAATAAATACAACCCAATATGTCATGTAAATAATTCATAAAAAAAAATTATATCGTGGATATATATTTAAGATTTTAAACTTTTACTATTTAAGTTTGCATACTGTTATTGAAGCTCAAGTAGTACAAGTGTTGCCATGTTTAATTTTTACACATTTAATTTATATATACATTAATGTTGCCATCTATATAACAACAAAAACAAGAATTATGATGTAACATAACAAATTATGCAAATATAAGTTTTCAAAGCCCTGCATCTATATATCATAGTTTTTTTTTGTAACTAGCAACTATAAATTAATCAGTCTAAACTGTATTGATTTGGTTATTTATTTTGTTATTATAATAGCAAGAAATCTAAACCATCAATAGTGACATTTTGTTTGTCTTTTAAAATAAAATTAATCATAAATCACTATGTCTTAGAGATGTTACTTTTTTATAGAATATTCTCTGAAAATTAAAAAAAAGATATTAGCAAAATTATGCGACTGATAATATCAAATCTACCAATTTCTACCAAATCTAGAAAAGTGGCAAGATATAGAAAATATTTATCACTAAGCATTGACATTTATACAAAAAGTTTTAATATTTATATTGTGAAAATTTTAATATTTTTTTGTGATAGACTTTGCCTTTATCTTCTTATTCTCTTTTTATCTTCTTCTTCTTAAAAAAGGTATGAACACCTATAATAGCATTCATTCTGAAATTTAAAATTTGTTACGTTTAACTCAAAAATACATACACAAAGAAAGCTTAACCTTAGTGCGAGTTTCCATTGCCATAAAATAAGTACAAAAACATAATAATGTAACAGCAAATTATGGTACTTTTGTATTTGGACATAAATTAGACATATCTATACTTACAGTAAAGCTAAATGCTATTTCTTGCTAGAAGCAAGCGCAATGCCGAGTCCCACCAGCCCGCCGATAGCCAGCACAGCACCGCCTGCCACCGCCATGCCTAACAAACCTTCCTTCTCCATTCTCTTGTTGATTTGTCTCTGTAATATAATATCAAGTGAATAAGATATTGATCCTTCAGCATTCTTTTTATCTTAGTTGAGTCATATTTATATCTCTTTTGTAGATATAAAGACACTGTGTAATATAGGAATACTTGGAAACTGGTGATTGTTAATAATATTAAAAACTCTTTTATCAACAATGGAAGCACTCAATCATAAAAACAAATATAGATTAAAAACATTTACCTGGATTTAATCCAAAAATCAATGTTTATAAACATTTTAATTTTGGATCAAATCCAAATGACATCCACTTTGTTTTTTTAAGATGCAAGTCACTTTAATGGCATTTCAATAAAATAATAAAGAAAAACAAAAACAGGGAAATCTTTTTAAGTTTTAAATAGACAATAAAAAAATTCATAAATGTTCCTCTTTGTGATATAATGATAAAACATATAATTTTAAATATCATCTCAAAGAATTGATAAAGCAGAATATTCCATTTACCTCCAAAGTCAGAACTTGCTGGTTAGCAGGTTCAATCTCAAGGAATGCCTTTACATAGTGCAGAGCTTTGTTGTACTCCTTGATCCTAGCATTGCCTATGGCAAGGTAGAAAAGGTAGTCTCTCTTCCCATCTGGATGGGAGTTAAACAGCTCCTTAAGGAGCAAGATGCCCTGAGGAAATAGTGAGCATTATGATACAAATAATAACGGGATTTAAGTTGATAAATAAAGTTTATATCAATGTGTTATTATATTTTAAGCCAAAATAAAAAACAAATACGCAATCAGATAAAACTACATTGTTGCACGTACCTTACGAATGTCTGTTGGGTATTTACTTCGTACAAGACACCAGGCGTATTCGAATTGCGCTTTATGAGTCACGTTACCTTTATGCAATTGCTCGTGAAATATTTGCTCGAATTTCTATAAAACAACAATATAAATGTCAAGAACAAAGCGTTGTAATGAATCACATATGTTACACAAAGTGTCTCTTACTTGCAAATCCTCAGACGACACAACTTCATCTAAAACGTCCTCCATGATGATGAAATCTTACTAATTTCCCTTGTTTGTGGAGAAATAAGGTTGTATTATTCCTTAAAGCCGGTATAAGGAAACGTAAATTACGAAATAATATCTGAAAATGAATTACGATTCGTACATAATTGTCAAAAAATCAATGAGACATTGGCAGTTGACAAATGATACTGATAATTTTTTTTTAATTCTATGACCTGGTAACATACACCTTTAGGTCGTATCTTATTTGGAAAATGTACATCACTTTGGATGATAATGATAACCAAAGAGTATGTAAAACTCTAATAATATACTCTTTGGTTTTGATCTTTGTGACGTTGACATATGTCATTGTCACTGTCATAAAGCTCTGTGTAAATGACAGAAGTTGAATTACAAAGATTTATATTTCTCTTTTGTACTTTTCTGCGGTCATATAAAAGTTGCGTTGTTTGGTATAAAACACAAATAATTAATTTATATAAGAGTTCTCAAGTATTATAAGCACTGCTCATTAATATTAAACACAATGCAAAGCGTAATTAATACGGTAAAAGGAACTGCTTTGGGCGTCGCTGGATATTTAACCCCGGTGCTGAAGGTGGGTTTGGAAAAAATGTTTTTATTTCATTTATAACGGTAATACTATGATTGTTTACAATGCTAACTACAAACTTAACCATAAAACATATTTTACATGTTTAAATTGTTATCGATGCCGGTGAATACAATATCGCATTTATCATAAGCAAGTTACTGTTGACATTAATATTACGTTCTAATTGTAAGAATTCCTTTGTTGAATTCGTTATTAACTTAGCTATCAACATTCTTTGAGCATAATTATCGAGAAAAGCCTTATATTTTATTTAATAATTTGATAATACCAGAATACTAAAGTAATCACATCCAGGTAATCCACACATTTACAGCATTAAAATATGACTATACTGAACAAACAGTGAGCATGTAATATAGTGATATTTTTGTACTATATAGGAATTGATTTTTAGGAGTCAAAATTTCATGAGACAGGTGTTCTTACACCTGAAGAGTTTGTAGCAGCAGGAGACCACCTGGTGCACCACTGCCCCACGTGGCAATGGGCGCGCGGTGAGGAGGCCAAAATACGACCCTACCTACCCTCCGATAAGCAGTTCCTTATCACAAGGAATGTACCATGTTATAGGCGATGTAAACAGGTTGGTTGGTAACTTTGTCTTATTGGATTATATGTCATATTAAAAGTATGGAGCAGTTTTATATTATGTATCTACTCTGTTCATATGTGAAGAAATTCAACAGATGAAAAATAATTAGTTTTATCAATTGAGATTCAATTGTTTTTCATTTTTTTTAATTTCTCAAAGTTTCCATCTCCTAAACATATGTAAAGACAACATTTTGTTTTTAATAAGGAGAATGGGATGACATATAATTGAATGTTGCAATTGCAATGTTTACATATGCAATAATTGTCAACATTTGTATTTATATTGTGAGCAACTCATGCACAAGGTCTTGTGATAAACTTGAAGCGAGATATTGACCTCAAACTAGATTATATACATATTATTCATGTATATAATATTTTATTAACAAGTTATAAAGTTAAATATAGTTAAAACTATGAGAATTGCTACATATTTGATACTTACATGTGTTTTGATGAATCTTTTAATTTTCTTAAGAATTAGGTTCTAATATAATATACTGTGATAATATAAAATGTTTTCAGATTGAGTACTGCGAGGACAAGGAGAAGGTGATAGAAGATGAGAATGATGAGGACGGAGGCTGGGTGGACACTCATCACTACGACTCCACCGGCTCCCCCACTGTGGAGGAAAAGGTACAATAATGCTCTTATAAACTGTATGACTGTACTAAAACTCCCCACAATATCTAGAAACACTGTTGATTCCACACTCTCGCATTATCTAAAAAAAACATATGTTAATATGCTTTTGTACATGTTTTTCTTCAATGGACACTTAATGTAATATTATGATTGACAACATAGGTGTGTGAGATGACGCTGGAGGCTGCGGACGCGGGCGACAGCGGTGGCGAGGGGCAGGGGGAGAGCGGCGCCGGGGACGGAGACGATGACGACGACGACGAAGAGGGCGAGGCTGAGGACATGGAGCAGTTCCAGGCTTCCGGGCTGCTTGATGAGGTTGACCCGGTGAGTTACACAACATTGCTATAAGCATTTACACTTTTTACTACGTTGAGATCTCGCCGTCAGTAGTACTATAGCGTTTATAAATACTGGTTCAGTCGACAGAGTTGCGGCCACGGCGCGAGAGCAAGCCGGCTGGGGCGGGGACCAAGTCGGGGTCGGGGGCGGGGCGGCGCGCCGAGGGGGAGGGGGATGACATCGTGCGCACGCGCACCTACGACCTGCACATCACCTACGACAAGTACTACCAGACGCCGCGCCTCTGGCTCATCGGGTACGACGAGGTCAGTAACAACCATACTACTGTATTAGTATGAAAAATCTATACTAAGCGATAGTTTATTTAACAATTAAAATGTGTGTTGTGCGCAGGAGCGCCGGCTGCTAAGCGTGGAGCAGATGTACGAGGACGTGTCGCAGGACCACGCCAAGAAGACTGTCACCATGGAGGCGCACCCGCACCTCTCCGGACCCACCATGGCCTCTGTGCACCCCTGCCGGTATGTATCACCTTCAGAAGTATATTAAAACTGCTAGAAATTTGCGTCCAGTAATCTCTGTTCAAAATAGAGTGGAACACTCCCAGAGAGAGAGAGAGAGAGACTCCAAAAGGGGAAAAATGTATAAATAGAAATTGACCAATGTTTTATAATAATTCTTGTCAGTTTTGTACATTTCGCATCAAAAATCTATATGAA
>NW_013532897.1:764213-768098 GCF_000836235.2 Papilio xuthus | reverse complement strand
AAAGGGGAAAAATGTATAAATAGAAATTGACCAATGTTTTTATAATAATTCTTGTCAGTTTTGTACATTTCGCATCAAAAATGTATATGAAACACTTCAGCAGTGATTGTATGTTTGTAAATGGGTGTGTGTGTGTGTCTGTGTTTCAGACACGCGGAGGTGATGAAGAAGATAATAGAGACGGTGACGGAGAGCGGTGGTGCGATGGCGGTGCACGCCTACCTCATCGTCTTCCTCAAGTTCGTGCAGTCCGTCATACCCACCATAGAGTACGACTTCACGCAGAACTTCTCCATGAACTGACTCCGCCCCCGTCGCCGCACGCCACGCCCCCCGCCACCACACGCCACGCCCACCACACGCTAGCGTACAAACATATTGCATTTTGTATAATTTATGTCATTTAACTGCTGTACACACTCAATAGGTGACTTGGGAATCCCTTAGTGGATATTAAGTAAAAGAAATGTTCACTAAGCTAAGGTTTAAGTATAACTGTCAACATGTTGAGTGTTTAGTGACTTCTGTTTACTTTAATACGTTAAAATTGTATGAGTGAATATGTTATAAAGCATTACCTAAATTAACATTTTATCAAGTTCAAAATTGATATGTATTGTGTTTTGTGATGTATATACGTATATGTTGGCTGCAATTTATTGATATTAATTCGTATATTCCACTAATATTTTTATGCTATTTAATATTATTTATATCGCACAATATGTTATAGGATAATTGTAAAATGCAAACAATGCAAATATTTAATTTATTTAATTCAAAATACTTTTAGCAATGATATTACAGTTCTTAGAAAACAAGATAAAATAAAAACAAGACTAATATTGTATGTATTCATTAAATTCAATATAAATAAAAGTCTATTAATGTATGCTGTTACAAACTAGACAATGATCTCTCAATGTACACAAATGTCATGTTCATGTTGAGTTTCCACTGCAGAAAATCTGTATAAAACATTGTAATATTCGTCTTTAGGAAATTGACATTATAGCGTTATAGAAATCTAAAATTTCTGGAATGAAGCTTGCTGTCTAGTTTTTCTAGCTGTTAGACTTGAGTATGTAATTATATAAATATTTTATTATTATTGTGCAAGAAATATTTTGTCTCTTTCATCGTAAGAACAAATTGCACTAAAGAAAAAGAGACGGAAAACTATTGCACGTTATGCGAGTGTCTTACATTTAATGCAAAAGTAGCTAATGTCTTGCGCATGTTTTAATATGATGTTTATTATTTAAGTTTTATATTTGTGATTAAAAAGTTATTTTGCTAAACAAAGTTTATTATTTTTTATTTATCACCCTCTTTATCTCCAATAACAAATATGTTTGCACAGATTTCTCAATAATGAAACAGTTGAAGCCTTTAAAAAAAAATCAAGTTTTTTCTGTTCTATTGCGAGATGCTGTTCGCTAAGCAAATACTTAGATAATAAGGAAACTAGGTGTTGCCCGCGACTCTGTACGTTATTTAAAAACAGCTTAATTAGTAATTTATATGTTTTTCCAGACTATGTTCTACATCTAGGCCAAATTTCAGCGACATCCATACAGATGTTCTGGAGATACCTGTTAAACATCCATCTATCCATGCAAACATTTATAATATTAGTAAAATTAAATATTTTGAATTGATAAGTTGTTAAGATAAATAAAATAAACATAAATTGTCTATCGTTTATTGATATCACATTAATTATGTACAAATCACATTTTCATAATAAAATTCATCAGTACATAAAGCAGCATATATAAATACAATCCGATATAACCACTACAAGTATTATACAAAATAATACAAACGTGAAATTAATATAATTTGCTAAACAAAACCAACTTATATAAACCTAATCTTCATTGATTCCCTTCAACGTAACGCTTTCATTACATAAATATTGTAAACAATTTATTACTTATAATCAAACACATTAAATAGTAAACGAATTATTAATTAAATATTAAAATTTTGACAAATATCATATTTGACAATTTTTTCAAATAAATAAACTTGAAAAATATATATAATTTTTTTATTTATTTTATACATTGGAATATTGAAATAGGCCATCATACAAAATGTTTTTATTCTATAAATCTACATAAATATAGCTACCGCAAACTCTCATCATCAAATTAACTAATTTTATAACAACTAACATATACAACATCTATACAACTCCATACAATTTGATATATATATTTTAAAGTGTTGTAAAACTTGTGTTCCATACATAGTTGACATAATGTGTTATTTTGTGTTACAAATGACAAAGACTAAGAGAATTTGCACCAACAAAATGTCTCCGGAGAACTTTTTGTCTATGGTTGTAGAAGATAATACGATAAAAGGTTATGAAAAATTTACGATAAAATAGTAAAAGTAATTAATATGTTTAATTTAATACAAATGTATATACTAACATTATAATTAACTCACAAAATAAAATCTATAGTAAATAAATATAAAGTCTTTTTATATAAAATTCGGTGAAAATTAAAATGTAAACTTAATCGAAATAATTAATGTACTTCTATTTAAGATAACTTCTAGTTAAATGGTTAACGTACGTGTTAAATATTTTCTATATATCAATGTTATGTTTGTGTAATATGTTAATGAATGGTTTATCATAATTTTTTCTAGTTTTATAAATATTTTGAGATCTCATGTGTGACGTATTGACTTTATTAGAATGTTGCCTAGATTTTGGACGCAAGGACTTGCAAGGACGCTTGCTTTTCTCCACAAAGATTTATGTTATAAGTTGAATCTTGTTTGTCTGACAATTCCATCATATTCCCCAATTATATTCAATTAATTATGAATGTATTATAAAATAAATCAAACAGATCAGGTGTTAGTGGCCTGTGTCCGTTATGTCTTGTGCGGCAGGAGGGCAACAAGACGCAGCAGTACGGCGGCGAGGAGGGCGTCGAGAGGGTCGAGGGCGCCGCGCTGCAGCCACTTGGGTATGGTGGTGCGGGCATGACTGAAGCCCAGCTTCTGCAGGATGTAGTCCACACCGTACGGCTCTATCGACTTGCCCGCCCACGACAGCAACCTGCACACCGCATACAATAGACAAACATTCTTGACAGCATAAAGGTTATCCCTCATATAACAAAGCGGAAGTAAGCAGCGATAATATAGCCAAGTTGAAAAGAGAACCTTAAATAATAGTTTTATGGTTGCGAAGGTAATTTTACCTGACAGTGGGCTCGAGGTGCCAGGTGAGACAGCGGTAGTCGCGGTAGTCTTGCGGGGGCACGCCCTCCGCCCCGCTGCCGGCCGCGCCCACTGCGCCCACTGCACCCACTGCGCTGGTGCCGGCGCGCACTCCGCCCGGCATCTGCAACAAATACTAATAATTATAATCATACAAAATCGGACAAAGTTGTATACAACAATTTTCTAGGATGTAACACGATCTCAGTGTAAACTTGTTAACTCACCACGCGGTCCTTCTCCTTGATGTACGATGAGATGAGGTCGTGCAGAAAGAGGAACGCCTCCGCGTCCACCGACACGAAGATGTGATCCTCGAACTCCGTGATGAAGCTGCACTCCACCACCGGCTTCTCGTCTGGCAAAATTGTAAAACCAATTAATTGGCCTCTCGAGACGAATACGTCGTACATGTAAATAGTATAAATACTCGGTTCGTTAGTATATTAGTGGTGACCCACCTTCCTGTGTGGGTGTGGGCGCGCGCTGCAGATGCCTGGTGCGCAGATGCAGCTGCAGTGCGGGCAGCGCGAAGATGACCTCGCGTACGTGCCGCTCGCCCGCGCGCGCCCGCTCCCCGCCCGCGCCCGCGCCGGCCCCGGACCCAGCTGGCGCGGCCCCGCCTCCGCTGCC
>NW_013532897.1:756893-763865 GCF_000836235.2 Papilio xuthus | reverse complement strand
CGCGCCGCCCGCACCCGCCGCACCCCCCGCACCCCCCAGGCTCGCAGTCAAGCTCTGCACCGCCTGCACCTCCAGCTCGCCTGACGGAAGTTTTAAAATATACAATTTTGATTCTTGCAACAGAACACTTTTTTTTAACGAAATGAAGAAAAAAATGTTTCGCTCAAAATAAAATGGTAAATCGCCGGGTACCTTGCTCGTTCTCGAGCTGCTGGGCCTCTGTGGCGAAGCTGATGCAGGGGTCCTTGAGGCTGAAGAGGGCCCAGGACTTGGCTTTCATGCTGGTGCCGTGGAAACAGCCCAGGGAGATGTTGGTACCGTGCAGCTCCATCGTACCGCCCAGCACAGTACCTGACCATGAACAAGTATAATTTCAAATAATAGTTTATTTATTAGTGACGTGAGATGCAGTGGTAGAGGAGTGGAGAGGGGAGGGAGGTCGTACCGTTGGCGGGCAGGGGCGCGGGCAGCGTGGACAGCTGCATGCCGGACACGAGGCGCAGCACCTTCTGCCAGTGCCGGTGGTGCCGCAGCTCCTGCTGGTGCTGCTGTTGCTGCTGATCACTCTGCACTGGATTCACATTCGCTGCAAGAAAACATAATTTACAAACTCACTTTATACTTCCACGAAAATATAGTTAGTTTTTGTGGTCTGTTAATTGAGAAATGATTTCTTACGTTCTCTATTCTTATCTCTCCTGGCCGTCGCATAGTTGGGATGCAGAGAGCTGAACACGCGCTTGCTGGACTTGAACTGCTGCGTGAAGAACTCCTCGAGCTTGAGCTGCATCTTGAGGAGGTCCGGCGTCGTGCTGCGACTCATCAGAATCTGTAGCTGGTGCCAGCTCAGCGTGCCGTGGATCAGGATAATGGCGGGCCTGCAAACGGAACCTTATGTTTTGTGATGCAAAAAACAATTTCAATAGTTGTTTATAACCAAAAGAAGTTTTATAGTTCTACTTGACAGTAGAGTGATTACACGCGCTGACCTGGGTAGTGGGCGTGGCCGCGGCGTGCGCGGGCGCGTGCGCGCGAGCCACTCATCGCGCAGGGCGGCGCGCAGGCGGGAGACGCGCGCGAGCAGCGCAGCCGTGCCCATGTACTCCAGCCTCAACTCGAGCGCGGCCAGCTGCACACCCAGCACGTGCCCCGGGTTGCAACCCGGCTCCTCCTCTATGTGTACTGCAACAGACACTTCATTACATACACGCAACGACATGTTGTTCATGAATAAATTTTCAATCTATCGAAGATCCAAGAATTCTAAAAAAAACAACTATTGGCAGTTAAACTTACAGTGTGCGCGCAGTGCGGAGAGCGAGATGGCGCCACCGACGATGCCGGCGCGCGCGTCCAGTGCGGAGGCGCCGAGCTCGACGCGCACCACCATGTGCCGCCGGTGCGTGCTGCCGATGCTCAGCCGACCCGACGCGCCCAGAGACCGGCTCTGCCAGCTGCAACACGAACATAATATCACTTCTGATACCTACGACTAGGTCATCCGCAGTGTGTGCATGTTGTTAAACCGACCTCACGTTGCCCATGACGTTGCCCATGTTCATGTGCACGTTCAGCCGCGTGAAGTTCACCGCGAACAGCACCAGCGTCTCCCACGCCGCACTCCCGCC
This sequence comes from Papilio xuthus, assembly GCF_000836235.2. Classification (NCBI taxonomy): domain Eukaryota; kingdom Metazoa; phylum Arthropoda; class Insecta; order Lepidoptera; family Papilionidae; genus Papilio; species Papilio xuthus. The sequence goes on along the minus strand of NW_013532897.1, from coordinate 762,237 downwards.
GCCCCCGCCCCCGGCCCCGCCCTCTCCTGCGCTCTCTACAATCAAACTCATTAAACATTTTATCTATTTTTGTACATTAATATTAAACAACGTGGCTTGTTAAAATAATGTAAATTGGAATAAGGATAAAGAGGTCAACCTTTAACTTTTGGTGTATCAACAGTCTTAGTTTTCTCTCTCTGCGGCAGCACGGGCGACACGGGAGCATTGCTGCTCGTCCTGCAGTACAAGTATGTATTTAATTAGTCCCTGAAGCGACATGAAATCTTTAGAATCAACATTTCAAAAGTGTGCACTAACCCGGGCTGCGCGTGCGCATGTCTGTCGTGCCTGTCATGTCTGTCGTGTCTGTCGTGTCGGTCGTGCCTGTCGTGTCTGTCGTGGTGCACGCTGACGTCGCCGAGGAACATGCGGCGCACGATGCTGCGCCGGTACCACGCCTTGGGGAACGCGAGGATCTCTCCCAGACGCCGCATGTCGTACTTGAACCACGCCGACCCCACGTCCACGATAGCTGTCAACATACACCGGTTACTCTCTTCTTTTAGTCGCCATCTTTGTCTAAATAGAGAAAACAAATCTGTACTCACTGGAGAACCTAACGGTGGCCTTGGAGTGGTCCTGGTCGGCATGGAAGTCGAGTTTGCGCGAGCGCGACAGGTGGAACTTGACGAACTCCACGTTGACGCTGAGCGAGTCTTTGCGCTCCGAGTCGGCGAGCGGCGACCACTGCGCCTCTTTTAGGCTGGATTTCTTGCCGCCGTACGGGTGGAAGATGTACACAGAGAAATCGGCCAGGCATCCCGTCACGCTCAGCCCTCCCATCGCTACAGCGGGCTCCGCCATTTCCCTGCGATAAATTCATATAACTATAGAGATCGCCAGAGTACTGTGGCAGAGGTAATTGTATGTATGTCACCATAGACAGTAAGTGAAAGAGTCCTGGTGTACTCACTCGTCGCTAGCGCGCTTGGAGCTGAAGACGATGCGCAGGCTGGGCAGCTGCAGCAGGCACTCGACGCGGGAGGCGGGCAGGCAGCTGAAGCGGAAGGCGGAAGGCCGCGTGTGGAAGTGCACGATCACGTCTACGGGGAACGAGGCGTACACGTACTGCCCGTACGACGCGCCGCCGCTCGACCGCGACCGCGATGCACTCTCCGCCTCTGTCACCATATCACCACCGTGTATTAATAACCTTTTAAATTTCTTTTCTACAGAACCACATTGTTAACATAAAATGACTACCGAAATGTTAATCATATAACAAACCTGGTGTGGGTGTGGCTGAGAAGGAAGCCTTGGTGGGTATAGGCTCGAGCGTCTGCTCCAAGAACTCCAGTATGTGCGGACTGATGATGGTCTCCTCGGGAATGCTCTGCAGCGTGATCCAGGCGAAGAGCGCGGCCTTCTTGGTGGCCAGCTTGCGCGCCGCCGCGCCCAGCGGCAGCGACACGTCCTCCGGTAGGGTTTTAGATTCGTAATGCACCTGAATGAAGTTTATAATAATACAATAACATACCAAAAAGTAAGTTAGTGCGAACGTGAATCGGTCCGGTTCAGTTTACCTTGAGCTGCAGTCCGGGCACGCGGAAGACAGTGAGGTCAGGTGCGGGCGGCAGACGCGGCTTGCGGCGCGTGCCCGGCGAGCTGGCCTCGCTGCCGCCCGCACCCGCGCCCGCACCGGACCCGCCGCCCGCCGCCCCCCCGCCCGACAGACCGCCCGACGCAGACCGGCCCACACGACCACGAGACCCCCCACTGCACCCACACAATACAACTATTACTTTGGTATACAGATCATTTATTCGAATGCGTATGATGTGCACGTGTGCGTGAGACATTACATCTTGATGTCGTCGTCGCGCGCGGGCTCCTTGGTGTGCAGCACGCACTTGCCGCTGTTGATGTGCACCTTCACGTCCAGCTCCAGGTCGATGTTGGGCTCCGCGGTCTTCGTCTTAACGCCGCTCTTGCCCTCCTTGCCCTCTTGACCTTGATTCTCGGACAACGATCTGTTTGAATGTTAGAAAAGTTGTTAAAGTACAATGCTTGAAGATGGATGTCGTTGAATTGTCGGAAAAAAATAATGTTATATTCTTTTCATAGAGCAAATAAAATTTATACCATACCCTGGATCGTTTCTGCGACGCGGATGTGGCGTATCGCGACGCTCGGGCCAGGGTGCGGGCAGCGAACTCTGTCGTTGCACGGGGGGTATGCCGCTGCCCGACGTGCGCGTGCGCGTGCGCAGTGACCACGTGCGAGACGGACCTGATACGTTGTACATAAAATTTAGTAAGATATGAGAGTATTGTTGTAGATAAGGATTGAGAGGTGTCGGAAGTGGCGCCGACCTGGAAGCGGCTCGCTGTCCATGGAGCTCCAGCTGCCGGCCTCCATGATGTCGGCCAGTCGGCTGTCCTCGTCCGCCAGCAGAAGCGTTTCCCCGGAGCCCCCCGAGCCGCCGGACCCGCCCGCAGCGCTCGCAGACGCCAGGTGAGCCTCCAGGATTCTGGACCAACATCAAACATAACATAGAGATACGTATGCAATAGTATAATGGTTTAACAACTGATTATTGTAATTTTCTTAACATGAAAACATATTTACACAAGTGTGTTATAAATTAATAATTTATAAAAATCCACACTGACCCTTCGGCATCGCGTAAGGGCGAGGGCGGCGAGAGCGGCGAGGGTGGTGAGGGCGGCGAAGGCGGGGACAATGTAGAGGGCGGGCTGAGCGTGGAGGGCGGCGCGGGAGGGGGCGGGGCCGCCGACACGAACGACTGGCTGCGGTTGGAGCCCAGGCCCAGCTTGCCCTTCGTAATGGAGCTGGCGCGCACGCTCTGACGCCGCAACTTCTGGATCATGTCCCTGCAGAGATGCGATGCAAGTTTAATCATAAGTTCGATCTGAGGCTGCATAGTGTAGTGTGGAACACGGTGCAGTGTGCTGACCTCCTAAAATCCTTGAAGACGAGTGCCTCGAGGTCGTGCAGACGGCGCAGCTCGTGGTCGACGGTGGCGCGGCTGGCGCCGAGCGCGCGCAGGTCGTGTATGATGCGCGCCTGCTCGCTCATCTCCTGCTCGATCAGCTTGGACCGCTTCTTGGCGTCCAGGCTCGCGTCGAACACGAATGCGGGCAGGTGGTCCGCGTACTTGCGCCGGTACACAATGCTCTCCTTAAACACAAACTTGCATTTACATACAGAACTTCGTGTTTACACAAATATTGTTGTTTTACATACCTGAGAACCTTTGCTGTTATCGGCCTCGTCATCTAAATCACTCTCATAAGGATCCATTTTCGGGAACGGGTCTTCCTCTTCGAATCCTTTAACAAATATAATGAGAAGATAAGAATACGAATTATACAATTTGGTATAGATGTCGAATACAAAATGAGATGTGATAGTGTACCGGTGAGCATGGTGAGCGTATGCCCGAGCGCGGAGAGCTGCTTGCCCACGCTCACGTCCAGGTGGATGTCCACGCCCTCCATCTGCCACGACACGTTCAGGAACCACTTCGCGTTCTCTGCAAACCGTAACAATACGTAATGTAACGTTATGCGTAACACAAAATATTTGCGAAGCTATCGAGCTTATTACCGTTGTGCTTGGCTGCGGTGGTGCGGCTGCAGACCTCGTAGGTGCCCTCGGAGACGCAGCACACGTTGGTGGTGGCCTCCGCCGGCTCCGGCTTCCAGTCGTCCAGTGAAGCCTCGAAGTCCTCCGCGAACCGCAGGCAAAGACCCACGAACCGACCCTACACCATATTGAGAAAAGTGAAGAAAAATATTTTATATAATTAAGTGATAATTATTTGGTGTTTCCTGTTTACCTTGCTGACGAGTGATCCCGAGCTGCAGGCGGAGATGCTAGTGCTCTCCAAGGTGACGACGACAGCGCCGCGGCTGTCCTGCTCGCACGCGCCCCGCCCCCACGTCGCCTGGACACATATTATTACATCAGTTACAAAGCTGCTGCAGGGCTAGTAACAGAGTGAGAAAGAACGTATACTGACGAGTGGTGGCTGGTTGAGAGGCAGGCAGATGCCAATGTCGTCGACGTTGAGCTGCAGGAACAGCGTGCTGAGGTGCGGCGTCGTGATCTGTGACGTCAGCTGAACCTGTCATATACAAAACAATAAAAATCAATAAAAACCTTCCAAAATTTACATTATTACTATTAGTAATTTACCTTCTCGAAGACCTGCTGGGTGGCGGTGAGCACCTCCTTGTTGAGGTTGAGGCGCTTCTCATTCCAGTACTCGTAGGCGTTCTTGTAGTTGAGCCAGACGAGGATGGCCTTGTCTACGGCGACGGGCTGCACGTACACGAGCGGCCGCTTCAGCGTGATCAGCACCACCTCCTTCTCCTCCCCGAGCTCCCCCCCGCGCTCCTCCTCCTGTCCGCTCAGCTCCTCTTGGAACGCATTGCGCATTGCTGTCGAACACGACTATACTTGTAGGTCCTGGTCCTTGCATACTTGTTGCTTGTTTCAAAATTATATTTATGCTTACATATTCTAGTGTTGAAGAATGCATACTGTTGGAACTCGGGCTCTGCCTCCTCGAACATCGCGTTGCGGATCAGCTGGCCCAGGCTCAGGTTCACGTCCACCTAAATAAAATAAATATACATAGTACAAAACTATTCTTATCTAATTTTTTGCTTATTAAGTGGGCAGGGTCAGTGGGCGGTACCTGCGCGCGCGCAAACAGCCGGAGGTCGTGCGGCGCGGCGGCGGCGGGCGCGGGCACGTTCTGCACGCGGTTGGACAGCTCGAACTCCACGGCGCCCGTCTCCAGCCGCACCGCCGAGCTGCTGGGCGTCGTCGCCGTCAGTTGAATACGCTGCCAGAACACAGATGCTTACAACTTTTGCCTATCACAAATATTATGAAAAGATCACCTTCTGTTAAATGCAAAATTAATTAATAACACAAAAATAACCTTGATTCTTATGATAAGGGAGAACAGTATCCTGCTAAGCGCGGAGGACGAGGCTTCCTCCTCGTTCCATAGCGGCACAGGCTTTTCTCCGCCGTATACTTTCTGTACTACTTCGTTCACTTCCTGGAATCAGTACAGTATAGTAAATTACCGAGATACAACCACGATTTTTGGGAATACCATCGTTAGCTAGTCTTTTTGACAAAAACTCACCTTCATAAAGACTTTCTGCACAAAGACGAGGTGGTTGAGAAGATCTGTGGAGAGCGTATGCTCGAAGAGGCCGATGTCAGCGGTGGCAGCGAGGTAGCGGCCCGCGCGCAGCACCACGCCCTCGTCACCCGCCCCGCCCTCCTCACTGCCCGCCCCGCCCTCCTCCGCACCGCG
>NW_013532897.1:755551-756102 GCF_000836235.2 Papilio xuthus | reverse complement strand
GATGCTGCGGCAGGTCGACGCGTACTCCACCCACACTGAGCAGCGCCGCCGCACCCGCACGTCCGCTCTCCCACGAGTACAGAGCCTGCGACTTGCCCACGCTAACTCGCACTACAGTCCTGTCATTTTATCAATAATCAACATAAATAAATATTTACAAAGAAATCCACGAGCTATACTTTGAAAATTGTTTCACTGGTGACTGAAACGATATTTTTTAAATTTCATGATTAACGATATAGTGTTTTGTTTAGTTTAATATGGGACTGACTGTTGATTGGGCGCGACGCCCTCCAACAACACGATGGCGGTGCGGCCGAGAGTACCGCTGAGCGCACAGGGTCGCGCGCGCGGTGCTGACAGCGATCCTTGCAACGACGTGATCTCCGCCTCCAGCTTCAACCCGGACAGCGATGCCAGCAGCCGCGTGCGGTGGATCCTACATACAAATACAATACAAATAAATACGTAAATAAATGAAATATCATATGTAGTATTAGGTAAAAAAATGAAGTTGGCAGTACCTGGCAACACCGACCACGACGATGCCC
>NW_013532897.1:453415-755220 GCF_000836235.2 Papilio xuthus | reverse complement strand
CGGGTACAGAGATGACGGGGGCGGGACCGGCGGGCACACGAGGCGTCTCCGCACTGTACATCGGAGTATGTGCGCCCTCGTTCAGCGAACTGTAGCCTAAAACATATGTCATGCAGTTTAGTATGCATTGAATCAAATGGAGTAAAGATGGATAGAAGATGAGTCGATAAAACCGATTACCTAGTCTACCCTTGACGCTTTTCCCGGTGGAGCGCAGCTTCTGTGCGAAGGACTGTGGGCGAGGCGCGCGGGGTGCGGGCGGCGCGGTGGTGGGCGGAGAGCGCGTCTCCACGTCCGCGCTCACGGTGACGCCCATCATCCCGTACGTGCTCTCTTTGTCCAGCGAAGACAGGCTCACTATGTTCTCACGGAAGTCGGAAACTGGAATATTTTGTTGATAATTAAATTCGATTGCGATTTTTTAATTTATTTAGGAACAGAAAGTATTATTTACCGGAGGATGATGTGTGTTTGTTCTGTCGGTGGTTTAGCTTTGTCTGGCTGCGCAGCTCGGTCTGCGTGTCCTTCACGTTCTGGTACATGTTGCTGATCTGATGCAGCAGTCGCAGCAGCGGCATGTTCACCTGCACAACATCATGCATCGATATCATCACTGTGCTATTCGTCACATCGTGCGTATCACTTACAAGAAATCTAAAATCTAATCTACTTCTACTAGTACAGGCTAAATCTGGAGTAGGTTGGTACACCTGTTGTGAGATGAAGCGCACGCTGACGTTGAAGTTGAGCATGGTGCTGATGTGCCGCTTGAGCTGACCGCGCGAGATGTACAGCACGTTGCGCCGCTGCACCAGCTCGTCTACCGCCATGTCTGCCACCTTCTTCACGTCCACGTCGATGGACACCTTCTCGCACAGAAAGGCCGGCGTCTCCGACGGGATGTCGATGTGGCTCGGATGACCTGATAGACGAGTTACTTGTGACTCTTTAAGCCATATTTGGTAGACGGGCTGTATTTAAGAGTAAATTACCTTTTCCTTTGTTATTAGCGTGCCTGCGGTCGCGGGCGGCGAGGTCGCTGACGACAATGTCGATGCGGAAGACGTCGAGCCAGGCCAGCAGCGACAGCTTGGAGCCCAGTGATTCCAGCGCCGGCGCGCTCTCGCCGCCCCCGCCCCCCTCGCCAACTCCCTGCCCCGCCATGTAGCCCTTGTCTTTCGATTCCCCTGCAGGATCGGATAGTAAGAACCGGTTATTAAATTACTGGGTTACATAAAAAATAACGTTATAAGTAGTGGGGTGTATTAGCGGGCGTGTACCTTGCGGCACCTGGTGGGGCGAGACGCCCAACGCGGCCAGCAGCGGCTGGAAGACGAGGTGCGCGTCCAGCAGCATCAGCGAGCCCTGCAGCGGGTACAGGCTGCAGGCGGGCAGAGCCGCCGCCACCGCGCGCGGATTCATCTTAGACGCAGGTATTATCGGCTTCTTTGTTTTCGGCTCCTTAGAGTACATTAACAGTGTTACTCTAACATTTACTGTCATCTTTTAGTATAAAAATAACTGTTTAAATGGATTGTAATGATATTCAACTTACGACTTTGATGGGCTCCTGTTTGGCCATCCACTGGTAGAGATCTTCGCGAGCCTGCTCGTTGGCCATGTCGTCGTGACTGCCGTGGGGGGAGTACAGGGATGGGTTCGACCCCACAGTCGGTAGATCTTCTTTTAACGTTCCATAATCTATATTAACAGGCAAACGTTACTGTAAGTAAAAAGATAGAAGGCAGAAAAGGGAGACTATGTAATTAATATCTGAAGCAACAACACTTACTAGCGATGGCGTCATCCTGGAAGGGAGTCTTCCTGGTGGAGAATGGCAGGGAGGGGAAGACCAGGCTGGCCCGGCTGCTCTGTGCGCCCCGCACTGCACAACACACGCACACTCACTTCATGTAAACAACACTATGCAAACCATACGATAATGTTGTCTCTTAATACATGAGGGAGAGAGAGAGAGACAAGAAGTGTCAAATTAATTTTTCAAAAAATCCCGTAAATTAAAATAATAAGTTGTATAATGGTTTTCAAACAATGTCTTTAGCTTATACCATGAATGAAGCCAATGGATCTCCAATAAAGAATCCTTAGTATATATGTATTTACCATGAAAATATATATATTTTTTAACACAGTTTAATGTATGTAAAATATGCTTACAGTTAATCACTAAACAACTAGATTAAAATTTAAAGGCAAGACAATACAACAATAAATCTAAAAAAGAATAGTCAAGTTAGAAAATATGCGTACAACAAACAGATATAAAACTAACAAATACATGCCTAAAAACTATAAAAATTGTTATACACAAGAAATAAATCTGTTCTAAGGACAATCAAAAACTAAGATAATCACGGATTAAGGACGTAGCAACAACACCGTACAAGACATGTAAAAAATATAAAAACATGTTTCTCTCTGCAAAACTGAGAACATGTGTTTTTATGTGAATATTACGACAATGCGAACAAAAAGAATCAGAGCAGACATTCAACCAGAACAATAAAATATGAAGAACATCCAAGTATTTAAGAGCAAAAGAAAACCAATGACAAATTGACTCAAACCAGGCACTAATATGCAAAGTGGTTCCTAGTTGTTAAATAGTATTGTAATGTAAAAACATACAAAATGATTTGCTTCAATATAACAACATAAAACCACTTCGACAAACTAAAAACATCAATCAACAACATTTTGGCGATTAGAGTATAGTTCGTTTCATAGTTTTTAGCCTCTGAAATTAACAATAAAACTTTCTGCTTTATTTGATCTAGAGTATAAATTAATATCATTCGTTTAAAGTGAAATTAACTATACTACAATGCACTAACGTTCGCAGCTAACTTCAGAAGCTTCAAGATTGGTATAATAATTTTCAAATATCTTGGCGGCTCCTAACTTTTAACGAGTCATTGTGTAGAACACATTTTATGTGTAGCGCAGTGCGCACATGACCAAGGGCCGACAAGATATTTGAAAAGAGTATAGCGTCATTGAAGAGAGAGCCGATGAGAGTGAGAGAGAGAGAGAGAGAGATGTACGCACCGGAGGGCGGCGTGGAGGGGAAGGAGTGGGGGCGCGGGCTGGCCGGCACCGCGCACGCTTCACACAAACCAACATTACAAATCTCTTTAACTTTCCTCTGTACAAACACCTCAGTATACATTTTAATACAAATGCAAACATTTAAATGATACTATCATTCTCTTAAGTCATTCGGACTAAGACTAATTTCTTAAGAAACTTCTAAACAGTCAACTTTCCTGTCGTAATAAGTCATTTTTTTAGATCTAGATCTAGATGAAAATATTATATCTATAACTATATTTTGTATATATTAATATTTATTTAAACTTAATTAAAATAAAATGGATACTTACAAGGTATGTTCAGTTTATCAGCTTCCATGTTTAATAGCAGACAATTCTCATCTAGTGCTTCATTCTCCAGCTGGTACTCCTGCCAACCTTCCACTGAATCCTGAAGGAACAGATTGATTTATTATTTACACTTAACCAAAAGTTTCCGATGCTGGGACACTCTGTACAGTACGTACACAAATAATGCCATCTCTATTCAAACAGAATGAGAGTAATGACTATATGTTTTTGTACATGTGTTTTGTAGTGGAAATCCACTGATTGTATTATAGTAGAGGTGTGTCACCTCTAACAAATCTGGCAATGCGAAGGTGACATTGAGCGGCTTCATCATCTTGCTCTTGTAGTTGTGCTCCAGCAGCAGCGGCGTGTACAGGATGTTCTTCCACTGACGGCTCAGCACTATGACACCCTAAACAGAAAAAAAATAATTAAGAAAGCGTGTTCAGATATGCCACTCTGTCAAAAATTGTCATGAAAATCAACACAATTAGATAGTTCTCGTTTTACGGACATCGTGTAGTGCTTACCTGTCTGAGTGTGGAGAGGGAGGGCAGATGTCTCTCGGCGAGGTCAGCCTGCACTGCGGCGGCGTCAGCCTGCAGCGCGTACCGCAGCAGCACCCCGCACAGCTGCAACGACGGCTCCTCGCGCAGCTGCCGCGCCATCGGCGTGTGTCGCCCGTACCGGCTCTGTCACATACATCTCACACTTACACTCTCATACACCACGGAGGCGTTCACAGGATACGGCGGAGGGGCGGAGGGGAGGGGGTTTACCTTGGGCAGTGTGTGTGTGGGCGCGCGGTCGAGTGCGGCGGCCATGAGGCTGGCGGCGGTGGCGGCGAGGCGGCGCGCGCGGGCGCGGTACAGCGCCACCACGCGGATGCCCAGCCTGTTGCACGGGTTCATCCACGCGTTGATAGCCGGCGATGCCGTGCTCAGCAGGTTCCAGTCCAGTCTGTAACACCGACATGATTTAGTGTCAATAAAACATATGCGATTCTTAATTACTTTGTATAAATTAATTTACCTGGTGTAGTCGATCTTCTTAGTGATCGGAGTGCGCGGCGGGGCGGCGAAGTTGAACCAAACCACCTTCAAATCTATGGCGCAGGAGGACCGGTTGCCGTTGTCTTTGACGGGCACAATGGTCGCCGTGCTGTCGGAGGGCTCGTCCGGGCCGGGGGTCGTGGGCTCGGGGGGCACCGGCGGAGGCTGGGTCGCCCCTAAGTTGGGTGTACTGGGCTTGGAGTTCGATTCCTTCTTCCTGAAGAGATCTTCGATGCCGGAGGTCCTGTAACCTTTGGAGCTCCTCTCTTTGTCCGATTTTAACTCCTCGGCGGACTTGACAGACTCGCGGCAGCTCTCGGCGTCGTTCCGCACAGGTTTTTTCTCTTCGTTGGCCTTGTGAGATTGCGAGTGCTGTGACACCTTGATCGAGACTCCCTCGAGCCCGCATTCGAACATTATGAAACCTATTGAACTTTCTTTTTGGGTATCCGTTGCGCCATTTTGGCAACACTGAAACATTCAATGACATAATGAAGACTTGGGATAATAAAGAATATAAATTGGAGTGATATAAAACAATGATAATTACCGTAGTATCGCAGGCCTTGCTGCAGGGATCGACTCTGGTAAACTTAAAACTGACTTTGGAATGTTGGCAAGGGATGCCGGTCACTGTGGCATCTTTCAGCTGAGAGGACTCGTTGCGAATGCGACGCAGCTGGCCGTGCACCTTGCCTGTCAGATACATTGCAAGTGTTATCTTATTCATTTTACATACTAGTTATGCCAACCTCGGCGATAAATAGAAACAAAAATACGTACCAACATTAAGTGTGAAGGTAGTGTCCTCGCATTGCTGCTGTGAGGTTTCAATAAACACCGGCTCCCCCCTCTCGGGGCCTCTCTTTCGTCCCGACGATTGGGCAGATATAAGAGCTCGAGGCCCCTTCATGATGCCAAAGGACTTTTTACTCCCCAGCGCACGTAACGTCGGCCTGTAGTACAGTTGTATAGACTCCAATGTTTTCTTGGAGCTGACATATTTCGCTACAATGTTCTCAACCGATAATCCGAAAAGAGAAACGCAAGTCAGGTCTTGTATGTTATCTAGAGCAGAGAACGAGATCATATCCTCAACGACGGACGACTGTATAAATATAACGTTGACTTTGGGCACCGTGACCGTCGCTTGAAGCTGGTCGTATATCGTCTCCTCGTAGACGTTCGGTTGAGGAATGGTCGCCAACTTGTACTTGTCATCTTTGTCGGGTACGATGCTCGGGTGGTTGTGCGACTGCAGCTGCGGCATCCAGTTTTGCACGTATTGCTTCTGCTTTAGAACGTTGGCGCTCTCCACGGAGGAAATGCATAGCAGTCTTAAATGATTTATGACCGTTATCGGATGGATATTCGCGAGCACCGGCGTCAAAGACTCGACGAACTTCTGAGTGCTTTCAAGTACTAAAGGCGTCAGCATAACATCGATTTCTCCGCGCAGCTTGATAAACAGGCCACTCTTGCTGTCACTTGTGGTAGTGGCGATGGACGCCGAACTTTTGTCTGTGACATTTTCTTGATTGTCTTGTACGTTCTGCTGCAGCTCCCACCAGCCTTGCGGATAAGGATGGGCCTTGATTTGAGAGTTGAAGTGGGGCGTTAGATTAGAAAAGGGGCCATGTTGATTTTGGGCGCCGTGGACATCTTTCTTTGCAAGGAGTTTTAAAATATTCACCTTTCCCGTCTGCTCGAAATTAGGTAAATATTTTTGACCGATGTAAACAAGAGATCCGTCGTCCGCCCTTTTGAACAGCGGCAAAGTGAAAGCATCTCTCCCTGTAGGCAGGGAACACGTCGACCAATTGGAGCATTTGTATTGCGGCAGGTTGTGCATGTAGCTGGCCATCAGTAGAGGAGAATCGACGATAGGTTTATTAGTTTGCATATGCAAATTAACAAGAGTCATGTCTTCTTGTGATGAGATTGCAGAAATGAAGGAAGTAGAAGAAACGGATCCACTTTCTGAGTCGGGCTGGACGCCGGTGCTCAGGTTGCTGATGGTGTCGGGGCAGTCCACTACCTCAGACCTCGGCATGGAGTTGGTCCACTTCTCATTAGTAGCATCGATACCGAATGAGCTCTTTTCCTTAGGGTTGCTGTGGCGGCTGCCGAAGGAATGCTTTAAGCTAGACGACCGACTCGGGAACATGTCCTCGTCTGCGGAGAAAAACGCTTCAGAATGGTTTTCGCTCGTGATGGACATAGTTCGTTGAACTTCTTGCTGCAAAAGTTCTTCTTGAGGCGGCTGAGAATTTAGCGAATAGTGAGACTCCGACACGGTCACGCTTCTCGCCGGCACTTTGGGTGCTACAAACACGTCACTTTCGGTCGGCGCTGGCTTTTTCGCTACTCCGTTTGTGTCTTTTACTCCACAGCTGAGTGCCAATTTAGAATCTGACACGCTGCTCTCCATTTGCGGAACATTGAGAATACTCTTGTTGAGTTTCGAGTCGCTGTCGATCTTTGACGTACCCAGAGGTACAGTGGAGTCCACTAGGCGAGCGTACGGGACGTCACTTTTGGTGCTAGAAACGAGGACATTGTTGCTGCCTTTGCTCATGCTTGTATAAGAGAACCGTCGCGTCAAACTTCGCCGTTCGGCGCTTTGAGGTGATTTGTTGAAAGCTTGCGGTAGCGGTGAAGGGATTAAAGTGGAAACATTGGTCGGTTGCAAACAAACGTTCAGGCTATTATAAGGAGGAGTGTGGAACACGAGTTGTCCGGGATGCAAAAGGCTCTGCCCGTAGCCATACTCTCCGGGGGATGTTTCAATTACATTGAACATAGCTATGTTTACGCCCTCGAGTATGTCCGATTGGGTCGGCTTTAAGAAATTGGGACCGTTTCTATTGGAGCCAAAGAAAGCACATCCACCCGTGCAACCACATTGCGTGCCTCTGCCCTCGTTTGGCCACAGGAACCAAAGTCTTTTAGTTTTATCATCGTGCAATTTAAGGAACTTTTGCTGCACCAAATGGAGATTCCTCGGCGCTTGGGGTAGGGACGATGCGGCTTCAATGAGCACCGGCCCGAGAGCTACGGACCCGACGCCGACCCAGTTTTCACTTTCTGGAAGCGTCTGTTTATTGTGGCTGTTTGTGCTGCTATTAGAATGGTGGTGAGTATTGGTTTGCATGTTGGTCTGAGTGTAAAGTGCGAGCTTAATGTTTGGTAGCAAACCAGTTATCCCAGTTCCGAAACCCGTACCGTGGAGATTACAAAATGTTAATCTGATCGGAGAAATCCATGACTGTAAAGTCGTATTGGAATCGGCGATATAAATATCTATTAGGTCAATTGCAACTCGTATCATACGGTATTTGATTTCGTTAGGAGTCGGGCAGCGGTATTTCAGTCCTAAATCTGTTTCCGGGCATAGAACAGTGTTTAAGCCGTGGTGACACTGTTTTACTGAATTTGGAGGTACTAATTCATTTTCACTGTCGCATATGAGCAACAAGAATGTTTCGAGTGATGAAATAATTTGGTAGAGCTGCGGCAACGTGAGGCGACCCGTCAGTTGCCCAAGTTGGAGTTCCATCATCCACGCGTACTCCACGGTATCATCCTCTACGGAGCGATTCGTGTCGCTGAAGAAGCCGTTGCCTCGCAGTTGGAATGACGAGAGCATTAAGTGTCCTTGCTGCAGAGCGCCGGTGTTGTTGGCGTTGGGTCTCGCCAGGTTGTTGGACGATACAAGTATAGAGGGGCTGAGTAACAACTGAAGTTTGGTTTCTTTGAACCTCTTATCCATTTCAAAGCCGAATCTTTCGATAAGTACGACAGGGCAGGGCGGCTCGTTTTCGCTGCAATTCTTCACTAAATGAGCTTGAATATCGTGTATTATGATGGACACGGCGACGTCCAGCGGCCGGCAGCGACGCGGATCGAATGGCTCCTTGCCGGAATCGCTCGAGTCGTCCATAGATATGTCGACGTGTTGATTAATACTACTTCTGTCGTTAATCTTCGTTGGGTTATCATTGAAGAAGGGGTTGTCCACGCTTGGGGTTTTTTGCATATCTGTGAACCTTTGGTCTTCGCCGAAAATATTCTCCAATAAATTCATAAAACTTGTAATTATTGTACCATAAGCGAGAAGGACGGACGGACCCACTTCTAGTTCTACGCTGACTTTGTCCGGCGGTAGAGAAGTGCGATCGAATGTATTTCCATCTATGACCCAATTCATTTGAGGCTGTTTCCTCATTCGGGGTATTCTCATTGGGGAGAGGAGAATCTCTTCCTTCTCCGGTGTGGTGATATCGGCTTGCGGCTCCGGCCCCAACGGTGGAATCGGGTGGTAATTGTACCTGACGCTCAGAGCTACTATGGGAACCGACCAACAATCCACCCAACCTTGACTTTTTACGCACTTTCTGCGCCACTTGGAGGCTTTCAGCCGACAAGGTACTAATTTCATATTTTTATCAATGGACAGCAGAAGCAGTCTGGATGTGTTTACTTCAGGTAAGTATAGACTCATGTCCACGGCTTCCCCTTGAACCCAAATCTTAAGAGGTATAACGTCCGGAAGGAAATCAATGAACGGTAAATCAAATGACACATCTAGAAGATCGCCACAAAAGGCGACATGGTTGTTCTCTTGATTTGTTGAACTGCAATCTATCCAATTGTGTTGATTGCTCACAGTCAAAACTTCGCACTCTTTTAATAATAATGATATTTTCCATGTATATGGAACGAAATGCAAAATATCTGGTCGGGCCTTGCTCGACCAATCGTTCGTCAGGTCTTGGAAGAAATCGATATGTGTATATACAAAGTGCGCCGTGGCCTTACAGCCAGTCAGCGACAGCTGCCAGCACTGGTGGTGGTTCCACACTAGTGGGTAGTGACATTTCACTGTATATTCGAGAGTCTCGCTCTCCGCTAAGCTTCTATACTGCAAACTCGTCGTCGCCTCCAGGTGGAGCAGCTGACCTGTTATTTTAGTCGTGTATCCGTCTTGTAGCACAATCCACGGCAGGGTTACTTCCATGTACGATCCGGCGCCAATGTTGATGTGGACAGCATTCGTTTCTTTGTTTTTGGTAAACAGAATGTCTATCGTCGCTTCGTTTAACGTAGACAGTCTAATATCAAAGGATTGCATTTGCCTTCTATCACCAGGTTTCGGTTGCGGCGTCACTTCTAGAGATTTGTAATTTGGTGGAAAGAAAAATCTAAACAGATGATCTCTTTGTCTATCCGCCCACGGTCCGTAACTAAAATCTGTGCCTTTTCCACATTTGATGTCGACGCCCCAAATTGGCGGCGCCGATTCCACGATATCTCCATTCGCTAGCTGCAAAAGTACAGGCTGCTCCGGCACCAGGCCGGGTTCGTCCATGTAAAAATATACTTCAATGTAATTGGAGCTCATCACCACGAAGCCTTCGCCCATGTATCTTGGAGGTTCATCAACCATCGCGGTGTAATTGGGGCTAGGGGCGAGAATTACTTTGCAGTTTTCCGCCTTGGCTTTGACGAAGTGCATCAGATGGTCAAGACTGGAGGCAGGTGGCTTGGTGCTGTACACGAGATGCGACTCCTCGACGCTGATAGACAGAGTGGTGGGAACGAGTTTATTACCGAAGACAACTCGGCTGGTGCACACGTCTATCTTTATGACGGGGATAAGGTCTCGCCAGGTGCGTGCCATGGCGGCCTCGGAGCGCACCGTGTCTTGTGCTCGTCGTCGCTTCTCATTGGCATCGTTCATAGCTTTGTCTCTGTCGGTGGAGTCGTCGTCGTTTCGTTCCTTTATAACCGGCTCGAGGCCGAATGTTTTCTCGAGTTCGTTGTATAGATCGCATCGATTGTAGAAATGTAATTCGAAACCGTTTAACATTATTGAAAGGCGCGTATCGGAATGTGATAAATCTGTAAACAATATTAAAGTAATAAAATTATTATTCAAAGAGCGGGAAATAATACGTGAGAAAAACGGTAATAATTTACCTTCAGAAACATCTTTGGGGACGTAAGATCGCCACCATCTGAATATCAGATATCCGTCTTGGATGCGCAGTGTGTAGTCATAGTTTATATACACAATGTCCCGGAACATGATTTTACCAGAGAGAGCATTGAGAGTGAATGAACCTGGAACGAATGGTAGCCTCGTAATATTTTCCTATCAGAAGCCTAGAAGCCTTTTCTCAAACAAAAAATATAGACTTCATCACTTTGTGAAATCTTTCAAATTTTATTTTACTTTTTGGTCAATTTTACAACACCCTTTGGAGAATTTCAATCAAGTCATTAGTAAGATATAATTCGAAACAAATAAACAATGAATGCTTTCGTTCTTATAGATGAGATAATGTCTTGTTGGGCTTGGGTTTAAAATTGCACATACTCCTGACAAAACCTATTATAATAATATAAAACTTAAAGGAAAGTAAATTCTTGATAGTTATCTTTGACACATAGCCTCAAAGTCTTTACATAACATAATTAAAAATCATTAGAAGCCAAATAAAAACATAAGTCGGAAAATATTTACTTTGTAAAACATATTAACAAGTCCGACTGTTGTGACAAACAATTAAATAGATTTATATTTTATACTATTATTTGTTTTATTTATAACATAAACAGGTAACATATGTTATAAACAATCATCTTGGCATACAAGGTTAAATAAAAACTTTAATGTTCTAATTTTGTACAGCTGGACGGCCAAAGAAATATATTTAAAGTAAGACATATTTCTTACATAAATTAAAATAAATAGTTAATCATAAACTAAATAATTATAGCCAATTACTTCAAAATTACATCTAAAATAGAACAACAATAAACATGAGTTGTTAAAAATTTAAAGTAGCTCAAACCTATATTGATAAATGTTTGCAACAATACAACTCCAGAACAACTGCACAGTTCTGCATCAAATTTGGAACAGAAAGAGATTACAATCTCAAATAGAGAACAGGATAGTAACTAGTCTATTTTAATTACATACAAAAGAAAACATCAGTAACGGCTAGTAAAGAATACTTTGTGAAATTATCTACATCTATCCATAATATTTAATATTAACGTAATTGATTCATGATATAACTATGCTATAATGATTCATGGAAAAGCCTTGTTTAAAGCCCAAGTCTTCGTCTTAAATAAAACATTTTTTCCTTGAATTTGAGAAAATGAAATATTTTTAGAATAGACTGCATGTCAATGCGAGGAAAGCATCACTTACCAATCTTGAAGTTCTCATCTTGAAAATAGAATTTGTTAATGAGCCTGGTCAGTATATAGCCGAGAACACGGCTATTGTAGTACGTTATATAAACCACCCATAGGATTGCAGATATCAGAGAGACCAGAAGCAATGCGAAGTTCCGGTCCATTGTGATCTCTGCGAAGTCTATCGATGATGAATTCCATCTTGCCGCCACTGGATCGACAACTGATCTAGTCGCGTTATCCCTAATAACACAAAACGAAAAGCAAAACAATAATAAACTTTTATGTGTCATCTTTTATCAACACGGGTGTAATTGTACTACGTGATCACAGAACTTACATTATGCTATTACTAAAATTACACTAACATATTTCACATATTAAACAATTTATAGTAGTCAGTATAATAATTAATCACGACATTCGTTTCCATTTTTATCTTTATAATCAATTTAGTATTCGCGACGACCCCATAGTTTTGACAGTTCGAACAGATAATAACGTTCCGATGTATGCACAGTGCGGAGTAAATAATAGCAATAACAGTCTAATCTATGTCTAATAGAGAAGAAAGAACCTTTTTAATAATTGTATATATTAGTAAAATAAACATTTAATAAAAAATCAAACTTGATTTATCATGATATTTTTGTAAGCAAAAAATTGGATAAACTCTAAAATGACGCTTTTTTTAATACGTTGCTATGAAACCGATGTCAATTTTATTCATTAAAATTGCAAACTACATTAACCCTAAGAAAAATGGATACAGCTTCAGAAGCATATCTAGCTCAAAGAATAAGTAATACAAAAGTGAGGTATAGTAAAGTATATTCAAAATACTATTTGAACCAGAGCCGTCTAAACCCGGGATTGCAATGGGTGCGGGGGGCTCGGGCGCCGGTTTCTGGAGAGCGCCAGCCAATGGCCGTGATTTCCTCACCCGGGCGCCCAATATGATTAAGACTATCTTGGTTTAGTCCAGTAACTATAGTTAATTAATATTATTCTAAAGTACGTTTAAAATCGTTGTAGAGGCACTTGTGATAACTAGTTTTCGGTATATCAATAAATACCCAATGATTTAATATTAATTCATAATTCCTATACTAGTTATAAAAAGTATGATTTCAGATGGGTAATACCGCAAAGGTTGGACTTCATTACTTTTGTCGGTAAACAGGTATTAGCGATTGCACATGACATATACATAATATTTTACAACTTTAAAACCAAAAGTGAAATTGTATATACTGCAAACAATCACATTAACGGTGATGGAGTCGATGTTATTGCAGGTTATTATTTTCATAATTATAAAAAGTTAATGTATTTCTAGAATTTTGATAATTATTTTAATAGCTAGTTTTTTCTAGGACACAGGTCGAACATTTTCGTGTTCGCTGAAAAAGTAACCAACCCGAGGATCTTCGTCTTATCATATCCCAGATTTAACCAACTGGCATTACTTAAAGGTAACTTACAGCATGGACCCTATATATTTATGAATTTACAAAGATTTTTTGACACAATGCGAACTTCTGAACCTAGAGAATCAAAAAGACGCCTGAAAATAGTTAGAAGCAGAATTCGGTTCGTGTTAAAAAAATTAATCATTAAAGCATAAAAATATTTTCTTTTAATAATTCATATATGCACTGATTGTCTTTCTTTTATAGACTTAGAAGTGAACAGATACAAGTCGCTTTGCATGATGGAAGGAGACTTGATAGCCACATTTTCTGGCTTCCCCAACTACCTGCTGACAGTGTGGAACTGGCGGACGCAGCAGCGGCTAGTGGCTCTCCCAACCGGCGTCATAAGGAGGAAGCAAATTTACATGTTCGTATCGAAGCTCTAAGAAATTAGATAATTAAATTGTGTAGTAGTAATTATTAATACTTAGGTTATATTTCCGCGCCTGTCTGTATTTTTTACGCCTGTCCACTATGACGTCATGGTAGCAGTCGAGTCAGCTCATTTAACAAAAAATGTCAAGGTTACGATATATAAGATGATTGTCGCAATATCTTCGACACTGCTCAGGGCAAGTCGCACACACATGTTGGTGTGCGAGTGCTGGGGCGAGGGTCTGATCGTGTGGGAGGTGGCGCAGTGCTACCGGCGCTGCCTGGTGCTGCGCCGCGCCAAGGAGGAGGTCACCGGCTGGGAGATTTCCGAGCCGCCGCTCATCGACGTTTGCTGGACCAGCGATGGACAACTTTACGCCATAGATAAGGATGCTAATTTGTATAGTGTAAGTAAATATTTTAGCTTAAAATAAGTACCTGAGTCAGAAAATTCCAATTTCATCGTATCACTCACTGCGCACTTAATAATTATCAAATTAACACGTGGTGACTATAACAAAAGATTTGGTACAAGTAGATCCGATTTTTCACTAAATTTCTAATTTGCCATTCAATAATTTGAAGTCATTTATAGTTTGCCAATTTGTACAAACGAGGATGGTTTAATGCTCTCTTTGGGAAGAATACATTTTTTGATGTGTGCGTGACTTACACTACGGTATTAATTGAAGCAACCCTGATCAATGAGTGGAAAATTATGAGCGTTATATGAACTTACGTATAGATACTTAAAATTATAAACAATAATATTATGGACATAGTAAAATGTATAAGTACTTATTTGTGACTAAACTATTCCAAAAAATTAAACCGATATATCTTTCCAAAAAAAAAAAAACTAACAGTTGTTTACGAGTTCTCCAAACAATTTCCTAATTGTAAAGGTACTCTCAGACGGCATAGGGATGGTGACGCACTTGGAGTGGTCAGAGAATCTGACGGGCTCCGACAAACCCAGTGTCTGCTCCTTCGGGAATGGCATCCTCATCTACGGTCCCGATCAAAGGCTCCGAGTAAGATCCTACAGTTGCATTAATGTTTCGTATTTGTTCACGAGGTACATAAATTATACTCTTACGGACATAATACTATAAATCAACTAAAGTTTGTAATAAGAACCAATAGTTTGAAAAGAATAGGTAAATTCACCTGTTAAGCTAAATTATAGCGCAATGTAAGAAGCAGCGTTCTAAGGACAATAGCAATGCCAACTATTTATGCCAACAGTTGCTAAAGAAAGCTGAGAGCAAGTGGAAAGTATCGTGGACGTACGTAATGCCAGAAGAAGTGGTGCGGCTGGTCTCCAACACGAGCAGCGACATGGCCGCCGTGTGGACGCATAGCGGCCGACTCTACTACATCACAGAGACTGATGATAAAATTGAACTAGTGCTACATGTTTATAGGCAAAGGTAAAAATTGAGCTGGTGAAGAATTGGTTTCTAGGATTTTGAACAGCGTGGTTGATACGCTGTTCAAAATCCTAGCAAAAGTTTGTACAAAATCGATATAATGTACAGTAAATAGTATTAGTATATAAAGTATTGGGTTTTGAGGTGAAATAATTAACGTATACACGTATCACAATTTTAGGAACATCATTAAGATTCAGTTGATCGCACCAGATAATAAATATCTTGCTACAATGAATAAAACAGGAGAGATTTGCATTTACGAAGTGCTTACTGGTAATTTGGTAAGTATTGAATTTTAAAACAAAACTGGCAACCTATCTTAGTAGTCAATATTATCGTGTTTTCACATTTCTTTGGATTTATTCATATTATATTTATATTAAATCGTCTTATCTGTTCTTCGAATAACCAAAATTGCTTTGTTAATTTTTAGATCCTAAGAAAGAGCGTGGAAGGCAATGACATATCGTTTCAAGCCAGTCCCGTGGAGCCGCTGCTCATTTTGTTCGGTGAACTGGGCGTCAACTACGGCATGGGGCTGTTCACATTCACCCCCGAAGCGGGGCTGGAGCAGGTGGGCAGCATGTGCCTCACGCACCAGATCGTCTCACAGATCGTGTTCTCTCCGACGGGAAGACAAGTCACCGCGGTCGCCTCTTCTGCCGGACATATATTTGTGTTTCAAGTAAGAATACTCTTTTTCTATTACGTGGAATGAGAGGGTGTGACCATGTAGTGAATTATTTAAAACTTTACGGTCCTAAGGAAGGTACATGAAACTCGCAATCTGACTCTTGTAGATTCAACGATAGTCTATGAAGAATAGTTAAATGATATGATTGCGTAGTTGTCAGAGCAGTACAAGCTGACTCTGGTGCGGTACACGGAGCTGGGCCGCGGGCTGGCGGACAGCTTCCTCATGAAGGTCGGCGACTCCATGCGCTCCTTCAACCTCGTACTCTTCTCAGACAAGTATGCCATTGGTATGTAATTTATATGTAGGTATAGTTAGTTTGAGTAGTAAAAAGAACGATTAAAAGTTTCACTCGTCAGCGTCAACTCTTATGTAAAATTTGCAGGGGAACGTATCATGTGCATCAATGCTGACAATGGCAAAGACAACAAATTTGCGGGCAAAATGCAAGGCCCGTACTCGCAGCTACTGCCTTTGGCGCAGCCGGGCTGTGCCCTCGCCGTGCCGCACCTCACCAACCAGCTGCACGTGCTGCGACTCTCCGGCGAGGTGAGCACCCTGCTGCTTTCATTGCACCTGTGTGCCTAGTACATGAGGACTCAAGCGCAGGCACCAAAACAGATAATTGAAAATTAAGTAAAATATTTGACAACATTCGAGTGAATGATTGTAAGCTCGTAGTTAATTCATTTGTTCCGTGGATTGCAGAAAGGCATTACAGTATCGGTAAAGATGGGCCCGGTGTTCGAATCGGGCCACGATCTAAAGCAGTGCAGGGGCTACATTAACAGCGCCGCCCTCATTACATTCAGCTATGATGGTACAGTCATTTTGAGGAAACCGGAAGCTCCCGTCGAATATGGTAAAATTGTTTCTACTTATCTTCTATACTACTAAGTGGGATATTGGTATAAATATTGTTCTTCTCTTTCATCAGAATCAAAGATGATTGTTTCGCATCGCTACGAGAGTGGTGTTCAGCAAGCGGTGGTGGACACAGCCCTGGAGCACCTGGCGCACCTGGGCGGCAACGGCACCGTGGCTGTCGCCATGATCGATGCCCCAGCGCGCCTCTCCGCACCTACTCTCTTCATTGATTACCAACCCATCGAGCTGTTCACGGAGCCGCCTGCACTAGAAATCTTTAAGGATGATGAAAATATAAATATCTTTGACGAGTTTGAGAGTAAGTATAATGTTAAGAATAGAAAGCAGTTGATTTTACAGATTCTGGGTCGAGAATACAAGACGAAAGTCGGCGAGTTAAAACTGCAAAACAGTTTTTCGTCTTTATTTCACTTAGATAAAAACGTCCTTCGTACCTTCAAATCTAGAGAATTACCTGGACATCCAAGAGGAGAAGCGCGTGCACACGGAGGCGATGGACTACAGACGCGCGCGAGAGGAGGTGGTGCGCGCCTTGCAGGCGGTGCAGGAGCGAGCGGTGGCCCTGCTGGAGGAGAACCTGCAGGCGCCGCCGCTGCACCGCCTGCCCATCTCCGAGTTCAACCTGCACGCTGAGAACAAGAAGGAGCGCCTGAAGCAGGTCACCGCTATGTGTAGCGCTTTGTTAGTTCTACATTTGAAGCCTTTCCTACATATAGTGTGATAAGACTCAATTATATAACAACGGTGAGGGTCGTTGCATCATTTTAATGTATTCACCTAGTAAATATCTCGCAGGCAGAAAAAGAACGTGAAGAGATACGATTGCAGACAGAAGCTCTCATCCGCGCTCAGGATAAGGTGACCGCATGGATTAAATCCCAGTGCTGGGACTCCATGGCCACACCGCGTGTCAAGATTTTTGCAGTCTTCACTCATTATTACGTAAGATCTTGCCATAAAATTATTTTTTTACTTTTCCACCCAACGTTCACGGGTTTACTTTATTCCTAGGGGACACTTCTTTTGACAAAACATATTTCTAAATAATAGACTAAATTCAATTTAGGTGGAAAACTACGCGGTGCTGCCAAACCAACGCGAGCAGTGGCCCGAGCTGCAGGTGGTGGAGGCGCTGCGGGCGCTGGAGATGGAGAGCGACCACGAAGTTTTCCGCCCATGGGAGGAGCAGGCCTCGCCCGCGCTTGAAATGCCATCCACACAGTATGAATTATTCTTGTCATCATGGCACTCTAGGCGATGCCATAACTCTCGTAAGAGCTTAGTTTACTGGTCGAAGTTACAAAATGGAAGTCGATAGTAAGTTCGCAAAGGAAGTATGATTGATGAAGAAATGTGTCGGAGGTGATGACTGAAACATGTGAAACCTGAGCGAAAAGCTTTACTTAGTGAAGTTACACGGGCAGGATCCGCGAGTCGCTGGGGTCGATGAGGTCGATGGCGCACAGTGTGGAGAGCCAGGCGGTGGCGGCGGAGGGCAGCGGCTCGGGCTCGGCGGAGGGGCAGCCGTACTCGCTCTCCGGCACCAACACGCACCTGTTCGTCGCCGTGCCGCCCGCCATGGTGCCGCAGACGCTCGCCTACAGCTTCCTGCACATGGACATGCTGCAGCACCTCGCCTTGGTATCGCCGATACTTCAAAACATGCTCGTAGTTTCAATTATATTCATTCCACTATAGCTTACCTATAAATTTGTATACAGCTGAACGTGCAGAATTTGAGGCTTTGGTTCAACCACCAATTTGATGACCTTATGGGACTCAAAAAGCGTGAAGTGGGACTAGTCCAGGAAAGGAATGCGCGACTGCGGTTTATCGTTCAAGGTCACTTTTCTACATTTCTACGAACCTTACTAAAATTCATGATATGAACGTTTTTATTGTATTTGTTTTAATTTCATGTTTCGAATTGACTTCCAGAACTAAACACGTTGTCCGATCTCCGCGGTAGCTTTCATCACTTGATCATACAGATAACTGATCCCGAGTGGCGACAAGAGGAGGAACCGTATAAGCTCATCAAAGTCGACCCGGAGGAGGTAGGATCACCAAGTCTGACTTGTTAATTTATAAAAATAGGTTCTTATTAATCCATTAAAGATATTGATTATATTTCCCTCATATAACGTAATATGGTGACATTCAGTGCAGTATTCCGCCGTACGTGAGCCCGAGCCAGATATTCATCCCGCCGCCGCCTCCCGGACCGCCCGACGACTTCCGCGAGCGCGCGCTCATAGAGATGATGGACGGCGTGCTAGAGAAACTTTGGCACGAGGAGATAAAGAAGCCCATCCCCAAGCCCCAGTGCATGGTACCTAAGGAATCCTCTGTTTAAACTCTATATGGATAGAATGATCACATCTGTTGAACTTGCATTTCCAATGTAGATAAGACAAGGAAATTGGGTGCTCGGGCTTAACTAGGGTCTTGTCCATCCAGTAAATGAAAAAAAAACGTCACATCTTCTTGAAAATGATGTGGTAGATTTTTCCATGTAATCGTTGTTATTTATCTATGGCCTGAACAAGTTTCCTGCTGACTGAGTGCTTGGTGCAGCTGGACAAGGACCCGGAGCACTTCAATGAGGACGACTTGCGGCTGGTGTTTGAGTACGAGGCGAAGGTGGCGTTTCGTGAGGAGGAGCGCGACAAGTACCGCAAGATGCTGCACGCCGAGTACGCTAAGCTCTCCCAGCTTCTTAATGAAGGCATCGTCAAGTTTAACCATAAGGTAAACTCATCTCTGCTCACGTTCAACCTTGAGGGATCATCACTTTGTTACCTCTTTTTTATAGATTGTAAAGCAACATTTTGGGTCACAGGTAAAAGAAATGTGGCTTACAAGATTGAGAATCGACTCGGCGATCGGACAAGAAAACTTAAACCTGATGCGACTGCGGCGGACTAACTTGGATCGAATTGAATTGTCTGAAGAAATAGAAGATATGAGGTTAACTCATTTTTTTTACATAAACCTGTAAAATTTATAGGAACCTACTTAATAAGTTTATTAGTATTTAAGAACATAAAGTACTAATAGACCTTTTATTGTCAGATTTTGCTAAGACTCGAGTATCTTTTTTAACGTATTCTATTATTATCAAAGGAGAGACATAGCGCGATACGAGTCGGAGATAGAGATGCTGCAGGGAGAGAGTCAGCAGATCAGTGTGCAGAGCGAGGAGTGTACGGCGGCGCACGAGGCGCTGGTGCAGAAGGACCGCTACTTCGACAAGACCTTCAAGAACCATTTCGCTGATCTTTCTCCTATCATTGTAGAACAGTGCTACAAGTTCTACAAGTGAGTAATCAACATTAACCATACTTACTGTAGACCAACCGCTGAATGTTTCACTATTTCATATGTGCATGTTCAGGAAGCGACCGAAGTGGCAGAACCGCGCAGGTTTGAGCGCGAGCGTGCTGCAGGAGCTGGCGGCCGCGGTGCTCGCCACCACGCGCCCGCCGCTGCTGCCTCCGGATGCACTGGATTTCTTACGCGCGTAATTACTTCCCTTAGTATTATTGCGCTCCTAATGGCTTCACTTGAATGTCCGCGGTTACAATTGTTGAGTTTCCTTAAGGTTGGAGCAGCTGGACCTAGTGAGCAACATGCCGCCCGTCATGGACGAGAACCTATGGACCAATATGTGTAAGCTGCGCCGCGCCAAGATCGAAAACGAAATGAGGGTATTGGGTCAAAGATTTTTCGCCTGTTTTACTTAAAACTAGGAAACTTGGCCTACAGCTGTCATTGTATGCAGATGCGAGCGGCGGTGCAAGAGATGGCGCTGGTGGACAGCACGGCCATGACGTGGGGCAAGGCGGCGCAGGCGCGGCGCACAGCTCTCACCACTCTGCACGAGCGCATGGTGCAGCACCGCCGCAAAGTGGAGCTGCTCTCCAGGAACAAGACCATACAGGTGATGGACAATGCAGGATATACTGAGATGTTTACAGCAGAGTGGGTTATTTGTCTTATCCTAACTGATATTTCTATACTTTTATTGTTAGTGCCATTTATTTGCAGTTGGTGCTGCCTGCCGGGCAAGTGGAGGTCGTCACGACTGGCCACATGGAAGACTTCGATGATGCTGCTCTCATTTTACG
The DNA here is from genome assembly GCF_000836235.2 of Papilio xuthus. Lineage (NCBI taxonomy): Eukaryota > Metazoa > Arthropoda > Insecta > Lepidoptera > Papilionidae > Papilio > Papilio xuthus. Next base: position 734,551 of record NW_013532897.1, on the reverse strand, counting down.
CGAGGATATTGAACGCATCAACGAAGTTATTCTGGTAAGTCGTACAGAAACAATTTAAAAAGAAAGATCGAAGGAGTAATGCCTAAATATAGATATACATATACATTAAGTACATACAAGTGCTGTAACTAGTCTGTGATGTGCATTGCAGAAAGTTGGTGAAATGAAGCTGAACATGATGCGGAGGCAGATGGAATACCGCAAGGGCATCCTCGCTAAGGAATGGGAACACGCGCAGATGAAGATGAAGCTGCGTCATATGGAGCAGGAACTGTACTCCTATCAACGTCTTAAGGTAATTCAAAACGGATTTGAATAAAAATCGTGAACCAGTTCGTAGAACAAATTCTTTGGTTTTGAACAAATTGGACTTAGGTTTTGGGAACATGTTATTGTGCTTTCATTAGTTTAGAGTTTTTCTCAAAAATGTTTCTTAGCTTGTCGTAAGTATTAAATACGTTTAGTACCACACGAAAGCGTCAGAACATGTTAAAATAAAGTCCTTTAATATGGAATTGCGTATATTTGTATAGATTCCGAAAGAGCTGCAGCTGTACTTGAAGAACAAGGAGCTGGGATGCACGGACGAGCAGCAGTACGTGCGCATGGAGCGCGACATGGAGGCCAGCCGCCGCGCCCTCGACCGCAACCTCACAGAGCTCATCCGCAAGCACGAGGAGATGGAGGTGATTACATCATACATTACTAACTTCACAATTACATTTGTCCATATAAAATAACAAGATATAAGAAGAAATAGATAGAGAAGAAAACATCGATACAAAAAGAAAGGACACGAAAACTAATCATGAATGAATGTTTGCACTCAATTCTGATTTTCAGCTGAAATGCACGGCGTTGACTGCAGACATTGACAAGCTCAATCAAATCATAGCAAAACTCAACCTGAGAGTGTCGGAGAAGCGTCTCTCCGAAGACCCGCTGCAGCCGATACGAGTAAGGAAGATTTTCAAGATGAGGTGAGTGACGATTGTAATTCAATAGGTCCGGTCCATCCATAAGTGCTTCCACAGAAAAACTCTTCTTATGTATCAGAATGGAGACGCTGGTGGCTCGCAGTGAGCTGGTGCGCGAGGTGCAGGCTCAGCACACGCAGCTGGTGCTGCTGCAGACGGAGCTGGAGTTGCTGCGCCTGCGCACCTACCCCACGCTGGCTACGTTCCGCACTATACCCTGAATGAGATGTTGTTGCTCTGAATGAGTCATTCTCTTATCTATTGTTAATCTGATCTTGTAAGAAGTCTGTAGCTCTAGTTTGAATTTTGTTCAATTTGAATAATGTTTTCGTTTTCTGTAAGACAACTGTTTGTTTATTACCTAAAGTTAATAAAGTTTTAACTGTACTTTTAATTTAAAATAAAGATTTTTTTTCATGTATCGTACTTCAATTTATAAAATGATACTGCCTTTTCGAACTTCTGAGCTGTGAGAGAAACAAAATCAACAAAGTAATAATCATCATCATCATCATCAGCTCACTATACGTCCCCACCGAGGGGCTCGGAGCCTACCCTAAGTTAAGGGTGATTAGGCAATAGTCAACCACGCTAGCCAAGTGCGGGTTGGTTGACTTCACACATATCTTTGATCTTCTTATCAGATATGTGCAGCATCACCACGTTTTCCTTCACCGTAAGAACGTCGGATAAATGTATATATGTAAATCGGAAATCGAAAAACACATTGGTATATGGCGGGATTCGAACCCAGAACCTGCAGATTGCAAGTCAAGTGCTTGACCACCGAGCCACCGACGCTCTAAATAATAATAGCGGGTATAAATTACAACACAAACGCAATGAGCATACAAAATTGTTATTTACCATAAACAAATGTATTGTCAATACAATATATTGAGGTCAGTACACATCCATAGACAAACAAGTTTAACACTAAGACGCGACTCTTCTTTCAATATAATACAATTACAAACACTTACAAATTAGGAGCAACATAACTGACTGACGACACGATAACTAACGCGTAAACCACGCGCATGTTTCTGTACGCGACTGATCATATCAAAGCCCATCTTTTAATCTGCACGAAAGCGAAGTTATTGAATTTGCAATTTGACTTTGGGTAAATTTTAATTCGATAAGTCTATAAAATCAATGAAATGTTGACAAGTTGATAAAGTACACTTATAAGAAAAAGTATGTTAAAACCTAAATTAGCATGTTTAAATAGAAAATATCAGTCTTGTCAACGTGATGGTAATTTGCGAAGGGGTAGAGTCAATATATAAACAAAAACATTTTTAAAAATACAAACTGGCTCTTACACAACATTATGTAAATTTTGCCAAGGGTTAAAAAGAAGTTTTACTATCAGAAATGTTAGTAAATATACAATTTCGCATTAACTAACAGCTAGGATATTGCTTTAACTACAAAGCTGTGTACAGATTCAGGCGACAGATGCGCGAGCCAATATCTTTACTCAGCCACTAAAAAACCCGTGCGAACAAACGCACAAACACACAAATATCAACAACATTAACTAGGGAATAGCTATAAAAATTTCAAATCTATTTTAAAAATACGTCCCCAGTGTTTATTAGCTCTTTTTTCTAACGTTCTAGATATATTACGCTGAACTCATAGATAGAATTATTTAATTTAAAAAACAACAGGCATTTAAATAAACAATATAATATTTAATATACTTATTTGGATAAAATTATTGAAGAAATTTAAATATCTTTAGCACCGAAATACATGAACATTAATACATTGGTATGAAACAGTAATCCAAAATAAATCTAAAGGTGATTCTTTTAAAGATAGCATAGAATATATTAAAGGACAGAGGTGAAATACATTTAATGTAACAACATCGTTTTCTCGCGACTGTACCAAATTGAATTTATTTAACATTATTAATTAGGCCACAATTTCGTTATTAAATTATATCACATAATATCAATCACAATATGCTAATTCAAACTGAATTTTTAATTTTGTTATCGTTAAGATTTACGTATGTTTTATTAGCAAAACAAAAAAAACTTTTGGCGCCATATTTTAGGCAAAGGTTAACTCGACAAACAGCCAATACGACGCGGCTATAAAATATTAAAAAACAAATACTTGGCATTGCTCTAGTACTAGGATTTGATTAGGTTAGTAACTGTTAATAAAACATGCATAGCTCTCAGAATCTTATTATGATATTTTAAGATAAAATGTTCTTAAAGACAACCAAACATCTAAATGTGTGCTTATTCTTACGATTATTTGTATAGGTCATTTTACAAATACTGCTACTATTGATATGTAGGAGGAAGTACAATAGCGGAAGAGAAATACACAAAAATTATAATTGAGGATTCCCTATATCTGGGGATCTTTACCATATCGAAATTCTTCGAGTTTTGTTACTACATGTCTGTCAGATTGACAGCTGTCAAAACCAGCCATATAGTGGCAACTGGTAACCCTTGATATAGTTCAAGTCGCAAGTTCAAGAGAGATCAGCCAGATGGTTAAAGTGCGGTCCTCTGGTCGTACACAATGACTGCATCTGCGTCGAAAAACTGGCTGTGCGACTTGCTGAGCGCGATGATGGCCGCGTGCTCGCTGCGCATGCGGTTCTTGTGCTTCTTGCTTAAACTCACCTGACATAAGCAATGCTTTACTGGTATATGTTAATCATTATAGTTATTCCTATAATTTTGCTCACTGTACTAGCATTTGAACGCAATAATAACAAAATTTTGTTGATATGAGCAATCTATGTGACTTGATATCCATAGGCACATGTCAATGTTGGAGTATTGTAGGGTACCTTAGCGTAGAGCTGCTGCAGGTCATCCTCGGTAGAAAGCGGGCGCGGCTTGGGTCGCAGGAAGGCAGGCAGGGAGCGCGTCTTCAGCGCGTCCATGTTCACCCCGCCCTCGATCTCGTCCAACACTGTGTAAACGAGTAACCTGTTCATACCATAGCACATAATAGTAGTCAGGATACATGAGGATGAAATGTGTATACTGACTGCTGCTGGAGGCGTACTGCGCGGAGACGTGGTCGCGCTCGGGCACGCGGTTGACGTAGCAGTGCGCGGGCGCGGGCTGGGGCGTGGTGGGGTGTGCGGGGTGTGCGGGGTGCGGCGCGGGGGCGTGCGTGTGAGAGTCGCGCGCGCGTCGCCACTCCGCGTCACCAGCGTAACTCGCCGGCCGGCTGTGTCTCTGTACCTGCACCTACATAATGTTCTTGGTACGTCAACTAAAATTGATGACCAGTTGGATGACCATGTAAATCACCGGGCAACTTGCGGAACCTCGGCTCACGTAATTGTAACACAACTCAACGGTTCGCGTCTATGTGATCTGAACTTTTTAACCGGTTTACAGCTGATTTACAAAAGTCTACACATGTCACTAATGACACAACCCTGCTACGTTAACGTTAACAGACACACTTTTCGATGCAATATTTTTCTGTCGCCAAGTATCGTAATATGACAAAATCTAGCACCGAAGAGATGCCGCCCCAATGCTACTTTTTTTTTTGAGCATCCATTTCCTCTCCATTATGTTATTGTAATAATGTTAATTGTCCGAAAATTATTAACTATTTCTTTCTAATTATTTAAATTGGGGATAAAAGTTAATACAGAAAAAACTACCTTAAACGTATTTGAGAAAAATAAAAGATTATAAACATGCGTGTTACCTCTGCATGTTTTATTCTGCTGTAATCTTGATGAGAGTATCCATGATCTTCTTTTATAGTGTAAGTATTTTTAAGGTACTGTTCGTCTGAAATAAAATATGCGTTAGTTTAAGCCATGTAAGTATAATAACATTGTACATAATATATAATTAAAAAAAAATACCGAATGATTTCTGATGGCGCGGCATGAGGCGGCAGTAACATATGATAATTAAGAAAATAACAACACCACAAATGCCACCAACAAGCCAAGACAACCAAACAATTATGACTCGACCCTGGAAGTAAACAAAGAAACAAAAGTCACTGATCGCTGTTTCTATTTTATTGATTTTACTTCGTACTTTTACCTGCAGAAACATTTCAGTTTTTAACAATAAAGCGAATTCCGCTTGCTTTTGTTCCCTTGTTATTGATTATACCTAACATTTTATTGATTAACAGTATCAAAAGTCTATAAAAAGCGCTAAAATGTTACAGTATAAAAAGAATCTTATTAAATGATTCACAGGTTTTCCATTTTTAAAATATTCACTTATGCGCGCCTGCGCGTTTGGAGGGAATTGTTTGACGTTTGCTACTTTGCTGCGTTGAGAAATAAAAAAACTGAAATCGACTTTTATATCAAGTCCAAACTAAATATTTAAAAAACTTAAATATCATTAGCTTAGCAAGGCAATGAAACTAATTAATTTAACGAGTATTTAGTCGTATAGAAGTATTTAAACACACTCTTCGATTTGAAATAACTTACTCGTAATTTTTAGCAACTGAAACTTGTTTCTGAACGAAGCCAATACGTTCCGTTAACATTTTAAGTGAAATGCGAAGTTGCGTTCTGACAAGATGGAAAAAATGCGTTACTGATACTTTAATTTTATGATTTACATTAGGAATTAAGTATATGTATATGAAAAATGAATGTATGTAAATTACATGCATGAATAGTATTTATTTAATGTTTTTATTGTCAGGGTCAAAATATCAAACATTAATTTGAAACGGAATGCAACTTCGATTTTAAAGGTTACTTGCTTTTACTGGTTATAATAATATTGAAAAATTTGAATACTTATTGCGCCAACTTGTTTATGTAAACAGAGACACAGCTGACGCTTTTCCTGATTTTGTCTGTTATCAATAATGTTGACTACGATACCGCGACCGTTCGCATCGGACGATATTTAACGTCATTGGGCATTTTATACTGTACCTTGACAGTATCGTTACGTATAAATCAAAAGGAAATTAATAAAGTAATTAGTGTATGATTAGCTGAGTAAGGTACTGAATAGTAATAATACCGATCATGGTAAAAATGAAATTGTTTTTTGCACTCGGACTATTATTTAGCTTTCTTGCGAAGGATTCCTTGGGATTATCGCCGGTTATATTAAGTAAGTACTTAGATGTAATCGTATTAATTTCTTAGCGAAGCATATCTAGTAGCATTGTCATATAACAGCAAAACAATTATATCACTTGTCTTAAAGATTAAATAAAAATGCAAATTAAATTAAATTTATTATAATTAAATTACATAGCTTTTTATTATTGAATAGAATTTTCTTGAATTCAAAAAAAAATACAGTTCGTGAGATACATTAACAGAAAAAAAAGTTTCGCATTTTGTACTTTTAAGAATCATTTTATCCCATTTCAACAGTACCGGGCGATGGTGGAAGCCAACTTGAGGCAAGATTAAATAAAACCAATGTAGTGCACTACATTTGTGCTAAGACGTCTACGGATTACTTCAACATATGGTTAAACTTGGAGCTGTTGGTACCCTTTGTGATCGACTGCTGGGTGGACAACACAAGATTGGAGTATGACAATGTAACAAGGACCACCAGGAACCCTGAGGGTGTAGATATTCGGGTTCCGGGGTGGGGAAACCCGGAGCCAGTAGAGTGGCTGGACCCCTCACACGACAGTACTGGCGCATACTTCAATACAATTGGCGATGCTCTTGTTAAACAAGGGTATGTTAGGAATGTATCTTTAAGAGGTGCCCCTTACGATTTTAGAAGAGCACCAAGTGAGTATTATTTTTTTTTAATTTTTATTTAAACATAAAGCAGCATGGGCAGGCTTCCTGCAAGATGGACTGATGACCTGGTCAAGGTTGAGGGATCATCTTGGATGCAGGTAGCACAAGACCGGTCATCGTGACTATCTTTGGGGGAGGCCTATGCCCAGCAGTGAGCGATTCATGGCTCACAGGAAGAAACATAATTGCATATCCATACCAAATAGTATTATTAGTATTATATTTAATTCACAATCAGTTGTCTTAACTTTATTTCAGATGAGAATGGTGAATTTTTTGTCAAACTAAAGACCTTAGTTGAAGAAACATATACAATGAACAACAAAAGTGCAGTTACGCTGCTCGTACACAGCATGGGCGGCTCAATGGCACTGCACTTCCTACGGCAGCAGAATCAGTCCTGGAAGGATCAGTACATCCGGAGGCTCATCTCACTCTCGACCCCCTGGGGTGGGGCGGTTAAAGCACTTAAAGTGTTTGCTATAGGTGAGTTATTTAAAACAAAAAAATACTCCCAAATTACTCACTACAGCATATTTAGCATATCAGCAGACATTCTGGAGATACCTTCTAACAAACATCCATCCATCCGTACATCCAAACATTCACATTTATAATATTAGTTAGATTGTACTTATGCAACTCAATTCCAATGCATGTATATGAACATTCAATTTTCGTTTCATAAACAACTTGCTTTATTTTTAAATTCCATTTCACTATGGACACTATAATGTATTTCAAACACAGTACAGTTTTTAAATTAAACATAATTCTTTTATATTTTTACACTTGCAAAAAAACAGGATCAGTGAAGAGTAGAGAAATCAATACAGGCTTACATCACATAGTTGTTACATTGAGAAATCTTGAAATAAAAAATATATAAGTGTAATCATATCATTTTAACAGTTAAAATAATCTATACTAACTATATGGCAGGCTTTAGCATAGTTTAAAGAAGTGATTTTTTCGCGATATCTGCTTATGGAACGATGTTTTAATTCAAATCGATGATCAGCGGTGGCGTTATCAATATGCTGTTTGAAAATGTTTGCTCTGCAGAAATGGATCTATTTTTATGAAAAAATCATACATTTTCCATACGTAAATCCTTCTTCAGATTTTCCGGTTTGCTTGAAAGTTGCAAATCACTGCTTTAATAAAAACAAAACAATGTTGTCCTTTTTTCCTTATTTTGTCCTTGTTTTTTCCAATAATCGATGACTTTATTGTGGTTTGTTTGTTGCTGTTTTATATTGTATTGTTCTTAAGATGATTGTGCCATGACACAATTATATATAATACGAGAACATATAACGATATATCGTAATATGAAAAATCAAAGTCTAAAATGTGGAATCTTCATTAAAATAGTATAAATGTTTTCACATATACTTACGGCTCTTATCTTTGCGCGAATCGCTGCTCAGAACACATCTTTTGGTATAGGGTTTAGGGAGGGCAATGAGATTTGAGCTGCCAAGATGTTTGAAATGAGCTATACATCGAAAATAACCAACAATCTATGTTCATAATTACAATAATCTAAATCCATTGCACAGATTGTGATAACGTGATTTATCATGTTGCCGAGTGCGAATACAACAATGAATCGAATAATACGTCTTACACTAATATTCCCGTCCTTGTCATTCTCTTAGTTCAAACAGAGATAGTAATAGTGCTTGTATACAACTGTCACTACATTTGAAATTTGACAGGAAACGACAACTGACGATATTAATGTCTTTTTATTGTTAAAATATAAAAAAAAATATATTGTTATCTCTGCTTTTGCAAGGAGAAAGATAGGGACAAGATGTGCTTCGGCATGATGTGATGTGTGTGTGATTTTTAGTGGAAACTCACAGTTACGTTTAATTATTTACATTTTACTAATATTACAAATGCGAAAGTTTAAATGGATGGATGTTTGTTTGAAGGTATCTACAGAACAATTAAACGGATTTTGATGAAATTTTGCACAGATGTGAATCTGGAAGAACATATAGCCTACTTAAGTTTTTTTATTACACGCGCACGGAGTCACAGGCAACCGGTAGTTTTAAAATAATTACACTTTCAACGTTTGTACGTTAATGATAAACACATATGTTTAACAAAACTATCAACAATGTAACTAATTTATTATTTATATTAATTAGTTTGAATTGTCGTTATAATGAGTTTATCGACGCAAAAAGAAAATGATTCGAAAGGTTAAAAAGAAGAAAAATCTGACAATAATGTTACTACTATAATACTCAGAATATGGGATTCAAACTCAGAATTCAAAGGGGGGGGGGGGTATTTTGTTATTAAAATTTATCTTTAAATACTATCAAAAATCTTTGATAATACTTTAAGAATGTTCTAGGTTTTTATCAAACTTTTAAAATTAATTTTTGATAACATATTTATATTTATCGGGACATTTCCGAATTTCAAACATAGTTTTTTCTTTCATTATTGGTCGTCAGAGTTAATAGTTACAATCTTGTTACAAATAAGAATTGGTCGATTTACACACTTTTTTCAACCTAAATACATTGCCCTAGACTCTGCAGCATTGTGTTTAAATTTCAATAGTAATTAATTCCTTTTGTTTTTAATTTGATGATGTATTGTTATCGAAAACATATGTGCATATACAAGCACAAACACAATGCAATATTCGTGTTTAACTTTTTAATTTAAATTACGTTAAAAGATCCTCTCCGTCGATTAAAGTTAGGCAAAACATATACAATTGCGTATGTCTATGGGCAACGGTCACTTCGCTATTTCAGCGATTTCACGTGGCCGCTCGCTCGTTTGCCACCTTATGATTTAAAAAAAAACAAAGTCAATCATAACCTAAATAGGGTTGCCATAAATACAAATTATATACATGAATCATAAAATATAAATGTTGTATTACAAACATAAACTGTTTTAAGTTTCATAGGCTCATTGTCAATCTACGGTATCTAATCAGCAATAATACTATCCAAAAAGAAAACATAAAAAATATATATATAGTGTCTTTGAATTTATTTGCAAATATGTTTGTAAGACGATGATTTTTTTTACTGTAAGAAAGACGGATAAATAATTATTAAATATTAGTATTGTTAGGAAGAAAATCCGATGCTGTGCCGGTGTATCGGCGCAGCTCTATACTTATTAAAATATGAATGTTTATGTCCCCTCACTAATCAATCTGACACTTGGCTTGGTAACGAAAGCGCGCCATTCGCGCTAAAGGATTTTAATTATTAATGAAAATTATCGACAAATGGGAAGTAGAAGGAGGTCGGTAAGACATTCGGGCGTTGAGCTGTTTGACTGGAAATATATCTGTTTTATATAAAATCTGGAAATTGCATGTTCCAGGCGACGACTTAGGTTCATCGATGCTTAGTCAGAGCACGATGCGCCTGGAGCAGGTGACGTGCCCGTCGCTGGCGTGGCTGCTGCCCTCGCCGCTCGTGTGGCGTCCCGACGACGTCCTCGTGCAGACTGACAAGTTCAACTACACCATTGAACATTTCGAGAAGCTCTTCACGTTAGTATTTAAATATTCACATATACAGGTTTCAGTGACAAAAGATGGTCTTTTGCGATACAGTTTGAACCACTAATTTCGACCCCAGTAAGGTCTAATTCGTACGAATTTAAATGCTCTTTCTTACATAATTATATATCATTGGTACCTTTTAGTTTCCATCACTTAACAACAGATATGTTTATAATATGTAATGGTTAAATACGGGCAGGTAATATCGTCCGACAGAGTGTCGTGCAATTCCTTTTGGTCTATACTATCTTTTCCCCGCGACTTTGTTGTCGCGGTATAAAGAAAAACTGTGCCAAACTTCATCGAACTCCGTTGACCGTAATGGAGATACGTAGTAACAAAGATTCATCCAAAGTTTAACGTGTAAAATAGAATAAGTAATGTTTGTGTAGCGACATGGAGCTGCCTACTGCGTGGGAGATGCGCAAGGACACGGAGCGGTACGCGCGTGACGTCACCGCGCCCGGCGTCGAGCTGCACTGCATCTACGGCTACAACCTCACCACTGTCGAGCGGTAAGCGCCACCTCACACCTCACATCTAGCACCTCACATCTAGCACCTCACACCTCACACACTTTGTAAACGCTAGTAGCGCTCGCGACTCCGTGTGTTCGGAGTTAGAAAAAATTAATAAGTAGCCTACGTGTTCTTCCTGACTATTATCTACGTCTGTGGAAAATTTCATTAACATCCTAACGAAGTCAATCCACCAAAAATTCTGAAGTTTTGAAAAAAAAATATTTTTTTTTTTCAAACAATTGTTAGTTTACTGATTATTGTCAATAGATGGCGTTGTCCTTGTTTTGATCGCGCTTTCAAGTATCCGTCTGCCAGTAGTGTATGTCCGCGATAGTCAGGCCTCAGTTACCTTCTCAGATATGTGTAAAATATGCTTATTTTTGTAGCTCGAAGTTAGCGCATTATGTTGCTCCTTCGGCAAATATATAATTATAAAAATATATAAATAATATGTGCACAAATTTGAATCATCGACGCGAGTCGTGTATTTGTTCAGTTCAGGTATAGCGACTATATTATGCCAAATCGCCGCATTTCGTATATCACGTTGAACCGTTAGCTGCCAATTTAGTGTGAAAAGTGAAATTTGAGTCGGGTCAGAATTAATATAGTCACGATTAATGAAAAGTGTACATTTAAAAATAGACCAAAGGCATATAGAAGATAAACTGAAGAAGGAAAGAAAAGTCGGTGTTAACGTGTCGTGGTGGTGTTTAGCCTGGTGTACAAGCCGGGGTCGTGGCTGGACGGCGCCCCGCAGCTGGCGGGCGGGGACGGCGACGGCACCGTCAACCTGCGCTCGCTGGAGGCCTGCGCGCGCTGGGGCAAGGCGGCCGGAGCGCGCAATGCACGCAGACCCGTCAAGCTGGTGCCCCTGTCCGGCGCTGAGCACCTCCGCATCCTGCACGACCCTCGCGCCCTGCAGTACATACTCACCGTGCTGCAGCATTGACTCAGGTAACAGGCCACATACAAGCTTACATTATTGTAGCTCTTGCTGTTTCAAATACCTTGAATTGGGTTTCTGAGACCAAATCCTGTCTTTTATTTTTGACAAATTAGAGATAACAATATGTTTTAAGAGAAGATTTTGGGTAAAAAACCAACGTTGAATACTCTAAATTAAAATTCTCTGTGAATTACGTATCAAATAACAGTACTATGTTGTTAATTTCTTAAGAGATGAAAACTCTCTTCGTCAGATGAGTCATTTTGTTTACATCTACCGTCATCTATATTTTAATGACTTTTTTTATAAATTTTTCAGACTACCCGCAGTTTGATCACCGACGCTGTGTATAGTTACATCGCTTGCCTTTGATGCTCTTAGCTTTATATAGTGCAACATTCAATCGAAACAAATAACACGTAGACAAACTAATTTTATCTATTTTAAGTATAACTTTAATATTTAAAAGATATTAAGGGAAAATGAACATAAGTAAATGCTCTCTTTGCTGCAATTTTGCTCTCTAAAATATTGTTATAGATTCAATTCAATTATAATTTAATAAATAAGATATAAAAACGATTTAATTCTCTGACCTTGAAATGCGTTAATTTCTTCATAAGATAAATATACTCGTATTAAATAGTTCTCTTGCAGATAATATTTAGTATGCGTTAGTCTTCCATGTGATAGAAAAACCATATTATTTACATAATGTTTAGATTGTCCTTAGTTTGATATTTTATGGACTAGCGCCATCTGTTGAAACTAAACAAAAACTACTTAATAAAAATAAGTTAGTTTTTTTTCTTAAGTAATGCATAATTAAAAATAATAAACAATGGAGATTTTTTGAAAACAAATAAAAATAATTAAAAAAAAATGATGTCAAACATCATTTTTTTTTAATTATTTATAAAATATTGGAAATTGTTAATTTAGTAAAGACATAAAATACTCAAAAATATTCTCGTTAATTTCGTGCTCATATATTTTTATTTTGTTGCAATTTTTAAACGATTTTTTTGTTTTAATTAAATATTTGCTCAAGTTTATATTTGAAAACATCTTGTGGTTAGTGTTTATATTAAGTTAGTAAAATTTATAGAAAAAAAATTATGTGCAATATTTACATTTTTATTTTGCATCTACTTAAGTAATTTTACGATTAAAAGACGTTAATTTATTTATTGTGAATCAAAAAATATACATTTTTTCATAAATAAATAATACAAATAACTAGAACACTACAGATTCATAAAAAAAAACTGATTTAGAGAGATGACATGTTTTTGTACATGTTTCCATCAATGGAAACCTAAATGCATAACTTCTACTTAATTAAGTAGTTGCCGATTTAAGCATAAATGTAAAATCGTAATATTTGTAAGAACAAGACATAAGATGTCATATAACCGTAGAACTTCACTGCGGCTTCTCTACATCTAAACTAACATAAAGATTTATATTTTTGTATGTACCGAATTAACTCAAAAACTACTGAACCGTTTTAAAAAAATCTTTTAACGTTACAAAGCTAAATTATCACTCAGTAACATAGCTTATATTAATACTAGATTTTTTTACCGCTTGGATGAAATAACTAAAAGTTAGTTATAAATATTGTCGTCTCTGTTGATGACTAACAGAAGGAAAGGGATGACAATATGTAATAGAGCAGTGCAGTGGAATTCTAACAAGGCATATAATGTCGACGTATGTTTTAAGAAAAACTTATTGTAACTGAATTCATTATATAAGAAAATTTTAAAAAAAAATATTTTTTTTATATTTAAAAACATCTATTTTTCCTGTCAATTCAAGATTTATAAAATGATGTGCATGTTTTTTTTTATAATTTTAAGTCACATTTCCTTTACGCTGATACCAAAAATTATAATAAACAACTACAATATTATGTAAATATATATTTAGGAAATATTATCAAATAATAAAAAAAAACAATATATTTAAGTAAAAAATAATACATTGTAATTAATACAACGTAAAAAATATACAAAGATGTCTTTTAGATTATTGTTAAAAATTTATAATTTTGTCAGAACTTTATTTTTATCTGCAAAAAATGTTTTTTTTTTTTCGTATCTTTCAGAATTTCCGTCAATAATGTTATAAAATCATCTAATTTTAAATTCATTGTCCATTTTTGTATTTGAACAACATTTACAGATATATTTATTTCAAAGCGAGTAATGTAATAATGAAAAACAAATTATAATATTTGTACAAAACATTAGTTTTATTTGCTTCCTAAAATCCCTCAAAGTCCGGATTGTCTGCGCGTCTTCTGAAAATATTACAAAAAAACAATACGTTTGATTTATGCTTTGAAATCATATATTTTTATTATATAAAAAAATTAAACAAAAAAAAATCTGGACATAAAATAAACAAAAAAAAATTAAATTGGGGTATTTTTTTGTTAATATATTTTTTTTGGTTACATTTAAGATAAATTTCAGTTAGCACAAGATATCGAATAAAACACATTATTCGTAATAAAGTGTGTAATGTGTAAAGACTGAGAGACTAACTGCACCTGTCTCACTTCGTACAAAACAATTCACTCATTAAAACACTTTCTTCATTTATTCTGACTTCATTTCTCTAATTAATAACAATTTATCAACGGCAGTAATTTTTTATGACTACATAAATAAAAATTATCTTTTATATATTGTGAAATTTCTAACAAAAACTTATTGAATAAGAACCGAGACGTATGTCTGCATGTTTTTATACAAGTGTCGCGACATTGGAAATCCATCGGCGTCAATTTTTGACTCAATTTTACTTTTAGAACATATTGAAACACAAATCTTGGTACATTAACTTGACAAATATCAAGCTTGTATTGAACATTTTAATATTTAAAACTTTAACATTGAAAAATTATGAATTTCATACAAATAAATGATAATAGGTTTAGTAATAAATAACATAACACATTTTCAAGATCTCTCCGTTCCATTTAAATCTATATAACGATGTATATGTGCATAACATTGAGTACATAATGTTCCTTATATACAACTACATATTACTTAGGCCCTAAGTTAATACAAAAATGCAGACAACTTACAAATAAATATATAACTAATGTCTTGCATAAATCATTCAACGAATTCCATACAATTTTAACAACTACCCACATTTCTACATTCCAACTAAAATGAATAATTTTGTGAGCACAGACTTTATTTTATGGAATACACAATTTATTATATTACAAATCAAATCATTGCCTTATATACAGGGGGTTACAAATCATGGAACATATTTAAGATAATATAATTAGTAAAAAAAGTTGTGCATAATCACTTAAATCTCAACTTAAAGTTATTTTTTATAACACTGCCAACTTAATCTATAAATAAATGCCTTACCCTTACAACTATTTAAATAACATTTTATTTTTAATTTTATAAAAAGAAACAGTTAAACATATTTTTTTATATCAATAAAGTAAACTGAACATATAAACCAAATAAAGTAAAAAGAACAAAGAAA
This sequence comes from Papilio xuthus, assembly GCF_000836235.2. Lineage (NCBI taxonomy): Eukaryota > Metazoa > Arthropoda > Insecta > Lepidoptera > Papilionidae > Papilio > Papilio xuthus. The sequence goes on along the minus strand of NW_013532897.1, from coordinate 719,241 downwards.
AATATGTTTTTGTTATTAAATATGCGAGACCAAATTCTCAGTATCAAACATATCGTCATCCCTGTCTTTCATATTTGACAGAACAGAGACAACGGTGTGTTTTTAAGGAGGATTTTGGTCTCATAAAACCATGGCCAATGTTTTAAACTTATCTTGTTAAACAAAAAAAAAAGTTTCTAGATTCCAAATTCAATTTATTAAAAAAAAACTTTTGGCGTGTAAGCGTTCAAGCTTATCCTAAATTATTTGTGTATTTTTGACTAAATTTTTTGGAATTATTGTATTTTGAAAAATAAATAAATAAACATAAAGCTAAGAGTAAAGGTTCTAATATCACATTTTTAAAGTAAAAGAAACATATTAAACTACATTTATACAGATTATTTCGTTCACACAACTTTACATTCTGCGTAAAAACAATTAAATAATTGTGGGGTATAAAGATCCATATTATCTTATAAAGCCTGCAAATTATGTTGGAATTTTCTCAAACACTTTGATCCCAGTAAGCCTATATTATTCAGCCACAAGGAGAAAACAAACTGTCAGTTTTTGTGTAAGTATAAGAATAAAGAAAAAAAGAAAAGATTATTTAAAAAAAAAGAACCAAACGATATACGTAGCTTTTATACATTTGTCAATGTAAGTAGAGTTAACTGTTACATACTATTAATCAAGCATTCACATACATTTGAAAAACAGTCTCCTAAATAAATAATACTAAAACTTCATACAGTCTCCATACATTGCTATATCAATGTTATACCAATTTTAGCGCAATTTCAGACAGATTTCAATAGATTTATAGAAAAACTATTTCTAACGCAATCATTAAAATTGCCGTTGCAATAAGGGCAAAACAAAGTGCCTTCATTTTTATAAATTAAAAATCAACTCTCTCAAATTTCAAACTGTCATTTTGACAACGACCTCGTGTCAGAGATGTCAGCTGTCAAAGTGACAGTTGCGTTCAAAAAAGCGTTTTAGCACTTGGTTTCGTTTCAATTTCGTCAACGATCGCTGGAACTACCACAAGCAGTTGAAATAACGCGTATCACTAGTGACGTCACCTGTCAGCTGTGAAACAAAGATGGCGGACAGTCTGTGACTGTCACAGTTACAGTCACACCGCGAATAAGAGTAAGGAGTACCCTCGGCGCTACCTGGTGAAGAGGTCGGGCCTGTAGTAGGCGTAGACGGCGAGCAGCGCCGCCGCCGCCGCCAGCGCTGCGCCTCGCGCCAGTGGGCTGCGCGGCAGCACGCGGCGTAGGCGCGCCAACACACCGTTAGCGGCGCGGTTACGACCCGCGCGCTCCACGCGACGTTGCCGGAGACGCTCCTCGTCCAAGCGGCGTTGCTCCTCTCTGTCGTATTGTAAATATTAATACAACATTAATAAGTTTATAACAAGTTTTGTAAATAAAGTTTGTGACATTGCGCACCTCATGGCATAACACAACTAACTAAATGTTTTTAGCATGAAATAATGGGGAAATTGTAAGAAGATTTAAACTCACTCTCTTCTCTCCAAGGCGTCGACTTCGGCTTCCAGGTCGGTCGGGTCGTTTTCATCGTAAAGCTTCTTAGCGGTCACCAAAATATCTTCGAAAGGCAAGTCATCTGGTAACTGAAACGTATGTATGTAAGGGTTTAAATTCCTAGAAAATTAACCATACATTGTGATATTTGTATTTGCATAAAAATGAAACACAAGGAAAAAGAGGGATGTGGCAGTATGTGGGGTACATACCCTGGAGAGCAGGCAGTGCATCATGGCCATGTCGACGTCGCAGGCGTAGACTGCGGGCGCGCGGTGCAGCACCAGCGCCGCCGTCACGTACACGGGGAAGAGCGGGGGCGCGCACAGGAAGTAGTCGTACAGCCGCACCACGTCAGAGTACCGGTTCAGGCTGTGCCCGAACCACGTCAAGTACCACGGCAACGCGAACATCGTGCCCACGCCCGCCCTGATAACATGATAAGTACTTATATTATATTTACCACAAAATTTAATAACACATTGTTACCTACCAATGCACAATAAACTATTAAACCCATATATTAATTGTATCTCATACTTGTCCAAGCAATCGGCCAGCTTATCATCAGCTCTTCGTAAGACAGGCAACATGTAATTGAGCAAATGCTGTGTAGGCTGCATGGTGGTCTGCATGAACGGCGCCAGAGGAGCTGTAGGTCCGTACGAAAGCCGGCACAGCAATGGAAACGATGCTTTATCACCACAGACCAGCAACAATGTTATTGCCACGTCATGGTAACCCTAGAAGTACATAAATTTAGATTATAATAAATTTTTTGCCCCTTCCATGCATCCGCACATCCGGAAAGTCCACTTCCACTTCCCATCCTTTCCTTATGAGAAAAAGGGTGGGAAGGGAAAGTGGACTAAATTAGGCCTCTGGGACGCCCACTCATCAGACGAAACGCGGAATTACTTCCACTTGACGCCTGTCTTCTATGTGGTCGTAGTATTTCACCGGGTGAGCCGGGCCAATTCGTGCGAAGATGTTAAAGCGGGCTCTACCACAGTTATGTTTGTTTTAATAAGAATGTTTGGTATATAAAATGTCACTTACCTGGTAATACTTCAAATGTGGGTACTTAATGATGACTCTCAGTATGAGCACAGTGAGCTGGTCCTGCAGCGCCACTCTCTGCTCGTACGGAATGCCTGGAGGGAACCGTTTCAGTGAACGATTCACATCTAATACCACCTGCAAGTTTTTACAGTTTTGGATTTCATTTGAAATTCATCACATTTGTCTTAAAAGTACACAAATTTAAAAATTCTATTATTCATTGGTGTGTTTTTATTTAGTTGACCCTTAAATTTTTCAAACTGATATTGAGACATAATAAACTTATTTAAAAATGGCTGCTTCCGCGAAATAACACCAGTCCCACTCACTCTGATAAAGGCCCCTTAATGGGCTTAAAACTAGTCAGTGCAGCCACCGGACGAATATGCATGAGTATTTTAGCCAGTTTTATATAAGTTTAAATTGACCCTCATAGTATAGAGTTAAATATCTTATTAGATTGCTTAATGACTCCTTTAAGTACATATAGGGCTGGCAGCTGTTATAGATATAGAATAGATACAAACTTGGTTATATTCAACATGCGTAGACAATTCATCAAGTGAAGGAGGTTCCGTCATCTCATCTCGAGTTACCCCAACAAGCAGGGGCCAGATTCTTCTCCTGTATTCATCTGTCACACAGGAAATTAATTGATATTACTCCTAAACAAACACCAAAACATTACATTTATATAATTTGAAATATAAATTGCGATACTTTAAACATAATGGAATGGTTGCTATATCATAATTGTGCATTAAAACTGTTTTGTGATAGCATTTGCTTCAACTAATTTTTAAATGTTAAAATTATAGTGTGTTATTGACAACTTTACCTACCAAATACAGAATTAATTATTAAATATACATGTTGTACAATCTTATCATATATGAAACATATAAATCATGACAACTATTGTGACAAGTGGAAAAACACAATACTTTTAGACAAAATGAAATACCTGCTATTAGTCCTCCTTTGCTTTTTGCAAAACTTTGCCACTTTTCTATGTTCACAATATCAGGGTTTTCCAAACATTTTTCCATTTCTTTACGTTTTGCAGTCACATCTGGATCTTCGAATTCGAAATCTTAAAGAGAAACATAGTAACTGCGTTATTTACAGCACTCAATTTACCTAACAAGAAAGCAGAGGCAAGTGAACAACACACTAATCAGATACTTGGAGTGGTAGAATAGTATTGGTTTAGGTCACTGCATCCCAAGAATTACCGATTGTTTACAATACCTTCGTCGAATTTTAACTCGGAAGGAGTTGATATGTCATCAATATTTTTTGCATGATTCAAGTCGATGGAGATATTCTTCGTGGGCGGTGAGCAGTTCCCATTTAAATTACATGTGTCGCCTATGTTTGATTCCTGATTTTTATCTTCCATTGTAGAAAATTAAAATTTATTCGAGAAAAAACATTACACCATCCTCTTCCCTTAGAGAACGTGATGACATTTCGTTTTACTTTCGTTACTAAATGTCACGTACAAGGTCTTAAAATTAAAACTATAAATATACATTTTAATACTTCCTAACATTCAATAAAGTTATGAATTATAACGATATAATTACATTTATATAATAATTAAGCGTTAATTTTCCTTTCCACTATTTATAAGTATAAAAGATTCTCTTTAAAAAAAATGTAAAGTGTTGGAATCTCTGATTTTTGAACGTTCGTGAAATGACAGGAAAGTTCCTTTCTACGCATTATAATAAATACAAAGGATTGTGATTTTTATTTTTGTTTGTTTTTTATTTAACATTTTGAAAAAAAAATTATGACAGCGTCAATGATAACCATCTCGATCAAGTAAAATTATACAAAAGTGATTAAAAAAAGGATAAATTTCTTATGATTACTCACCTTTATTCAAATGGATTTAAAAGCTATTCCGGATGACTCTAAAATCAGACAAATTGAGGATATAATAGACATTCAAAAGGCTAACGGAAATATTAATTCTCGGCAAGTGGCTTTTAATTTAATTCCTAAAACGGACAGTACTATTTCGGCAAATTTGGCAAAGAGCTTAGATTCTGGATTATCAAAACTCAAAGCTAATATACTTAAGAAAAATAAAAAGGTAAGCCACAAGAGAAATCTTAGTCCTTCACTCGATGGAGCATCTTGGCCTAGTGACTCAGACATCACAGTACTGCGAATGAAACTATATTTGACGAGCGCTGCAAAGAAAGATGTGGGGAATATAATTCCGGGAGATGGTCTTCATCAACCAGACAGCTCGTCTATGATAAATCTAGCAACACTTATGATGCATTCTCAGTCGCCGTCAAAACAAAATTTAAGCATCGAAGAGTATCTATTACCTATTAATTCATGGGAACAAACTATAAAACCAGAATCAAATGAATTTAACAAAAAAAGAGACACACATTTCCCCCCTGAAAACTTTCAGTTGCCACAAGTTTTAAACTTATCTGCTAATCTTCACTATCCACCAAAAGAATTTTGTTTAAGTGATAATAATTTAATGTATGGAAATAATATTAAGTCTAAATTGGCAAGATTTTTACGTTTATACTTTTGTCCTTGTTGTACATGTTTATACAACTTGGAAAATATGCAAAATGAACCATCGTCGTATTTCACAAAAAAAGTAACGTTCATGGATGCCAAAAGTTCATAAGTGTTTTTTTCTAATAATTTTAAAATATAACTCAACGTTAATGTCTTTAATTAAAATAAAAAATAGTTTAAATCTGTTTTATTGAAAAACTGAAGCGTCCTTAAACATGCGACATTTATTAATAGAGGAAATTAGTCACATTCAATGTCAATTATAATTAAGTTTACGTGCGAGTTAAAAATTTATGATATTATATATGTAATAGCTTCATGCTTTTAAACAATACTTGTCAAGGGCAATAATAAATATTACAGGATTGAAATTTAATAACTAGACCTGTATTACTTCGTTCTTCAAATTTATTGCGTAACCAGCTGTCACCTGTAAATCCGGCCGCGCGGAATTAAAAAAAATGTAAAAAGTAGCCTATATGTTCCTTCCAGACTCCGTTCTATATCTATGCCAAATTTCTTCAACATCCGTTGATCTGTTCCTACTAAAAAAACTTTCGCATTTATAATTATAGTAAGATAAAGTCTAGGGCACGATATAGCGATAGCTCGCGTCGCAATAAATTTCTCGATTCATTATAACCTAAATATTTTTTTAAGTGCAACATTACATCATTCAATTAAACCGTTCCAATAAACCAGTTAATATTTTCTTTATTTGCTACTGATCTCGAATAAGTTCTTAAAACATGATAATTGCGTCAGCGAGCGCCTTGGTCACCGCATTGTCATCGATTGAATTGCTTTATGATCACTTTCGACTTTTCCGACATCCGAGAATCGATCCGTCACTTCACACTTCAGTGGCAGACGAAATTATTTTTGAACTGCTAACTATTTTACCACTTCATTTCAAGCGTATTAAGGAACTAAAATTTAGTCGCATATATGTTCGTTTTCATTTATATTTCTTAATTCTTCCAAATTCCAAGACATATGGCTAAAGTATCTACATGTTTACTTAAATCAAACTGTTGAATAAATAAGAAACAAAGTGGCCAAGTATTTTTACGATTTTTATCGAATTCGTCCAATTCGTTGTATTATTGGCAAACAGTTACATTTCTTTAGCCCCACATTGGTTTGACGTCGCGGAGGCAGAACCTCGGCAAGTTATAAAGCGCAGAGAAAGCGCGCCGTCCGCGCAGTCTCTTCCCGCTCGGCCGCCTAGCTCCGGCCGTTTCGCGCGCTTTTCTGACAGTTCCTGTGTTGCTACACGAGCAAATAAGTGAATTAATCCAAAATGAGAATAAGGTAAATATAATTATGACTTTACGGTCTCCGATTTTTATAGTTTTTTATGTTCTAATTTCTTTTGTAATATGTCTATTACTTTCTATTTCTGCACTTACAATTAAATACATGTAAAAACTAATAAAGTTCTGCAAAATTTTCTAAAAACAGAAATTTCCATTTTACATTTTACCATCTATTATTTATTTATATTTTAATAATAATTTTAATTGTACTTTCTCTTTCTACAAACAATATACTTAAATGAAATAAAGACGGTAATCTTTTTAATTACGGTTTCATAAATATGACATGGTGAAATGGCTATGTAGTGTAACATTAAAATGCATACATATTTTCTAATTAAAATGAGGTAGCAATTCTTTAAAATATTTAAAATACTTTCGCTACTATTTTGACTTTCTCCATGACTCGATACATTACTTTGGGTTTTACGAAGATCCTTCAAGACAAACATGCCTCTAATTAATATAGTAATAATTCTCGCCGGCAATGGAATGCCGTTCTTAATTAAAATGATTATGTAAGACTTACTATGAATTCAAGGAATAACTATGTGTACCCCAAATTTTGCTTAGCTCTGCATCCTTTTGTGGGCCATGTCTCGGACGAGCAATTTCTTCCACCTTGGTGTTTTCGTTGCTATTCTTCTCTAATTCACTATTCCAACATCTTTTGCGTTACGACTTACACATTCCAATATCTTTTGACGATCTTCAAGTCAGCTCGCCATAAGATATTTGGGCACCCTGACTTCGTTTATCCTTTGCACCAAATCTATTTAATTAAACAAAGTTAGAACTAAAGTGTTAACGTGTAATATTAGAAAAGAAAAACATTTTTCGGTCAAGAGATATATTTATACTTTACTTGTAAGGAAAAAGTAATTTTTAAAATTTTCGTCTGTCTGAATATTGTCTATAATCGATTAATATTTTAATACACGGATTAATTACTAGGTAATTATTATTGTACGGTATATGTAATGCAAATACGTTACGTTTAATGTAAGTTCAATAATGATTAGTAACAAAAAGTATCGAAGTTATTCAACACGCGTCTATAATAATATATATAACAGAACCAAATCATCCGAAAAAATTAAACTGAATGCTTGCCGGTTACGGATATTAAATTAATTAATTGTATATATGAATAATTTATGTTGTAATTTAAACATTTCTTGTCTAAGTAAATGCCATAGATCGGCAAAACTTTGTCTTATTCTGCCTTACGATTTCTAGACTGAACTTTATTCTTAAATCGAAAAAGTAGCGTTAGCAATATGAAAGGTAGACTAGTTCATATTTAGATCCTTATTACTTAACTAGCTGTCGCCCGCGACTCCATCCGCGCGAATTAAAAAAAAACTATTGGTCGCAGCGTAATGTTATATAGCTTATGCCTTCCTCTATAAACGGACTATCTAACAAAAAAAATTTCAAATCGGATCAGTAGTTTCTGATATTAGCGCGTTTGAACAAACAAACAAACTCTTCCGTTTTATAATTCGAGATTCTGACATAAGTTTAGTTTTGAATTACAATTTTAGATACGATGTCTTTGAGCAATGATTAGCTCGATTTAATGCTTGGTTTACATTACGCCAGTACAGTAGGACAGTAAGGCTGGCCTGGCATGGACTGTATAGGCTCAGAGGAAGAATAGAGGAAGGGTTTAGGCTATATACCATTACGCTGCGACCAATAGTTTTTTTTTTAATTCCGCACGGACGGAGTCGCGGGCGACAGCTTATTTTTAATATAATGTCAACGAATCAAATAAGGATGTAAGTTATTTGTTTACTAAAAATAACAGCATAGTAAAAAAATTCCATTGACTTTTACAAAGATAATGTAATCCGGTTTTAAAATAAGGTCATGGAGGCAGTTTTTGAGATACTTAACTATTTTTTTTTAATTTTAGACTAAATTCAGAAAAAGAGAGGAATGCAATCAAAATACTTCCGAAACTAAAAACGTTTAATACATGACCACAATGAAACAAAATTAATAAAGGACTTTCGACCTAAACATCGTAGGTTTTGTTGCTAGATTTCCTTGGCTTGTTACAAATAAACTAACCTTTTTGGATTTATTGATACTTTTTAGATTTAGATTGTATTCGAAAGATTAAAAAAGCATAATGTCTTCTTATTCCAATTCCATTTTTATTTAAATAATCATAAATTATTAGAAATACCTTAATAAATTTCGTATTCTGACAGGCAAAGGGTATAAAAACGTAACATTAACCAAAAAAATAAAGTTTTTAAACAGGTACATAAATATTGGCTAAACAAAGAATTTAAAAAAAACAACGATAAACAAACGTTGACATTTGGACCAGCTATAACTTATGATCTTACGATTACCTGCATCTTAAAACCTTTGTGTTTTAAATTATTTATTGCACAAAGCAAGTGACCAGATCCGTGTAACATGATAGGTACGTACCTGAATTGGGTTCATATAAATTAATGTAACAAAATATATAGACGCATACTGAAACATACGATCAAAGCTTTATTCAGAGTCTCTCTTCAATTAATTAGGTATCATAAGGTTTACGGTAATGATTTTACGGAAATATGTAATACTAACTGTCGCCCGCGACTCCGTCCGCGTGGATATATAAAAACACTTAATTAGTGTAGTCTATGTGTTCTTCCAGACTATGTTCTATATTTACACTAAACTTTAGAGAAATCCATCCAGCCGTTCTATAGATATCTTCAAACAAACATGCAACTATCTATATCGTAGTTATAATATTAGTCAGATTTAAGATAATATTCAACTTACTGTCACACTCGGAAAGAAATTAGAAAATCTATGAGATTCTCTTACTCTGAGTGAGACAAAAACCTACTAGCAAATCGCCCAGGCTGTATCATCGTCGATTACCGAAGCTCAGAATGTATTGCGTAAAACTTAATGAATTCACGTGTTACATCGAACAAGTCTCGTTATGGTAGGCCATGTTTAACCGAGTTCGTCTTTTGTTTGTCTACAGCAATGGTTCCCAAACTTATTTAGTCTACTGGCCACTTTGAGAATAAATACTTTTCTAGCGCCCCCATATTTTCACATATTTAAAAACCACTATAACTCCTAATTAAATTAATTAATTATTGTGACCTATATATGTATCTTAACGGAGAATTCAAAACGAAACTTTTACTATAACCCGCAACTTGAGACCTGCAGCGCCCACAAGGGGGCGTTATCGCCCATTTTGGTAAAGACTGGTCTACAGCTTTGTTTAACGCGCGTCTCTTTTTTTGAATGACGGTTGTTTAATTAAAAACAATGTTTATTATCTATTTTGTAACACAGAGGTGAGCGTGTTATAAAATATTGTTACAGTGTGTGAATGTACTTTTTATTAATTAATGTTTTTAACTTTTAACATCGTTAGATTTATTTAAATAAAAAGAATTCATGCTTAAAAAATCTACATTGTAGTATTAGTAGATTTTTTATTTTTATTTTATGTGATTCATGATTCTCTCCGGCCTTATATAAAATGTCGATGTTATCAAGTGTTTAATGTTCCTTTTTTATTTATAAAAAATACGCAGTTAAAATTAATAAAATATTTTTAAGTGACGAGTATTTGTTTCTTGTTAAAATGATGTGCTGATAATTTATACTATGAAAGGCGGATCTATGTTAACAAAAATACTTAACCGTCATACATTACGAGTACAATTTCCTTATAGCCGTGTTATTTGGTACCTTTCCAATGTTGCGCAATGAGTGCACGTGTTTAAAATTCGTAATGAGAATAAATTCGGTAACATTTACAAGATACTACAAGCCAATGAGTACAGAAATATTATACTAAGCAATCTCTTTAATTTCATACTTTTGTTTTTTTTTTATAATAATATAGACACAACTTACAATCCTAGTTTTACTTCAAATACTTTTTATAAGGGCACTGCGCTTCTTTTTGCTGTCTTCGCTGGCTTGTTAATATCGAAGATGAAGATTTCTTAATTGTAACACTATTAAAGCTCCTATTTCTTCTGTGTTCAAAACTTTCTAGCAACGGCGCGATGACCTTACTCTCGGAAGCTCGACCTCGGATCGCACTGATCTCGTGTCAATGATTTACCGTTGGTTTCTGAGACCAAACTCTTTGTATGAAACATATCGTCATCTCTGTCATAATTTTTGACAAAACAGAGATAACTATATATTTTAAACGGGATTTTGGTTTCAGAAACTCACGGTTAGTCGTTGAAACATCGTATGAATAGCTCATTGATTGGAAAAGACAATTTTTGTTTCATTCCAACTTACGCACCTGTTGAAGTTCCTGACTTCCTGACAGTTATCTGTATTATTAGTTCCATTTTTCACCACTGCGACCGTCAGCGCCAAAATGGCGAAAATGAATTAGGCACAATATATCACGATTTATGTATAGAGGTTAGCGCTAGAAATATAACAATTATATAGGAGGTAGAAACCAGTATCTCAGAAAACCTACATTGATCTTATAAGATATTTAATATAGCTTAACTATTTGTGGTAAACTTTTATTAATATTTTATGACACATAAAAATGTAGAGCGCGATTTCGTACAGTTGCACTTTTATAATTTGGTAATATTTAATACATTTTTATCATTTTATTATTATTTTCAGCCAGTAATAAACGCACGGAATTTTATTTAACCATTCTTATAATAAATAGTTGCTAGACCTGTGAGAAACTTAGAAATCAATTCTTTAAATTGTTCCCAATTGCTGGCTATACTTTATTTTTGTACATTTTACTGATAACTTGAATTATTATATTGATCCATTAAGAACTATAAGTATTTATAGTAATTGTAAAGAATATTCTAATATTCTGAGCTATCTCATTGATTAAATAAATGTATTTCTGTAAGATTGCTATTTGCATAAAAACAATCGTTAGGTTCAATGAAATTAGAAAATAAATGTAAACATATTTAAGATAAGCTATTAGAAATCTTGACTTGCAATCTGCAGGTCCTGGGTTCGAATCCCGCCATGTACCAATGTGTTTTTCGATTTCCGATTTACATATGTACATTTATCCGACGTTCTTACGGTGAAGGAAAACATCGTGATGCAACCTGCACATATCTGAGAAGAAATTCAAAGATATGTGTGAAGTCAACCAACCCGCACTTGGCCAGCGTGGTTGACTATGGCCTAATCACCCTTAACTTAGGGTAGGCTCCGAGCCCCTCGGTGGGGACATGCAGTGAGCTGATGATGATGATGATTAGAAATCTTGTCATTATTATTCGTAAGATGTTTGAGGTTAGAATTTCTATCAATATTAATTCTAACAGTAAATGTCTAGGCATTTCTTCGTGAGAGTCTACGTTATTGCTAGTGTTTTCTCATAGTGAGGTAAGTTACGTAAGTTCTAAGACGCAGATGTAACCCGTTTTACGTATTCGCAACTCTACTCATATGTAGAACCAAACCTTTTTGATCATTATATCCTTATGGATTTTGATACAATTATGGTAATATAAATAACTAAATCAATGAATTACCAGTATTCATAACATACAGGATGCGATTCAGACTACATAGTCTTCCGTTGACCACGTTTTTTTTTTCTCGATAATATGTAGATTCTAAATTACCTCTATCCATAAATCAAGTGAGCTTAACAGTTTTCATAGACTGAATTCACCCTCCGTCAAAAGAAAGTATAACGCAAATTAACTGTATTAATCGCGGATTGCGTGTTCATATTAACATTTCCATTACATGCGCATATCGTTGCAATTATTAACAAATTAGAACAAAATTAATGGAGGAACAGTAATTATGTAAATTTTGTATAATAAAATACAGTTAAAATAGTGTATGACAAACGAATTAAAGGAAATTCGTATTCGCTTCCTAAAATTAAAATGGACTCTACGTCAACGGGTAACGGTTTGAAATAACATTAATATTAACATTTTCCGGTGAGGAGTCTTTGAACCTTTTATCGAAAGATATCTTAAACGCAGTGCAACCAATCTCCTGCGACAATTGCGCAAGCTAATCTACACAATAGATTCAATGACACTATAATTTGTGTGCGCGTGTGAATCAAATTCACAATAATGTGATCAATTCACAGGGATCATTGCCCAACGTGTTCGCGCGCATCTTTTGACATGACAGCTGTCAAGGCGGCCATCTTTACAAATAAGGGCAGTGACGAAGTGCGAACAATAGTTGAAATAGAGTAAGTTAGGTAACAAAGCGTTAGTCAACTTGATACTATTTGATAAAGCCTGACCTTGCTTCGTGGAATTGACCGTTTAATTAATAGATTTAAAATATACGGCCAAGCTACATTGAACACTTTTTGTTAGTCAGCTCGATTCTAAAGATCTTTAGTCACGGACTTTCGATTGTTTGAACAAGGTGGACTGTAAAAAACATGGCAAATGGTATACCGAGAGTAAAACAAAATTATGTATGTAATACAGAGTAAAAAACGTTAAACGGTTTATTATGGTTTTTCTATATCGTTACACATCGCTAAACGGTTTGAAATGAAATTATGACAAGCAATTTATTGCATTATGAAATGTATCTTGCTTCATTTAATATGTATAGATAAGCAAAGTTCTTTAATAGACAAGAATATTTATATTACTTGAAGTTTAACTGCCAATTTTTGATACTTTATTATCAAATAACAAACATCGAACCATAAACAATAATATTGCAAGATTAATAGTACTATTGTAACGGAACGAAAGCAGTCGCATCGTGCAGGAGTAGATGCAAATCATAATCGTTGCTCACTGTGTTGCAATGGTATGGGAAAATGCACAAAGTAACAGTTAGTACCTATATCTTACGCATAATACAAGTAGACAATACAAATGCGTACTCGATTCGATTGAGCATTGTGATCTGACAGTATCTTTTACTTAAGAAAAAACAAGCGTATGTCAAAGGTAACTATTTACCTCTCTAATACTATAATAATATCCAACTATTTTCATCCGCGATTTTTTTTGGGGGGAATATTATAATTGCAGTAATCAGTATTTCTTATATTATTTTCAACAAGTCTCACGAAATGTTAGAGTTCGATTGACGAAAAGCATCAAATTATATCAGTCTAAAAATAGTTTAATTGATTAAATTACGTTAAGAACTGAATGAAACTTTTTGCACCAAATTTTACGGAAACGTTAATAATGGATTTTAATTTAAAAAGTAAAGTCTTTTATTAAGTAAAGTAGGTCGAGTAATTCCTAAATTTGTTAAAAAAAGAGAAATAGTTATTGTTTAAAAACTAAAATCGGGAGAAAGTTTGTTAACATTCTTTACCTAGTTTGACAGATAAATTAAGGTTATCTCTCGTGAATTCGTTTTTACCATAAAGATAGGCATAGATTATGAACAGAATAGTTTATTTTTCCTTGTCTTAAACAGTTCAATTTTATATGTGAAATCAAACTCTAACAGTGTTTGTAGCAGAAATTGTAAGAAAGATATATTTTCTAGAACCTTCTATAAACATATCGTATCAATAATGAATAATGACTGACAGAAATAGATTCAAAGCAATAGTCATAACCACTCCTAATCTATGCAGATTCTCACTGGAGGCGTTACACAACATCCTAAAGTGAAATCTCTATAGATAATTCGCATCAACACGCGATAATTTGTATTTGGGAAGAACGTAACACCGGATGCCTAAGATGGTATTGAAAAAGTTAAGATTCATTATCTATGGTCAATCCTAATAAAAAATATCGATCCACTCCATTATTGTGAAAGTGCCAATAATTCAAAATTTGAGTATAGATTACAACAAAATTCATTATGTATACGAAAATTAAAAAATATTTCGTGACCTAGACCTATTTTAAGTCTATTCAGTTTTATAAAAACAAAACACAAAAAGTAATTTAGTATTCGAACTCAGTTTGATTAAAATGTTTTAAAATCATGCCAGCGATTCCTCTAAATATCTATTAAAAATTCTTAAATTTATAAATAACAATTTCATATCTTAAGTAATACAGATACCTAGAAATAACGTAAAAAAACAATACACTTTGACCGTCAAAAAGGTGTTAACAGCCCAGATATTGCTTAAACTGACCTGATACTAGTATTTGCAAGGCTCGTAGAAATTTAGTAGCAAACTTGCAATAACAATATTTGTTTTTCTATTGAATTGCTAGCGATATTGACCTTTTTCTGATATAAAAATTTTAAAACTTTTCAATACACAGAATACAATACAAATTCATAAATAAAAAAAGAGAATGAATCATTCGCCTCTCAAAACTCCTATTTATGTATCTGTTTTAATTATGATACAAGAATTATGCATAAAAGATCTAGTATACAAACACGTTTTCGTATTTGTAAAGAAAGCAATTAGAGATAAATGGCGTGACGTTTCGACAAAATCAATTAATCACAAAGAACTTGACCCCGAAGCGTCGCGTGACAACGTAACGCGTGGAACGGAACGCAATCCGCTTGGCGCCAAATCCGAAACAAAACAATAACGTTCGTGATACGAATTGCGGTTAACAGTCACGATTTAATTGTGCGACACATGTACACAACGCGTTATAGGACTTATCGTTGATTGTAGAGACTAAAATCACTGTATGAAAATTATTGTTATCTCTGTTTTGTCAAAGATAATGAAAGGGATGACGATATGTATACAGAGATTTTGTTCTCAATTTTGAAATTGGGTTTAAATCTAAATAATATCTGGTTTTTCGAAACCGAATCTATAACGGATATAGTTATCATCCATCGCGTTTATCAAGAACATTAATTAAGTTGATACTAATTAGATAAATGTAATTAATCAGTTAAATTTTGTAACCAACAAATTGGTGATCGGCGAAACATCGATTAGAAACAGTGGGAATTTTCTTTCACAGTCGACTAGAGATTATTTATGTTGTTTCCACACCCGCAGAGGACTGGAAAAATTATTGTACAAATTACAGAAATATTACAAAAGATTGTATTTAACACGAATTGATATTAGCCCAACGTTAACCGGTAGCTGTCACGGCCCAGATATGCAGTTGTTTTTTTAATCTGTGCATTTTACAACGCAGAGCAATCGCGATAGGCACGCAAGATATTTTACGTCTTGAAGTTGTTGGAGAGAGTATTCTCCGTAAAATTTATTTAAAAATATTTTAATATTATTTATCTACGGTCAATAATAATAAATACATATGTATATTATTTATTCGATCCAAATTATTCGCAGTATTTATTTCTCCACATCATTAATCAACTTGCGACGTAATAAAATCACATTTAAAAACCGGATTCGAAACGTAAAATGTTTACCGGGTGATATAAAAATATGGCTACATCATTATTTATGGCACCGACATATTATGCAACGTTATTTTCTCTTCACATATACGCAACGCGAAAAATATTAAATGTCTCCCGGCTACTTGCATAATAATTAAAAGCTCGTTAAATAATAATTATAAAAACTTGTTTAACCACGTGTTTATACCAAACCCTAAATTAGGTCATATTAGTATTAAAAAGTTGTACTCATTTTAGGATTACATGCTTATAAAATTAGTAAATATACTAAATGTAGTATACGTTAAGTACTTTAAAGTTAATTAGAGCAATTTATGAATTAATTAAACCAAAACTACGTACTATTGGGCACATGCCAGCGGGGGATTTGAAACCTTGTTAACTCAATTATAAACAAGTGAAAACAACCAATCCGCTATCATCATTAGGATTTGTTTCGTCAATACCTTCCATAGTATGCCTTTTGCCTTCAATAAGCTTTTGTTGTTTTTAAAATACGGTGTTGTAATGAAGTGTAAAAAATATATTTCGTGAGTCATTTTTTTAACATCCGTTAAAGATTATTTAATAAATTATAGGGATTAACAAAAGGTTAAAGTCTGCTAGAGGCTGATTCACTGCTGGTTTTGGGTGAGGCTTAAGTAAGGACAGTGAATGTTGGAATGATGAAATAAACTAACAAACTTATAAACATGTTGTTTTATCGTAAAAATAAAGAAACATCACATATTAAAGTCTTATTAAAATAAATTCCATCTTATTTTGAACTCGGTAGTTTAAATGTTATACAAAGTAGATAATAAACATTAATTAGACGGATTTAACATTGCCGAAATTGTAACACGTAACATCCCGTCACATTGTTCAATTTTTTGTTTAAAGTGTTACATATACGTGATGTAACAAATTATCTGTGCACTTAATTAAGTAGTGCCTGTTTGCCGGCCACAAGTTGGCGTCGCCTTACAAACTTACGATATAGTAACCTGTCAGCTGCGACCCACATCTGAGCGCACCTGACGCGACACACCCAATATCGGCTTCCTTACGCGATCACATTTCCATCTTCGATTACTCAAAAAAATATTACATCTTTTCTAGGCAACGGTTTTATTTTCAATGGAAATGTTGTGAAATTAAACGTTTGTTTATATTATTAGCTAAGAGTACTAGTTTTTGTATATGGGTATTTTTTCCCGACTAATGTGGCGACTTAATTGTGAAACCCTGTAGGATAAACGGCTAGACCGATTTTGACGAAAGGGGTGTTATTCGATTTGTAATTTTCTACGGAGAGTCATCAGAGTGCACTTAGTCATTGTTATTAAAGACATTGTAGATGATTTAAATATTAAAAATAAAATTTTCAATAACGTAAAATGTTATAATCTTCAAAATAAAATTATATAAAAAGTTTACACTTGTATGTCCAGCATCTTTTTATCACACGTGAAAAGGTACGTCCACTCCCTTCACGGATAAGCGCATACAGCAAGGAACAAGTTCTTCAATCGTCAAATTAAATCGGTTGCAACCGCATTCGTTGCGTAACCGCCCTACACGTGAGATGCAAGCTTTATTTTTGAGAAATTGCCAACATTATGTAAGCTATTGAACGTATCGATGACCACTATAAGTCATATTTAAAATACTGTTGACATAGAGTTATCACAATTACAAGTAATTAATCAATAAAGAGGTATTTAAGAGATAATAAGATCTATATTAGGCATACGTATGTATGTTTTCCTAGTAAGGAATTCCAAAACAACATTCTATAGTATACAAACTATATAGTATATTAATAGTTTGTGTGCAAAAACTTTTGTTGTAAATTTATAAAGTTAATTGACAAAATTAAGTAAATAAGTATGTGTGGTGGTATTATTATTTCTAGAACGTACGACACGAACCTTTGTGTGTTTGTTAGTAATTGCGAACATTCCATACATCTAAATAACGTGTCATAATTTTAACAGTAGACGTAATGTTACGTGGGTATTTTGACAGATTGATTATGTGCACTCTGTGAGACCGTCTCTATTATTATGTTGAATCTATGTAGGTGTATGGAGATAATATGTTCCATACAGTTACTTGAATGTAATTTATTTCAAGTTGAAGCTTTTTTAGTTAGCACATAAAGCGGATTTGAACGTCTTTGTTTAGTTTTCCTATACAACTTATATTAAGACAACGAATCTATAAGTATCTTAATATTACTATTATATAGGATACAGATATATACTGGGTTAGTGCTTTATTGCTATGCTATTTATCACATGATTGTGGATATTTCTAATGTTGTATTGTATTATTGCAGATGGTGTATATTGTTGGGCGCGGTGCTGGCGCTGGCTTCGGCAGCTTCCGAGGAGAGCGAGGATGGTGTGCCGGACGCAGGAGTTGACGGTGACGAAGAATTGGCACTAAATGAAGAGGTGAACTACTTATCTTTATTTTTACACACAATAAAACCTTTTTAAACTGTTAAAACTTTAAGGCTTATTGAGAGAAAACTATGATTTTTTTTTATATCGTGTATATCTTCTTGCATGTCAAATATATAAAGTAATGAAAGAGAAAAGTTATGTTTTAACGAAAGTTTTTTGCAAACTATTTTGTTAGCAATACAGCCTAGAAATAATAATATGTTGTTCACTGCAAATGTATTTGAAAGATCCATTCACTTTCTCCTTGTAGCTGTTAATCTAAAATCTATTAAACGGTACACGTAAGATTAAATCAATCGAAAGTGATCACAGAGGAGCGCACGTCCGTCTAACTCTACCAATGAATACTAATTTATATCTTTACAATCTGTACAGAATGTTTTGTATTCTCATCTAAATTACAGTATAATTAATTAATTGTAATTGTTTAAGAATATTAAAAATGTCCGTCTGTTTATTTAAAATACTTCTAACAAAAATAATACTGTTGGGAATAAAATCTGAAAATGTGGCAGTGTATTGACCCAACACTAGCCTTATGTTCGACGTTTGTGTCCCATCACTATTAATTCTGATACTAGAATTTGTAACTAAAGCACGTCATTCGCGCCAAGTGATTCTATAATAACTAATACTGTCTTAAATACTAAGACCTATACATCCGTAGTATATACAAGCATACACTGAGCGTCTTGGTAGGTACATATATGAGATGGCGACAATATTTGATAACAGGTTAAATAAGAGTTTAATTAAAAAGAAACCTTAACACGTCGTATGCCACTACGATTTTTAAATACGTATTATAAAGTGAATTCGTTGGGAAGTCGGTTGCATTTAACGTGTTAGTTTAGCATTAATGCATTTATTAGATTCCAAACTCCCTCTGTAAATCTAAACAATGTTACGCAATTCAATTGAGGGTTAACTGTTAAGAAAATACATTTGCAAGTTAACATGTACACAATAATGTTGGAGTTGTGCATTAGCATTGTGCAAATCGACTATGTAAATATTGCAAGGAAAACTTTATCTTGGGAGTGCGTAAGTAAAAACAACACAGAGAAAGATTCAAAAGCTTAACTCTTACAATCTGTCCAGAGTTTAGACCATCAGGCTTACTATCGTAGAGTCATTAAAGTTGCTAAGTGTTGAAAAAACTAAATGTACATTAAGTGACATCACTAGTAAATGCTTAACTTGACTCTGAGTACAGCAGTTAATGGTATAAATAATAACGGCTAGTGCTACATATTTAATATGAAAAACATCTTAATCGTTCATTAAAATTTAATATAACTAGTTAAAAATGGCCACACTCCTGTCGTTAGTCCGCTGTCGGCGTCTAATAAGTTTTTTTGAACTCGCTGGCATAGTTTAATGAGTTGATGTCTTTTACAACTGCATGAATGTTGTTTTAATAAGATGGTTCACTGTATTAATTATTATTCTTACACGTGGCTAGATGTATTTCATACTTGAGAATGTATTACATATTTCAACCGAAATTATATCGTTATCACTCAACCGTGCTCGCAACCGAAAAGTAATTTTATAACCGTAACAAAAAACCGAAAGTAATTATATTCATGTCACTTTCTAAACTGAATCTATAGTAAACATATCGAAGTTCCGCGGAGCGTCAAATTGTCGCAAAAAACAAGTGCAACAAAAGAAATGCACCGCCTTTCCACTTTCACTGGCAACCGCTCGGCCGACGACCGCGAATGCGCGCCACTGACACCTAAACTAGCTTAATATTATAATTAACCACACTTAAATCATTTGAATTAAATTCCAATTTTAACGGTCTTGGTCTTTATTTACAAGGTTACACCTTACTAATATTATAAATGTGAATGTTTAGATGGATGTTTGTTTAAAAATCTATCTTACATTTTAAGTTTTAAATTATGAAAAATAAAATGCAATAGGTAAGAATATTGTTACTGGCCATTTACTACAATTGCCAATATAAATGAGGTAACATTATGTCGTCTTACATTACAATGAAATAAGATTCTGACAAGAACATTGAATAACATTGTAACGCACGAACGCACTTTACGTTTATTTTTTTTAACTGTTAAACTCATTCGTAATGAAAAGACGGTTACGGACATCGGAAATTAATTATTTACCTTCCTTTGTTCTAACTGTAAGTCAAACTTAAGTGCATTTAACACAATAATTTCTCATATTAAAATGAATTATAAAAATCAATTTGTCTTATATCATGTAGGTTCATTTGCATGTTGTACTTAATAACAATAAGTAGACTTGAGTGGGCACACTCTCGCCCACAAGCCTGTTTACTTCGGAGTCATTCCTTCAAGGTGAAATGTAATTAGGCAATAAAAGACTGAACGCTATCGTGACTCTCAATACAATACCTAAGCTGTATCAATGCATTGTAATTTTATTCCTAATCGAAAGCTTTATTTCAAAGTCTGTATTGTAACACAACGTTACGGATTACATTATTCCGAGCATATAATTTTAATGTGGCTCAAATGTGTATAGATCTTAACATATTATTTATAATTTTTTTCCTTTTGTCAAATTTAAGACATTCGTTACAATCAAATTCTATTTTCTAGGAAACAAGAAACCTCCGTCCGCGTGCGTACACTCCGGCTGCATTCTCCAACGCTCTACCGAGTGGGTTCCGACCGACGCCATCCCTAGCTGAGTTGGCGGGCTACCAGCAGCGCCCGCAGGAACAGCAGGAGTACGTCGTCGTACCCACACGACAGTACGAGGATCAAAGGCCACAGCAAAGAGCGCCGCATAGAAAGGTAATTGATTAATTACGTGATTAATTAATTTCCTAATCGAATTAATCAGTCGATTAATCCACTAATTTATTTCATAATTAAATTTATTGCTTCATTTCTTATAAGCGAATATTCAACAGTCTTAATTTTGAATATCGAACGATTGATTTGAGGAATTGTACCGCAAATAATTTCCAAATCTTATAAAAGTCGCTAAATAAATAAATCAATTTAGATTAAAATAACAGATTGATTGACAAATAAATAGATTAACTTTCACTGACAATTAGCTAGCGGTAGTCGGAAGAAATTGTAAGTAGCTGTAGTAATTGTTAATACATATTTTTTTATGCATTTAACAAAAAGTTTTAAACAATAGCTTAGCGGCACGATCCGTTCACATGAACTCACATTAACACGCGACTTAAATACATTTCTTGCCAATTTGTGTTTACAAAAGTAACTATTTCTTATAAATAAAACGTTTTGATACTATTGTTCAATCTGTTGCAAAACAATTTTCAATTCTTTGAACGGATTTTTAATGCGAGTGAAATCTTATTACAATAAGGGAACTCAAAATCATTAAGAACCTTCATAAATGTCCTGTTTATTCTCTTGATATTTACAAATTAATAAGAGAAAACTAATTATTAGCCATAAAAAATATCAAACATCTATTTAAATTCCAGCAACAAGACCAACGCCCGGCAAAATTCCAGCAGCAACAGATCCAAGAGACATTAGAAGAGGAGGAAGAAGAAGAGAAGGAGGAACCCGATCGTCTATCGCAGCTGCTGCAACAGTCCAAGTTCAACTGCGTCAGCAAACAGACCGGCTACTACGCGGATGAGGAGCTAAACTGCGAGGTCTTCCATTACTGCCAGGATAATGTCAAGCATTCCTGGATCTGTCCTGAAGGATTCAGCTTCCATCAGGTTAGTATTAAGGAAATATAAGTGTTTATTAATTTATAAAAGTCTATTGTGATATATCTCCCAATTTACGAAACAAGAAATAGGTAATTAAAAAAACCGAACATCTGTATTGACTGTTGTACTCCTGTAATACGTAAGGGAATGACACTTTGTACAATAACTAATTTGGGATTTTGACCTAGGTGCACCTGATCTGTATGCCAGCGACTCAAGAGAACATTTGCCAGAGATCATCAAAGTACCACTTCGTCAACGACTACCTGTACCGGCCCATCAACCAGGAGGAGGTGCAGCGCAAACCCAACGTCTCCCTCAAGTACTCCGACCGCTTCTACCCCGCAGAGGTCTACAGGGACGACAGATACGAACAGGAGGAGGAAGAAGAAGAGGTCAGTATAACAGTATTAAAACATGTGACTATTAGTAATATAGTAATAATAGGGTAAAAATTGAAACTGCCAATTGGCAAGTGATTTTTACATGTTTAGAACAATGTACTGTAATAATAGTTGTCAGTGAGAGCAGTAGAGTTAACTGGAATGGAGGTTTATTTCTATGATTGTCTGTCAGGAGGAGCAGGCTCGGCGCACCGTGGCGCCGCAGCCGACGCGCGCTGTGCCTCGCCCGCAGCAGCCGCAAGTGTTCCGCGCGCCCGAGGAGGTCAACATTCCTCTCGTACAGAGACGCCCACAGCGCCCTTACGAATTTGACTTCTAAACTTATAACAAGCTATCAAAACTTCACTCTTGTTCCCAGAAATATAAACGTCTGATCAAATAGTATGATTGCTGCAGCTTCACTGAGCGCGCAGTTTACACATTTTATAATTTTTATAATCTGCCGTTTGATATAAATATGGCGGCTGTCAATGTAACCGGTGCTATTTAAAAAATAATAGTGATCAGATTTAACACACAGTTATTAATGTAAATGTTATTTATCTGTAAAATAAAATAATAATTCGTTTTAAGTTACAAATTAGTTGTAAGCTAGTCTTCGATGTAATGTTAGGATAAATAAAAGACAATTTTCGTATGATTTTGTTTTATTTGTTGCTATATTTTTCATTTGAATAAGAAATATATTTTAAACAATGCATGAATTTTGAGGTTAAAACGATTACAGGTTAAATAACAGAATGACACGTACGACCGATGGGGCCTTTGCCTCCGCTAGAGTTCGGTCCAAATTTCTCCAAACACTCCTTTGCCTTGCACAAGCAGTTCTCATTTTTACCTGGACGTCTTCCACGCGAATTTGAATTATCTGTTTCTGTAAACAAAAATAAATATTTGCAAGTAGCAACGCCACAAAATGTTAAAAGAGCATTCTTTATTTTTCATAAACCAAAAATAATGCGAAAAATATTACGATTGGTCGTCGCAAAATAAAAGGTTTGATATATTAGAAAAAAACTCTTACCATCTTCAAAACATGGACAAGGTTTATTCGACTGGTTGGCGCTGTAAATGAAAATATTTGTAATATTGTGTAAGTTCAAATCAAATTATTATTATATCACACGAAAATAAATATGTCTTTCTTATTCTTGAAAAGAGACCAGAATACTCAGGGCTTCATCGAGCTTTATCTCACCTTCTTTGACTCTTGCCTTTGGTATAAAGATACATTTATGTGTCAGATACTTACGATGCAACTCTGGAGGATGCTGCCGAGGCTGTCCGAGCGCTATCGGATCGCTTGTCGTGTCCTTAAATACAAATAATTCAAACACATACTTAACATAGCAAAGACTCTTTTTTCAAAAAAATCTTTAAGTTTTGGACTAGTTTGTTGCTCAGAATATTTCTCCCTGTCATTTCATTAGTGATGTACTGACTCAACATACGTTGTCTTTACTTAGCTAACGTAGCATCTTTAGACCACTGCATCACTTAACATCAGGTGGGATCGTGGTCAAGCACTAGGTTATTTCATATAAAGACAAAAACTATAATGAATATTGAATTCAAATGTTAAGTCAAACATTATGAATGTTCCGCTCAACTTTCTTAATTTTTTTTCCTTCATATGAACCTTCTCATGGCTAAAATAAACACTACAAAAAAAGTAAATTGTTTCATCCGTTCAGGCGTAATGGGATTACCAAAAGATTCATTTTTACATTTACATTTTTTTTCTTTTTTTTATATCATAAGGTGGCAAACGAGCGAGCGGCCACCTGAAATCGCTGAAATAGCGAAGTTATCGTTGCCCATAGACATACAGAATGGCATATGCGTTGCCTACCTTTAATCGACGCAGGAGAGAATGCACACAAAGAAAATATCTCCCCTTTCCTCTCATCCGGAAAGTCCACTATCACTTCCCATCCTTTTCTTATAAGAAAAAGTGTGGGAAGTGAAAGAGGACTAAATTAGGCCTCCGAGCCACACTCATCAGACTGTACGCGGAATTGCTTCCACTTCACGCCTGTCTTCTGTGTGGTCGTGGTATTTCACCGAGCGAGGCGGGCCAATTCGTGCGAAGATGTTAAAGCGGGCTCTACCACATATAAAGAAAGATTTAGAAATATTTAGTAAGACTTACCTTTATCTTCATTGTCATCGCACGAAGATTTATCACTTTTTGCGCTACGCTTCGAGTGACCAGACCCAGCAGACATCCGGCTCGGCATGGACGACCGCGACGGATGCGCTGACGCGAGGTTGGCGATCGCGATGGCTCCACACGGTTGTTTGAGTTCCGACGTCTGCCTGGAGCCGAGATCGGGCGTCCGTCGGGCATCGGAGGTTTGTTTCAGTTCACCTCTAGATGTATATTTTGAAGCGTCCTTAGCTGTCCGTCGCTGTTCTTTAACTCGTCTCGGTTCCTCGACGGTTTTCTTGGACTCTGGCTGCCGTTTGGATTCATCGACAGGCGGTTTTTTGACTTCGAGTACACTTTTACGTTCGTTCTCAGATATTTGTTTGGATTTGGAAATATTACGTTTAGTTTCAAACAATTTTTTGAATTCAGAGGTGCGAGGTTCAGGTTTACCCCCACTCTTAACCTCCGATGATAGTATTGGTTCACAGATCGGCTTAGATTCCTTCTTAGCCGATCTTCTGTATCCGAATGTTCGTTTAGATTCGTTCTTAGGTATCGGTTTGCGATCGGCAGTCCGTTTGGATTCGCGTTTGTTTATCCCTCCAAGTTTTGACGTATTTGCGGCTTCGTTAGTCTGTTTTGACTCGAGATCATGTGTCTGTTCGTGATGGGACGTCTGTCTGAGATCATGATCTGCCGTTCTATTGGGTTCAGTTGTCTGTCCAAGAGAGTGTCCAGATGTTGGTTTTGTTTTGCAAGGATAGGGTTTAGGCTTATCGTCAGATTTAAGTTCGATCGACTGTTTAGTTTCAACGTCAGAATTAAGTCGCGCATCGGCCATTATAACGGATTCATTTTCGGGCTTTCGCTTGGATTCGGGCGATCGTTTAATTTGAGGCCCAGTTGTCAATCTGGAATCATCCAAAGACATTCGTCTGGGTTCAAATATCCGTCTTAGCTCAGGTTCAGATATCCGTTTCGGTTCATCTTGCAATATTTTCTTTGGTTCGGAAAGTAAATCTGGTTCGGATATACGTCTGGGTTTACATTCGTATAGAGATGATACTTGTTTCGCTTCCGGTTTGAAAGTTCGTCTCGGATCCTCCTCACAGGCTTTCTCTCTTTCGGCAATCTCTGCAGGATCGGCTACGCATTCTTGTATTCGATTAGATTTTGCCCTCGGTTTGAGTTCAACCATTCGTTTTGTTGGTGAAAACGACGGCATTGAGTCTTCCTCGCACAAATGTTTGAGCTTGAATGTCCGTATTTTATTGTAAGCCCGGTTGAGTTCTGATTCTGTAGGCTGTATGGTTTCAGAATCGCAAGATGGTCTGCGACCGGGTTCCGCTCCCCGTTTGGGCGTTATTGCGGATGTCCGGCTGCTGCCTGGTCGTTCCTTACTGGAGCTTAGAGAATCTGATATTAAATGGAAAATATTAAATTAAATTTACGTTTGTTTCTTCTCTGTTACACCCTTTATCTCTCTCTCACTGTCGCATCTACTACATTACGGTAGGTTTGCAGCGAAACAAGATGACCGAGAATAAGAATATTGAACAAATTAAATTATATTTCAACAATCTTAATAAAATACGATCAACCAAACGATTAGCTTTATTAAAGTGAAATTTACCTGATCGTAGCAACATTTCCTGCTGCCCCTCTTTCCGAGGTTCTATTCCAAGAATTTCTTCAAGTTCCTCAACTTCCTCTTTTTCTGTCAACTTCTTTCTTCGTACAACGGGACGAGGTAAAACTACAGTTTTAGGTATAATTATTTCAGGAAACTCTTCAATTTGCTTTTGTAAAATCTTCTTCTAAAAGTAAAATAGATTTTATGCATATGTATTTAAAATTGTGTCAATTTAAATGTGTAAATTATTTGAATCGTTCACTTACAGATGCGGATTTCGGTAGCATTGTATCATTTGTTTTTAAATTCAGCAAACGTTGCATTTTTTTCTCCAGTTTATTATCTTTTATATATTTTTCTATCAGTTTTCTCTTCTGTGCATAGAAACTAAATAAAAAGTTTACTTTAGTTTTTTTGTTTTAATTGAAGCAATTAATCTGGCATTTGTAATAAGAGACCAAAAATTTTAGCTAGTTTTTGTGATATTCGATGGATGTCAATACGTTTGTGACCAATGAAGTCATGTGAGGAACCGATAAGTTGCCTGACTCTTCACTTTATTAAGTTTTAATGGAATATATATTAGGTTAGGTTTGAGGTCGCACATGAGAGTAACATTACAAGAATATTACTAATATTATAAATGCAAATGTATCGCATAGATGTATGTTTGTTTAAAGGTATCTTCAGAACGGCTAGATGGATCTCGTTGAAAATTGTCTGGAAGAAAGATAAGTTACTAATATTTTTTTTTAATTCCGTGCGGACAGAATTGCGTGCGACAGCTAGTATTAAATAAAAGCATTCTTCTTCAAAGTAATAAGACCTTCCTTGTTTTAAAATGTCAAAGGTATAATTTGATTAGTGCAGTGAGAAGATACCCGCTCTCTTTGACCGGTGTGAGGAAGGCGGGGCAGTGTGACGCGCAGAACTCCGGCCCTCTGTTATTCACTGCCAAACAAACGTCATCAATATTAGATTTCGACAACGTTTAGAATTATTTACAGCCTGAAATAACTTGTAAGCACTTATTTTAGTCAATGAGTCGTTACTGCATTAAAAAAACGCTGAGTTCAAAGTAAGACGTAAGTCCTATTTCAATGTTCAATATTTAACGTTTTACTCAATAGGCACGTTTCACGGACGAGCACATACAACTAACAAAGTTTTTGAGAACTGGAATACTCACGCTGTCCGCATTGGGCCAGCTGCTTCGAGATCTCGACCTCAGCCTCGACGGCCGCCGCCAGCCGCGGGATGAGCGTCCCATCTGGTTCCTTGGTCGCCTTTCTAAAAGTATCGACGGGTATGGCTGAAAAAATAACTTCCGTCAAATATATTGAGTGACCGAATTTAATATTCCCAATTGGGAAAATTACGATCTTATTTATGTTCAAATATTCTTCAATAAATAATGCAGATAAAACGCGACAATGTAGTTGTAATATTTATATAAAAGAAAATGTGTTACAATCAGGTAAATTTCCTTGCTTGAGCAAATGCGATGTGCAAATGCAAGGTTCGACGGGGCAGTAACACTGCTTGGGTAGCGGCGCCGTGTGCCACTCGATGTCCAGGCACGGGTTCCCCAGGATGCTCTGCAACGATTCAATAACAGCCACGTGAACTAACTAGAAAACAGCTATATCACCGGCAAACATTCTACACTGCTTTTGTTAACAAAAGTCGTAACGACTCGGCTGAATAAAAATCAAAATTACAAATTAGTCAACGTGGTTGATGTTAAGATGCTTCTGCTAAGTTACTTATTCTTTTATATTTTATTTTCTACTGCATGTAGGCTTGCTATGGGTTCTCAAGCTCCAGTACTTTTGTCAATTGAAAATCTTTACCTCTTTAGCATTGTATCGACTTTCTACGACTCTGTAACGTCTCGCTTGTTTCTTTAATTTTTCAATAACTATGTCCGAATTGTCAATGTACTCCCTCTCATACTTTCTATTTGGACAGTCGTCCGACATCTTGTTGCATGCATACGAGATCCTGCAAATATTTTTTTTATTATCAATAGCCTAGTTCATAAGTAATATATACAGATCGTAGACCTCTGATATTAGAATATACGCACAAAACCTCAGGCTCTGCAGAACTGTATACATTTATGGTCAATAACATCGTCATGATCTTCAAAAGGATGTTTAGTGTGTGCTTTAATTCGTCTTGTGTTGTTTATGTACTAGAAATCAGGTTTGGAATTCAAGGGCAGTTTGAAGATTCTCCAGTAGACTAATTGCTACATCACGATAACTACTTGATAATAAGAAATGAGATATATTCGTCTAGATGTGATATTGCGAATTACATACCGGTTCTATTTTATTTCCATGTATTGTTTAAGCTACTGTAACAAATTATATAGCTTCATTCTGCTGTAGCGAGTCAAACGTACTATGGTCTTTAAGGTTATGGTCATAGAGGTGGAAATTTGGTTTGATTTTCACTTGACCTGCATTTTACGCTTGATTTCTGATCTATTTATATTTCATATTATTAACTGTATTACATTTTCAAATTAGTACAAATGACAGCTGCTTGAAGCCAAAAACTGAAGGATGTTTATCCATAGATTATATCAAATTAAAATGAAAGGTATAGATTTTTCTTACCTGATAAACATATTGGTATTCTGTTTTGAGCGTAGTTCTTTTGGGGCGAACCTGCGTCCTGCAGTGGGCGTGTTCAACTAATTGGTAAGTAGTACTAGGTTATTGAAGGAGAATTTGGAACATTGCCGAGAGAAATACTCCTCTTTTGGCTATCACTCTCCCACATTATGCTTGCTATAAGCTGAAGGTGTGTATGGGACTTTTATAATTTTTCCATTTCATAAAGAATGCGTTGCAAAATAAAAAGTTTTTTTAATAAGTAATAATTTATTTATTTACAAAACTATTATTTTATTATTCTACAATTTAAACCATTTGTATAAAATTATAAGTTTTAGGTGTTAGGCTCTTCAGTGTTGTTTCTGTATATCTTTGGCAGTCAGTCAGCAATCGACCGTACACTTTCTTAGTTACATATTGATTTTATTTTATTTTTTCCAGTATCATTTTAAGTTAATTTGTCAACCTACATTTCTGGAAAGAATAATAATAATACATACATCTATAAACAAAAAAACATCGCGATTGCCATGCTCATATATTCTTGAACACTTATAGGATTTGTCGTGTTTTTTGACAAACGAAAAAAAATTTAAAAAAATAATTTGGTACAAGTTAATTTGCTAATATGTAGCAATATTGTAATACTTATTTAAGTTGGGCCAATTAATATTTATTGCAAACACTACTTGATTTCATTTACGACCAAAACAGAAATACTTGGAACCTTACAGTAATTTAATTATTGTTCATCATTCCTAGCCTTTCTTCTTAAATATTTTCGACCCAAATTTCCACCTGCTTAGATTGCTTCTAGATTCATTTACATTTGCGCACTCATCTTTTACCTGAAAATAAAGAAAGATCCAACGTCTAGTTCGCGATACCATAATTTCGGGAAGTAATCGACTACTGGGGATGGATGCAAAAAGATTTTTCTCGCATGTAATACAATATATTTTTTTTATAACAGAAGGGGGCAAACGAGCAGCGGGAACACCGAGGTGTTCAACGACGCCCATGGACATCAGCAATACCAGAGGATTATGCTTTTAAAGGGTTAAATTTGCACAATTATTATACTTGGCTAACAATGGTATAAATTCAATTGATTTCGGTTACAGCGACACTGGAGGAACGACTACAATACCTTAGCAATAGCCGGAATTTGTTACATTGTAAAAGTAAAGTAAATGTTGAGTAAAATATATTTTTACCTCGTAGTCTCCTTCCTCAATCTCTCTGGCATGCTCCTGCTGGTACTTCATCATGCGTCTCATTCTACGCTTTTTAAGCGTAAACGAGTATTCGTCTAACCTCAGTTTTTCCTCCAAGTGTCTGAATATAAATTATTTTTTATTGAATTTGTTAGAAACAATTTTGTCGGTTTAACTTAAAATCTATAGGAAATCGAATATCTTTGATTTTTGTTTCTGTATATTGATTTCTTCTCCGTTTTGCTCCTAAGAATGTGTCAATGACACGCGTAGTATAGACAATTCCTGTAACAAATTCTGAAAAATCATAGTAATTTTGTCCCCAACACTATTCAGGTAAATTCGATAAATGTGATAAAGTTGGTAAAATTTGCATGGTAGTGTATAGTCTCAGACTTAATAGTTCTTTTCATGTTATGTTAATAGCAAAGACTTCATACTCGGTCCTGGAAGGGATCTGCTCCGGAGTCTCAAACTTGAATGAGATACAGCGCGACGCGCAGAATTCCGGGCATTTCAGGCACACTGGATACAAAACAGTCTTTGTTTAAGATTTTCTTTACGAAAAGTTAAAAAGTACTACATTCGTGTACCTACTATGTGTACTGCTTTTAAACTTTATAGCTGATCATGGTTAGCTACCAAAATGTGTCTAAGAATAAACGGCTCCCATTGGTCAAACGAACTCAGGGCTGTGCCGCACGCCCGCATCCCTTTACTCTATGGTCTATGGTCTATAACAACAGCTGTTGCACGAATGGCCCGCTCGACCGGTGAGATACCATGACCGCACAGAAAACGTGCTTCGAGTGCGAAATATCGCTGCGTTTTACGCGTTGAATAAATACTTTTTCTTTTAAATAAATGTAATTCTTTAAATTTTTTGTAGTATTGGTAGTAAGCGAGAAATTGCACCGTTCGAGCCAGTCCAGTCGGCAACTGATGTTGTTGGCTCTACCACTATTACATGTATGTGTCAAACTTTGACTCACTAGTTCGGTCGTCACTCAGCAACAACATGTATGACTCTGTGGCCTCTATCAAAGCTACCTCCAAGGATCCGATAAAAGTTCCGGCAGGCTCGTTTTTACTCGAACTAGCTGTTAATATTAAAAGCAATGGGCACTTTTAGAAATCAATAATCTGATTGTCCGAACCCCAGGTAAACCAGGGAAAAACGAATCAAATGACATTTCACTCTTTCAAATATGTCAAACTTTTTAGGTCGTAGGTCACCCGTTGAGACTATCTATGTGGTCGTGGCCTCGGTCGAGCTGGCCCATTGGTGAAATAGCTGCTCTAGCCAGGTCTAATACATTAAAAAAAATCTCAAAAAAGCTAATTAGTTAGGAAATTAGCTAATAATGTTAGGATAACTTCCTTTAATTATTGCTGTACATATGCAAGGCGTACCATACGGAATGCTCACTGCTTCCGAGAGCTTGCATCCTCTGCAAATACAACCAAAATCCTTGCAAAGGCATTTTTTAATATTCGGCATATCAGGCCATTTTAAAAGTTTCGCTTCCGTTTTAGGATTCACCTGAAATTATTATTATTGAAGGAAATCGACACCTTTGGTATTTTTAAAATTTTGTAAAACGTAGTGTTCATTCGATACAAATGTTAATAAAGTGATAGATATAAATTCATTTTAATTAACTCACCGGTTCATCATACGCCGCACTTTCTTTAGGACTTTTATTTTTTAAAATAAGATTTTTGAGAATTACATTAATATCGGGTGTCGTACACGACGCTGGTGTACCAATTTTTCTTTCATATTGTTCTTTGAACCATTCTTGATCATCTTCGGGGAGTGTTGGCTGCGGGTTTAAAGGGCAGCCTGATCCCTTCTTGCTGGGCCGGGGGCCCGGCGAGCCCTCCCCCTGCACAGTATACGTCAATGTATTGCTTTCGTCTTGATACATTATAACTTGATTGTTTTAAGTGAACTATAATCATTTCGATTTATATGTTGTTGGTAACAGCTCTGTAATATGACCATCCATTATGTAAAAAATGAATTCAAACAATATAAAAGAATTTTTATTTTAATGTAAAAGTTATTTTTTTGATAAATGTTTGATTTTGACAATTCTATTTTCGACTTGCTCTGTCATAATTAATTTATAAGACCTTAAAACAATATAATCCATGTTTTTCGCTACCTTTAACCTGTACCACCATTGAAGTGAGTATTTATCCATTTAATTAAAGAAAATAATATCTTACAGTATTAAACGATATCGTATCTCCTCTAAGTTTAGTATGTTGCGGTGCCCGGCCTTTATCTGGCAGCTAAAATGCCTAACGACTAAATATGTCAATGTGTCACTGTCAGTGTCATAAATGAAATGAACATTTTTCAAATTTTTCAACTTCAATTGTTTATTTTCACATTTATTGATATGATAAATAATTAAATAAATATCTTTTCAAAAACGATTAGATGGTTAAAGTAGAAAGTAAAACTGTCAAAAGTGCAATAAACGGGTATGTTTACAGCTGAATTTTGAATTTATGTGATAAGACATCAAAACTGCTCTCAGCATGGATAATTTATCATACAAGAAGTATCACGTTACGTTTATGGAGAACAATGATGGAACAACTGTCCTGCATACATTCTTTCGTGTACTTTTAACTGTTCAGACGGCATTACTGTGTTCTATTCGGCCGATGTTCGGAGAACAGGAACAATATGCTTACGAATATGTTTCTATAATACTATCTATGATAATAGCCCATACTGTATTCGTTGACCAGTTGTACGTGTTAAATTTTGTAACATTCTGCTTTATTGTGTACGAATTTTGTAGCACTAATAGTGTAGAAGACATTTGCAAAGCATTGGCAAAGCTTAACAATATTAGCAGCGCGAAAATAAAAACTATAACATTCCTGCGTGGCCTGACATACTTGATTACTGTGTTTTGCATTCTCGCTGTGGATTTTAAAGAATTTCCAAGATATTTAGCAAAAACTGAAAGATATGGTTACAGTTTAATGGATACTGGAGTTGGATTGTTTGTTATCATGAGTGGTTTGGTACATAAAGATGTGAGTGGGGGCAACTGTTACTCCATCATATTGAGTAATGCCAAATTCTTAATTGTACTTATTTCTTTAGGTCTGGTTAGATTTATCACTATAAAACAACTAGATTATCATGAGCATGTTACAGAATATGGTGTTCACTGGAACTTTTTTTTCACACTAGCTGTTTGTAAACTTGTTTCATCTTTTATTCTATATTATTCTAAAAAACCACTGTTGTTGAGTTCATTGACATTGATTTTACATGAAGGTCTATTGTTCTTTGGGCTACAAGATTGGGTGTTTGGTGAAAATGATAGGGAATCCCTGATTGATGCTAACAGAGAAGGTATTGCGTCAAGTTTGGGTTATGTCTCGATGTACCTTTATGCTGTTTACATTCGCTCTATTTTCTGTAACAGCTTAGTATCTACATATGAGGTTTTAATGAAGTTTGCATTAAATGTAGGTATTCTTTGGAGTCTATCATTCTTTATTAATATATTAAGACCGACTTCAAGAACATTGGCCAATGCCGGCTTCTGTTTATATGTTGAGGCAATTATTATAACAATAACAATGGTTGTGTATTTCTTTGAAGTTATATATCAAGATAAGGAGAGAGGTCTCAGTTTCAATGTGCCTTACACACTATTAGCTATTAACCAAAATGGTTTGTTATATTTTCTTGTAGGTAATTTGTTAACGGGCTTGATAAATATAAACATTAGAACTTTGTTAGTAAACAGTTTCACCACATTTATATTATTGAATATGTATATGCTACTAACTTTAGCATTTATTGCTTATTTAAAGACTAAAGGTGTTAAGATTTAAAAACAACAAAAGTATTTTGTTTTTTATTTCATAAGTTGTCACAATTATAATTTTGTTACCATAGATTGTCTTTTTTTTCCTCAACATAAGTCATAAGTAAAAATTCCACATATACCTTTAGAACGGAACAATAATAAAGAGGTAAAGTTGGGAAAAAAATAAGGAATTTTATAAGCATTGTTTTTGGAAATGAAAAATATTTTAGTTCCTAATTTTTACAATTGGTGGTAATTATAGTGGATTCTAATTAGACGACTAGAAAAAGGGATCGTCATGAGTAATTCAAGACCTAAAGACCAGCTCATATTTCACATGTGAGGAGGTCCAAGAGCCAACCTCAGCTTTCAATTTATACCTGCAGAGTTACAATTTGCGTTTCAAAAAGCAAACTGCGAATCGTCAGACAGTTCAAGTTTTTTTGTTTAAACCGGTTCAAAACTGATTAACACAAGTCTTAAGAATAATAATATATTGTTTGTATACTGTACAAAAATAAAACTGCATGCCTCACTCAATTTACACAAATTTTATTACTAGTCATCAGATTTGGGTATGCAAAATTACACAGACGTAAAAGATGTTAATCTTAAAATCGATAGAAACAACAAAAACCATTCCAGGAAATTACAAAAATATTGGGTATGTGAGCATTTCATTAAATCTCAGATAAGTAGTACACATTAAATTACTTCATTGTACCCTCAAAATCTAAAGACTAATATAAACATATAGTAGAGTATAAATAGAAAATATCTGTATTAATATAAAAGAACAAAGTTATATTTATCAAAACAACCTTTTATATATCATAATGGTATGTATTATTGGAATGTATCTTAATGTAATTTGAAAATTTTTCTTGAAATTAGTCAAAAAAATCGTTAAAAATGGGTTTACTAAAATAAAATTGCTTCCTTGATATAGTTGCGGAGCATTAATCCAACAAAACCTTTTAAAATTGTACTTTTCAGCTCATATTCTCTGAATAAAACGTATAATGTCACGGAACAAAGTGAATATTAAAATAAATTATCTAATTTCGGTTTGTACTAAGTTGGACTGTGAGATATCTTGGCTATATTATTTAACTCACAAATTCTTACTTGCTATAAATGTAAAAATGGCAACAACCAAAAATCTTCATTGAGACATACAGAATTTTAAGTTATTGTCAATGTCTTTATATCAAATGTAAAACATAAAATTCAATATCTCATCTAAAGAATAAAAAAAAAATGAGTATAATAATAGTACATTGATAATTAACAGTTAATTAATAATTTGCAATAGAGGTACAGTCGCATCACTTTTCTGAGCCGGGCTACATCGAAATATCATTCTGGACAAGGTAAATACAAAAATGTATACAATAAACACTATCAAAATGCCAGCATATACAAATAAATCGATGAATCTTTGAGGAGACCACAGCACTGTGTAACGCAGCAACTGCTTGTTCTCAACTGAAACATTTTATAAACATATAGATTTGTCTCCAAGGTCTCTGCCTACCCCACTAGATTACAGACTATACAACTTACCTATAGCAGCACCGTAACCGATGCGATTAGTTCCCATCCTGTAGGAACATGTGGGCACATATATCTCATAAAGATCACCATCTCTATGGACAGTCAGTATATCGTCATCTAGCCGCAATGCATGGCCCGCAATGTTCCTCAACTCTTTGTCTTTTACTATGTACTTCGATTTATGTTCGTGAGCGCAGAAGTAAATATTTGGTTGAATTGCGTCATTTACCTAGACAAGATTATAAAGAAAGTTATCTTACTAATATTGTAATCTTACTCATATAAAAATGCGAATGTTTAGGTGGGTGGATGTTTGTTTGTAGGCATCTCCAAAATGGCTGAATGGATCTCTATGAAATTTGGCATACATATAGAACATAGTCCGGAAGAAAACATAGACTACTAATAATGTTTTCTTTTACTTACGAGCAGTCACGGGCGACCACTCGTTTAACATAAAAACATGTAACGGGAATTGATAGAAAACTAATGTGAAGAGTCATAGTAAGAATAAAACAGTGTACCTGTTTACCAAATACTGTTTTCCATAGGACTGGATAATGTGAAACAACAATTTTGTAGTTATCATCGTCAGTGCCACGTGGGTAGGTATATGTGATGCCATTAACCTTGAAGAATGATATGTTTCTGTAGGTGATAATGTCTGGCTGGTTAAATACTGCCTCAAATTCTTTCACCTTATCACTTTGGATTGGTTCATTTTCCCCACCAATATCATTATCTCCTGGTAACCATACTTGCTGGAAAGAAAGTCATTAAAATAAAATAAAAAACAAAGGCACAACAACTCTTGCACAAGATTTTATTTTAATATATCAAATACTCACAATAATAGGATAAGAAACTTGAAATATATTGGATAGCCTTTTAACATAGCCATGGAATTGTTCCATAGTCGCTATTGAGCCTTCATCCATGAGGTCACCCAGATAAACCAACACATCAGGCTGGAAATATTTCAGTGCCACAGCAAAGGTGGACCTCAAGTACCTAAAATCCGCCTTAAATATAGACAAATACATTTAGTAACTTTATAAATCTATTTTCAATGATGAATTCATAAATTTATTTATTTACAGTAGTAATGATACTTATTATCAACCTGGCATTATTATTTGTAAGTATGAGTTTCCATTGCCAATACACTGGTTGAAACATATTAACATCAGTCTCATAAGCACATCAAAAATCTGAAATAACTACAGTTGAACCTGGAGAGCCATTGTCTGGTTTCAACAGACACCCTCCATAGTAGAGAACTCGGGTCAGACCTCAATAAGAGAAATATCACAATTAAATAAACATTCAACATAACAATAATGTTCGTGAAAATCATGAATTATTCAACTAAATTAACCATGAATCAATTAACATTTCTTTTAAGTTAAATAAATGAATATTAACTATAGTGTGTCATACCTGTCACTATCCCAGTTAAAAAGGTAACTTAAAGGCGGCGATACCGCCGTATCGCCTTGTATCTGAGGATCAGCTATAAACATTATCTTCGTACATGACAAGTTGTCTTCTGGACACTTCAAAACGTTCCAGTAAATGGTTTGTAAATGATATACAAACAATTCATTATACAATACAGCTCCAATTACCGCTGCTATGAAAAATTTCGGTGCCGCGCTGCAATATTTTAATAAAAAGCGTGTAATATAAAGTTAAATTTTGAACTAATCGTCATTTAACATCTGGTAAATCTTAGTTACCTTCGTCTTCGAAAAAACATTTTGTTTTATCATGAGATCGATATCATTACTGTGAGGATTCTTGATAAAACCAATATTGTGAGTATCACGCAATGAGGTAGGTGTTAAAGGTGATAAAGGGATCAGATCAGAATAAAATGTTTAAAAACTGATTAAAATATGACAGTTGACACCCTTCATTCTGGTAATTTAATAACAAAAACAAATTCCACAGATAACAATTACAAAGAGCTAAATGCAAGAAACGTTCAGTTTTGACGTTGGTCGTTATTTTTGTAATATTTCCATTTTGTTATAAAATTGCCACGAAAGTGCATACTGCTTTTGATTTTAGTTGTGATTATAAAGTGAAATGTTGTTAGTGAAAAAATTAATAAGAATACATATATTCGTCCTTTTGGAGGATGACCAGTAACTTCGAAACGTTTTAACTCGAATTATGAATTTCGCGTTGTTTTACGTGATAGCTATACTATGAAATAAAATGTAAAATGATTCTAACGTAAATAATTATTAAATTTATATTTTTATCCAGGAACACTGAGGCGTGATAGCTTGAGCTGCGGAGTAAAATTTTGAACGCATCTATTCATATTTTCGAACGTTACTGTTGCGGCGGTTTGACAGGTCAGCCTCGAGCCTCTTTTTAGCTTCTCGAGTAGCGTATTTTCATTTTATTTTATGTTATCATTTTATTTACGCGTAATATTTAATATGTATGTAGTAGTTATGGTAGTGTAGTTTGTATTTTAGACTTTTTCTAAGTGCACTTACAGTGTTACATAAACAGTACGTCGCCAATCGTGTCGGCAAGCCGTATGTATATACCTAGGCGATACGTCAGTGAATGAATGTTGGCTCTAGATAATGGATGTTGATGCACCTAACATATTGAAAAGGAGCAGCAGCGCACCTCTGATCAATGAGGCAGCGTCCACGGCAGTCACTTCACCCACAACGAATACAGCTCCCAGGTATAGTAGAGTCGCCTCCCACGGGATTGCAGTATCGATAATTTGAGTGTTTTTGACAGCTGCTGTGGTCGTTAATAGATGCTTTACCCATACTTAGATTTATGTGTTTGCGACGTTTAAATTTTTAGTCGCAATATTCGAACTTGCGCATAGTTTTGCGTCGTTCCATATATAGTGTATACATGAAAATTTTCTTTGTATTCAGATTTATGAGTTGTATTGTGAGTTTGTTAGCGTTTTGACTTGCAAAGCAGTTTTCATTTCTATTTCAAAACAATCCGTATGATTTATGACTTTTTTTATCCATATAATATATTTGCATGTTTGCATATGTTTATACCACATGTATGAGTATGGAATTATTTAACACTATGAAAATACGTGTATCCTAATTATGTCGGCGTTTTCAAAAATGTCGCGGTTAAAGGTCGTGTTATACTTTTAGATATGTAAAATTATTTATGAGATGTCACTAATGACATCAATAATAAATTTACTCAGCAATAACAACATGAAGAGTGACTGATAACTGAAATTTTAAAATAGTTGGGTTGCAATATTATTTTACAAGTAAGATTGCAAATATTATTTACAAATGGTAATTTAATAATAAAGATAAACAAATATTGTTATAATATTATTAAATAATATATAAAAAGGCAAGAAAAACTCAACTTATGACCTAGAGATCACAATTTTTATTGATGAAGTTACACATTTATCTTGTCTCTTTCACACATTATCTAAATTAATAAAGAAAAACAATTTATACACTATCCTAAGGTGACATTACATCCTATTACATGAATATAGGCCATACTTATTACTTTTTTAAATTATGGATGGATAATTGCTTGTATTGGATACAGAGTAAATATAAAATATATATATTCAAGAGGCAATTTCTCCTAATAAAGATTATCTCCTGGTGATATTAAAGGCTACAGCTTAATTAATAATATTGTTAAATACATTGTGGTTATAGCATTTGACTCCAATGGAAGTTTATATACTTTGTTCAAATATTATTGCAATAAACAATAATGGTAATATGATAATGTGTTTAGGTTATATCATGGTGTGATGTTTGTGGAACATGAATGTGTTTTGTTTTTTATTGTGAAACTGGCGACACTGAATGATTACACTTTTCATTTATTAGCCATAGTTTTTATTTGTAGAATTAATGAAGTTAGTTAAAATTGAATAGAAATGTTGATGTATTTATTATGAATTAGATATATTTTATTTGTCAATTATAAAGATATTTTTTGTTTATCATGTTCATCATAAGTGTTTTTGTTTAGTCAGCATTTACTAAAGTTTTTAATGTGTGCTAACAGTGACAGTATTAAAGTTTTGTCTAATTGTAAAGGGGAAATCTGAGTTGTAAGTAATTTTTGACTTAACTTAAGGATTATATAAAAATATGTCTGGTAGAATATAGCAAAAAGCTTTATTTATTATGCCTGTTTCATATTAGTTATCATAAGAACAACAACAATTGTAAGCATTGACTAACTTTGTTAGTTTTTGAGCTATGGATTACTAAATTAACTAATGTTATACCCAGATAACATACAATGGATGCATATTAAAATAAGACATTTATTGTCCTATTTGCTGGCGGTTTATGGTAACTGTAGTACAACTCTGCGAAGGCGAAAGAATATGTGGTCACACAGATATTATAAGAGTGTAAAATGGTTTGTTTCAGGAGTACATCATTCTTCAGTATGTTCTCTAACAACAACCTGTCGCGTACGCGTCGGCATAGCGGCAGCTCCAGTCCAATCACTGCACCTAACAATTTGTCCGTGAGTACTTATTTAATATGGTCAACTTATCTTGTTATTTGAGTTAATAACTATAATTTTACAAGATAAATAAAAAACCTGGACAATATATTTTCGACAAAGACAATTCTTGTGGATCAATGAGGTTTGGTAGATGGGATCATATTTGGTTTGTCTGTATGGGTCATATATGTTTTGTTGTTAGAGCGTATGGGGTCGGCGGATGACGCCGCGCGTGAGCCAACTGCGCGCAGAGGAATGTGCGGACGTGAGCAACACACGTGAGGTGGCGCACGAGCGCGAGGTGCACTGTGCCATGCAGATGGGCCAGTCCTGCGAGGACCTCGCTCTCGCAGCCGGTGCGGGCGCCGCACACTCGCCCACACGACTCGCCAGGTCAGTGTACGAACGGCACACTATCATTATAAATTGAGAGAGGTTTCCTAGAAAAGTAATTTTTAATATTAAAAAAATGTTTATTATCTTCTAATTTTTCACGAGACTAAAAGATATATTATGGAAACATGTAAACTTAATAAATAACGTTTTTAATTTTCAGATTTTCTCCGGTAGTGTCACCATCTCCGACGCGGAAGTACACGACGCGGCGGAGTTTGTCCCCGATAGCAATCCGCGCGGCGACTCTCAGCCCGGTGAGCAGGCCCAGCGCGCTCGGCGGTGCCGGCGGTGGCAAGAGGCGCTGGGATGAGGGCGACTCGCCGCTGCCGAAGCGCATGTGCACGGACAGGCTGACGCCCTCCACACCCGGCACCCCTGACTCCGACCTCGAGTGCACCTTCAGGCCGGTGTCCCCGCGACACCAGCCCATGCACGAGGCGCAGGACCCCGACGCGCACAAGGCCACTCCCAGCTAATAGTATGTATGCAACATGTCGCGTCTGATATGCAAGGCTGTGGAGTTTGTTATATTTGTTCATGTCCAGTACATTGTTGTTTCGTTACTTTCGACGCTAAACAAATTTAATTGTTTTGACCATTGATTACTAATCTTATAGGAATTTCTTCATGTAATCAAAGGTATAATCTCTCCCTATTCGACATGTTTATGTATTATAGCTTAGGGGAGGTCTTTGTAAATGACAGAACTATCTGCATTTTTGTCAATATTTTTAACTTTTTGTTAGAATTGCGTGCATCGGTTTATTTCCTCTGAATAGTTTACATTGTTCATATGTTTTATTATTCTTTATTAAATCTCATTTTGAATACAAGACATTTCATATTACATTTGAATTAACAAAAATTCATAAATAATATTTTAGTATATTTTTAAAGATAAATGTGGGCTTCCATAATATTGTTACTATTAACTTTATTTAAAACGTGACGTCATCACTTCGTTTTGAAATGGCTTAAGTTCGTATTGGTATGTCGAATGTTTGTTATTTTCATGTCCCGTAGCCTTTTGTTAACCAAATACAGATGACGCCTCGATTGAAGCGCTTTGGGGTCGTGAGGCCCGATAGTTTTAGTGAGCCATTGTGAACCTTATATCATTGCAATAGGGTTCACGTAGTTTCGGTGCATTCGTGTAGTCTACGACATTTAGTTCCTAGTAGAACTTGAGTAACGTAGCGTAGTGAGGAGCGAGTGCCCCGTTGATAGCCAAAGCATGGAAAACTTTATAATGTAAATATATTTAGTAGCGTTCTCTTGTATTGAACGTGTTATTGTATATAGACGTAGATTAAGAACAATTGTAGCCATTAATTTAATTATCTTCACGTGTTCATTGCAGTCCCGATTGTAAATTGTTTTATAATCACATATTACTTGCCACTATTTGACAATAGAATGTTTAAAGATACAGGGATTTATGGTTTTTATTTTTTCATGTGGCAACACTTAATAAGTTTGAAAAGCAAATTGTCTACTCTGCCTGGTGAAATTCTATCTTTATTTTGGTCATCTTGGATATTTCCATATATAAAATGTTTGGTATTAGTTACCAAAACTAACTGAAGTGTTGCCGCATTACATTTGTTTGATTTGATTTTGAAATTTTATTCATTGTATCATATTCATAATAATCGAAATTATTGTAGATTTCATAAGAATGATAAATAATACAAAAAGAAATAAATTTCCTGGGGTTACTGTACCACCTAATCATAGCCAAAGGGTAACCATGATAAACACTTCATTTAATTTCTTTTGTTTAGATTTTTTTGAAACAAATCTTTCATTATTTAGTATGCTAAGTAGCTTGCCATTAAAATTGTGTTTAATTGTTGGTTTCTGAGACCTAAATCTGCATATAAAACGTATTATCTCTTTCATTATCTTTGGCAAAGTGGAGATAACATTATGTTTTGTAGAGGGATATTGGTCTCAGAACCAATAAGTCATGTTGATATGTGTTTAAATCGAGTTATTTTGTATGTTTTCTGCAAGACTTATCAGTTATCCAACACTTTAATAGATTTAAAGTCTTTTATTCTTTGTCAGACTAATTGAGTAGATATTCAACTTTATTCAAACAATTTAACATAAATTTGCTTTACACAAATCAGGCATAGGTGATTTGTTCTTGTCTTTGTTGTTTCTAATAGTTTTTATTAAATCAACAATTGTTTTTGATTCATCATATATTAACTTCATATTTTGAAATTACTGATTTTGGTATTTGGAATGAAAAATTAAATGAATGAAAAGAAATTTGTTTTCGATTGTAAAACGTTATTCTGAATATTTTCAAATAGTATGGTGCCAATTTAGAAATTATCTTTGAAATTGTAAAACGACATATTTTTTGTGACTGGCAAAAAAAAAAAAAAACTATCTTTTGACAATGAAAAAGCTACCTCAATACATATGTATTGTCTTAATTGTATATTTATTATTCTTATGTCGGTAATAATATCAAAATATATATAATATATATCGTATTGTACGCATTGTGATGAATTTGTATGTTATTATGTAAATGTCGGCGACTTGTTGGGTTTAAAATAACCCAAATGGAAGTTTAGGGTTTTGTATTACCTCAGATACACTGATGTGTGAGCTGTTATATCGCATTTGTTTTATTATAATTTGTACATAATGTAAAGGTGAATGTATGAGGATGCCGGTTGGGCCTAGTTCTTGTGATCTTACTTATATTTTGTATAATTCGAGATAAAGTGAATATGACTTCAATATATCTATATGATACATGTAATTGTAAGATGCCACAAGTTAGGATGTGCTCAATAAGTGTAAATGATTTTTCTCTATAAGTATAGTTGTATTCATTTACTTTTATAGCAGTTGTCAGTGATATTGTATTCACTTTAGAGGTCTCGCTCCACCCACCCTGGTAAGGTCCGCAGAGCTAAGCCCAGTGGGCAGTGTAGTACATTGCCGCTACCTACGTACCTATATGTAGTGTAGGTATTCTTTTGTAAGTATGGTCGGAGGCCCCTCAATATCGCTTCTGGAATTACCATTTTGTTTTAAAAGTGTGATTAAATCACATTACGACGTAACTTTCGTTTTATTTTCTCTAATGTCAGTAAAAACAAACTCGTTAATGGTAATTTATACTGAGTTATTTTTGGATGATATCTGTAAAGGATAAACAATTTTAATCTGAAATTAGAGACAAGATACCAAACCAAAATCACTTTTATTTACACCTGAGCAGGTTTACATTAATAATGCTATTTGTATAGACGACAAACAATATAATGAAATAATAAACAGTTATATTAAAAGTAGAAATTATTCTAAAACTTACAAATAGAGAACAACCTTTATAACATTACAATATTTTGTACTCTTTAAAATGTAATAAATTACAAATAAGACAACGGAGAGAAATCTTCTCGCGCAATAATTATAATATCAATTAATCGTTAAATTATTACAAAATCCATTAGCAACAATAATTACAATTAAAATCATTAGCAAAGTTTGCCGCAATACATGTCGTATCAAACTGTACCCACTAACGCAACGTCATCTCACACTAAACTGAACACATTCAAACAAATTCATCTTGTTTCATCAAATAAATTAGCGATCATTTTATCTGCAAATACTTTAAGCCGATCATATTCTGACGTCATTACAAAATACAATTTACGAATAACTTTCCAATCTGTTATATGAATTATTAAACATTTAAGCGTGAATTTTAATATCAACGAACGAATCTCATTAATTTAAAATGATTTATAATATTTAATATAAATAAATATTAGGCGGGAGATTTTCAAATATGCATTTGCAAATTGAAACAGTTTCAAGCATTTAAAACAGCTTTATTTGTAAAAACAACAGCAACACATGCGCTAACGGAGGTCATATGGGATGATTGATT
The DNA here is from genome assembly GCF_000836235.2 of Papilio xuthus. Lineage (NCBI taxonomy): Eukaryota > Metazoa > Arthropoda > Insecta > Lepidoptera > Papilionidae > Papilio > Papilio xuthus. The sequence continues at coordinate 674,985 of NW_013532897.1, read as the reverse complement.
TGGTCTTTTTTGGTACATTTAACATTGAAGTAACATCAATGGAAACTTTGTTTCTCTAGCTAGTCTCAAATGTTCATACATTAAGAGGATGAAACCTCGAGTCTATTCAGTGTCCCCGTCTGCCACAATGTATGGCTCAACTCATTCATATAACACACACACACTCACACACAACACACATCTTCTACAATACTCAATGCAAATGGCAATGTGTTACGTTTCACGCTTTTATTCATTAACTAAATTGGACCATTCTGATCGTGTCTAGTCCCCAGTTGTCTTAATTCAACTATCTCACATTTCTACTAACCTATTTATACTAACTACGATATTGAAAGATTTCCAATATCAACTTTTAACAGTAAGAAAATACTCCATATCTTGAACGAAATTTAAGTCTTTTTGCCAGACCTTTTTTTTCTCATAAATTTAATATAATGCTATTACAATCCTACAAGAAACGATCTCTTACTTCTGAAAGTCTTTGTGCAGGATTCTAAACATTTTACTAACATAAAGTGTAAAACAATAAGAAGACATCAAATTATCAAGAACATTACACATCTACAATTTTCATTAAATTAAGTAACTTACAGTTTAAATGTATAGATTCTCATAAATCCATGAAACAATAGTTTAAGCGCAGCCCGAGTGGCACCTTACTTTGTATAACACAACTGATTTACCAAAATAATTAACAAATAGTTCCTCGATCAGTAGAAACTGTCCAATATAAACTTAGTGTATAAATACAATTTGTGAGTGCACGTTAATTAGCTAGGATAATTAGTCTAACGTTTAAGTAATTTGGACCCACCTGAGCAGTTTGTGCAGTAAAGTGCCCCGGGGCGCGCCTCAGCTGGTGGTGAGGGTGGCGAGGGCGCTGTCCTCCACCAGCGGTAACTTCGCCACTTCAAAGAACGTCGTGTGCGAGTACTTGTTGCGCACTGTGCTGATCGCCGACTTGGGCTTCTTGTGCAGCGCCGCGTTCTGCGCCAGCACCACCGGCATTATGTCCTCCAAACTGTAGCCTGGAATATCGAATTTAAATAATTTACATCCCAAAAAAATACTGCAAAAGTGTGCTATTAAAACAAAAGCCAAATATGTACACAAAATAACCCAATATTGACATGTATATCAGTAAATGAAAACAAAAACATAACATATAATCAAATTTATCACATAGATGGATAAATACATGCAATAGCAAAGTGCTTTGTTGCCATAAACTTTGCCATACTGTGACTGGATTCATCATTGAGTTTGTTCTTGTTCAGTCAGCAGAAAGGCATTGATTGTGAGATGCGTTAGCATGTATGCGTACGTACCGGTGTAGTACTGCAGCGCCGGTGTCCAGGAGCCGAGGGACTTAATGCGCAGCGCGATGTAGAGCGCGGCGGCGGCCATCTTGCTGTCCGAGTGCGCCACCAGCGTGTACTCCAGCAGGCACTGCTCCAGCACGAACCGCGCCAGCGTCAGCGTCGGCATCGACACGCGCGCGCACTGCGACACATGCAACACACACCGTTACTTTAACCAAATACATACAACCTGGAAATACCACAGCTGCAACTAAACACACTAATAAATAAATAATCAACTTTTGTGATTACACTTTTCATCATCATCAACTCACTGTACATCCCCATTGAGGGGTTAGGAGCCTAGCCTACGTTAGGGGTGACTAGGCCATAATCAATGGTTGCCCAGTGCAGGTTGGCTGAATATATTTTGAATTACTTCACAAATATGTGCAGGTTCTTACTAGGAAACCCAAAAAAACACCACGAATGATTATCTCTTGATAGGACAGTGAGAAGTAATTGAATATGAAATGTACATATACTCACCCTGGCATATCTCCTGAGGAAACTGTAGGAGAGCGGGATGCCGAGGTCGAAGTCCACCACCCTTAGGATGTTGATCTCCATCTTGAGCAGCTGCGCCAGGGTGTACGCGCCGTCGCAGATGTACAGGAAGTCGTCCACCGTGGGCGGGATGCGCTCCTGTAACATCAAACATTAATATACAGACTAAGATACAAATTACTTTTTATTTAATTGTTAAAAAATCGGGTACATGTAATATGCTTAACAAAAAAACTTGGTCCATGATTTCTGTCTACCCCTCTGGGTTACGGGATTATGTTGTTGTTGTAAAAAGAAAATGATCAAAAAAGGATCATTTCTGTCAGTTTGTTTTAAAACGGATATGGATATTCTCATTTCTTTCAATAAGAACTTGTAACTTACTCCAATAAGACTTCTCATAAACCAACAAGATGTAGTCAATCAAATAAAGACTTGGAATTTCTTACATCAAACTTGGAAGCAATGAAGAGTGCGGATGCTCCCAGGAGTTGCAGCTCTTCTTTAGTCAGATGCTCCCTCTCCGGTTTCGTCTTAGTGGACCTGGTGAGGAAGAGGTCCACCAGCTTCACAGCCAGGTACAGTGTCTCATGGTTCAGCTCGAAGCTCTCCTGCACCTCTACCATCCAGTCCACGAGGAGTGCCCGCATCCACGATGTGATGTCTTTCAGACGTTGTAGGTAGTCATCAATAGGGAACAAACGCTGAAATTATGAACAAAAATATTTTTTTTAAGATCTAAACTCTCACACTCTAGTGTAAACAAAAAAAAAATAATTTACAGGACATTCCATCTTCATGTCCTTAATAAAAATTTTGATTGAACATAACATCTGATTTTTACATTCCAATTGTGCCCAAGTGATTTTTTAACTTCCATACTTATTGGGACATGCAATCTTATAATTTAATTAAAAAAAAGTTTCATAAAAGTGTGACTTATGTTGGGTAGTGAGCGGCAGTGTCGATTGGAGTCATCGTAGACGATTTTTTGCCAACTGGACTAAAGTAGGATGATGTTTAAGAGAATCAAAAATTGACAAGCATGTATACATTGATTTATAAAGGTGGAAAATATTATATGCCTAGATTTAATGTGACAGTCATTTGCCGTGTTGTATGCTCACCTCCCTACTCTTCAAGTAGTTGAAGATGTCCATGGCATAGTTGGAGACCTGGAAGGGGTCATTCCAGTTCTCGCGGTCAATATCGGCGACGCCATCGGGCACGCGATGCGGCTCCTCGCGCTCCTCATCCAGGGACCTGTTCAGTGAGTCGTCGAGATTCACCTTGTTCAGCTTCTCACTAATCGCCTTGTATTCCTCCTTTGTTATATCGGACGGAGTTCTGTAAGTTATTTTTAAATTTTTGAGATATGCATAAAAGTATAAAAGACCTGTTTACAAGTAATATTTTCTTTATAATCTATCTAATGCTGTGCATAGATTTGGAAAGAAAGAACAGAGGGTTTAGATAATTAAATAATATAAAATAAATTTTTGACCTACTTTGAAATACCAGGCATAAATACTACAATAAAAAATAAGATAACTAAAAAATGGCTTGTCAATTTATCATTAAAAAAAATCGACCAGATGGTGATTATTCTCTTTGGGTTTAAAAAAGTACTACTAGCCCTTGATGATGTGCTAATTAACTAGGTCACCACTTACATTGGTGCTGCATATAATAAATTTTGCCAATGTCTACTTTGGTAAGTAGGTTATGGGAGATTGTAGCTCAAAAATTAAAAGTAAACTTTGAATTTAGTTAATGTTTAAAAGTCCAAATCATTAAAATTACATAAACAGATAAAAATATAATTTAAATATTGTGAGGTAAACTTGACAGATAAAATGTTGTTGCAATGACCACTTTTGTTGATAAACAATAACAAGTCATGTAGGTTATTAGTTGATTGTATGGAAATGTCAAAATGGATGAGTCACAATATGAATGTAACATAAGTCAATGTTGAGTGTGTGTTACTTGAAAGTGAATGTTACTTTTGCTTGCAAAATATAAAGTTTTGTATTTAACTTTATTTATAATTTAATCAACTGAGATTAGTTAGTAATTTTTTTTATTCATTGATAAAGTAGTAAATATTTGTCAATGTATATTTGTATTTTGTAATGTATTTTTTTCTTAAATAATTAAGTTAAAATCTGAAAACACTAACATATTTTCCAAAGCAGTAACATATAGGGAAGGCTCTCCAGACACATCACTTCTGCCAGATTTTGTTGAGTTTTGACTTTGATTCTGTTCTTTGTTTTCATTGCTGATAGATTTCCTTTCAATATTCTTCAGTATTCCATTTTTTGCCCGTGTTGCAACTGGCTTTGGTGGATCCTTGGCAAAATGTTTCTGAATTGATTCCAAGGCATTTGTGGCTGCCTTTTGAATTTGTTTACTTTTTGTTGTTTTGTTGTTGACAATAGTTGGCTGGGGCTTGATGCTCTAAAACATTAATTTAATTCAATTGCATACATTTTATAATGTCATTATTATTTGCAGCATGTTTTATAAGTTCTAAATATTTTGTAAAAGAACAATAATTTTACAATTTTGATTCTTAATTTTACTACAAAGATTGTTTGCTTGGAATAGAAATGCAATATATTTACATAGGTATTTACATTATTTTCACAAGACCATGTAGATATGTTTATATAGAACACATTGCACATGTGCCTTACAATTTAGTAAAATTGAAAATTATGAGATATCTTAGAAAAGAAACTGATAAATGGAAATGTGGTGATTGGTTAGGATTTCATAAAATCTTAGGTAAAATACATTAGAAAATTGGTAAATTTCAATTTAAGATCAGATTAGTCACTAAACCCTAGATAATCTTTAACCTTATATTGTAGTAATTAATATCTGAGGCTGAGCAAGTTTTTCTTCAATTGATAATTAGCAAAATAAGCATAACAGGGTTGTAAGGCTGACTTAATAGTGTGCTCATCCACTCAAATTGCTTAAAATTCATGCATAAACATGATAAAACGGTTTATAATCATTTAGCAAGCAAATTAACATCTAGCACATGGCGCTTTTGAATGGTGTATTGTGTTAATTCGGTTTATCTCCTTTGGCAAATGCTAAATGCAAAAAATTGCATGCTGTCAATTTTTGGAGGGAAAGGTCATTAACCTGTAGACGTTATATTTTTCACATAAATTAGCCGTGCAGTAATGTGATTTGACCCTTAATTTGATGTCGATAAATAGATCAGATGTATGTAAATGTAAATAATCAAGTACCCACAAAAATATGTGATAAAAAATTTGTATGGGCCATTACTAACCTTGACTGTTGGGAGCAATTTGCTTTCCACCGTTACTTTTTTCAGCGCCGTAACTTTGTCGTTGGTTGCTGTAGACTTGTTGAAGGCATTCGTAATGTCCCCAAAGGCTGCCCTCTTTGCAGTCATATTTTTCAGGGGACTATCTGCTTTTCTCTTGTTTGTAACTTTCAAATTGTCTTTATATGTTTTCAGAGTAGCCATCTGCTTACTCCTCGTCGTGATGCCTTGATTCATGATGCTGTTAATATTCTCATTGACGCCGGTCGACTTCGATGCCAACCTTGTTGGCGCCATTGCGTACCTACGAGTACACAACCTTTCTAACATTACAAAACGAATATCACACAATCGCTAAATAATTAGCGTGCTATTGTCGTTATACAAAACATAATATTTGTAACTGATAAGTTAACGATCAAAAATGGTGGCAAAACAATTGAAGATGTACATGTTTATCACACATCATTAGAAATTAAATACATAATTGATACTCACAATTTCTAGACGGCGGCGGCCGTTTTGTTGTAAAGTGTTAGCTAATTTTAAAATTTAAATAGCCCTATCACTATTTGTCAATGTAAAATATTCTAAATATATTTTCCAAACGTTATTTCAACTCAACTGAAATGAACATTCTACAAAAACCGTTGCTTCAAAATTCTATTGGCATATGATTGGCCAATGCCGAAGAAGCAGCTGAAAACGATCAGTTTCACGCAAAACGTTCGTTGAGACTAAAGTTAACCAAACACAAAAAAAAAAATAGCTATTGCAAAGATTTTCAAAAAACTGTTTATTTAAAAACAATGTTAAATTTTTTTTAGCATAAACCTTTTAATTAAATGAAAATATTTGCTCTTAATACCCAACATAAGGTGACATAATCGATGAAATTTCTTTTAGCTTTCTTTTACCTTCTACAATAAGAGACAACAATTAATAATTTAATAAAACCTTTTGCAATAAGCATTTTCGTCTTTTAACACTACGATTTTTTGTCATTTTTGCAGGTTTGCTCTCAAGCTGTCAATGTCAGATCATTGTCATTAATTTCCCTTTTGAGTTATCGAGATTATTTACAATAAAAGTTATATTGTAAAAACTTTTTGCGTTAGTTCGTGTAAGCCTAATACTGTGTAAATATAAAGCGAAACAAAACTGTTACACGTCTTTGTGTTCAATATGTTAGGCGGTCTAAGGCTTAGAGTGTCGTATACCTACGAGAGATCTTGTTTTGCTTATATCAGTCCAAAGTACAGTACAAATAATGAACAGGTACGCAATAAGACGAGATCCTTTTAAAAGTTTTGACCCATCAAATAATTATTGTTTTTAACCCTCCTTTTCTTTCAATTTCAGTCACAATGTGTACAAGTTCTTATAAAGGAGAAGCAGATATTCTTATGGGTGGTATTCAGTAGTAACATCCCTGAGGGTTACATCGCCTGTAATCCTATATATTGCAAGCTTGTAGGTCTGGATGAAGGCAGTGAGGTTTTTGTCTCACCATACATGAATATTAAGATTTTGGATGAGTTATTTATTGATACCGAAAGCCCAGATGATCAAGAGATACTAGTAAGACAAATTACTTTGTAAAAAAAACAACATATTGTGTAATGTAACCTTATTGTTCTTTTAACTTGGTGTTAGCATTTTTGCAATGGTGTATACCACATAAATCTTTTATCTTTAGTTAATATTATCTTCAAGCTGTAATAAATAAATTTCTCCCAATATTTTTAGTAATAACAGTAACTTTAATATTTTTTAAAATTAACCAACATGCAATAATAATGATTTAATTTTCAGGAGCACAATGTAGAAATATTACAACTGAGAATACTTGATCAACTTAGACTTGTTGTAGCAAATCAAAAGGCAATAGTATGGATATCAACATCAATGCCTATTATTTTTACACCGAAACAAACTGGTATCATTGTGAATCACAGTCGAGTTGTTGTCAAAATAGATGCATTTAATTGTTTTCATAAAACTGTCACATATCCTGCAATTCTACCTAAAGATACTGATACAAAATTTAATAATATAGGCATTATTAATAATGCACTTTTAGAGCCTTATTTAAATGTAGCAAAACGGCTAGTTTTAAGAGCTTTGCCTATAGATAGTGATGGTAAAAAGAACCTTATACATCCATATACAGTATTTGTACATGAAGATTTAATTGATGTTAAATATAAGACTTTAACGGTTATATTAGCTACAATGGAACATATTCCGTCTATATTGAAAGATAATACTGACGAAGACAGTGATAATTATAGCAAAATAGATGGTATCTGTGTGGAAATAGTGCCTATTGATAATGTCATCTTTAGAAGTCTTTGTCACGAATATTATAATATAAATATACCAACAGTACTTTTACCAAAAGCTTTAAATGCTATTATAAATATAGAGAATGGTACTAAAATTATATTTAACGTAATAGGTGATAAAGTGGATCATCCTGTACATGTAGATATTGTGACGTATTCAGATAAAATCGAAACAGAAATTGATGTGATTGAAAAGTTTAAGAAATGTGTAGTAGAAAATACGCATTCGGGTAAAAAGTTTCTTATAAACCATAATATGGTGAAAGAGAACACTCAAGTTAGTTCTGGTTATATACAATTTAAACTTAAACCGGATAGTATAAAATATACAATGCTTAATTCTGAGTCGTTTAGACATTGCACTGTAGCGGCTAAATGTCTTACAGATTGTGAACTTTCTCTTCCAAAACCTGTTATTTCTAATCTAGAATATGATTACAAAAATTACTGTAGAAGTATAAAATCTGTACAAAGTCTAGTTGAGAAGGTAGTGCTGCATTTACAATTTGAAATTCATCGAGAAGCTAATTTCAAAGGTGTGTCGGAGATAAAGAGTAATGTGCTTGTGACTGGTGAGTTTTTTTACTATTTTTATTGAAAAAATCCATCAATATTATATAAAGGATAATAATAAGTGATAATCTATACCGTTTTTCAATCCATGGTTTCCGAGACCAAAATCTCTGTATTTAACATAATGTCATCTTTGACAAAATAGGGATAAAATTTGTTTTACATAGGGATTTTGGTATCAGAAACTCTCGGTTAATATAAATACTATTTTTTAATTATATATATATATACTGACTGTAGCCCGCGACTCCGTCACCGCGGAATGAAATAAGAAAATAATTAGTAGCCTCTGTGTACTTGAAGACTGTATTTCTTTAGCCCTTCTGAAGATACCTTTAAACATCCATCCATTCATCCATCCATTCGCATTTATCATATTAGTAAGATTAGTATGACTAATTCATTGTAATATTTTTCAGGTCTAAGTGGTACAGGTAAATCAAGTCTATGTCACATAGTTCAGAAGGAGTTGACCGTGTGGTCAAATATACTGCACTGTCGATCACTGAAAGGTCGGAAGGATATCCCGGAGGTGCTGGGCAAAGCTATCCTGATGTGTCAGGAGCACAGTCCTGCGGTACTTGTGTGTGATGATCTGGATGCATTAGTACCAGCTAATGTAGAAGGTGCTTCACCCCAAGATATAGCATATTATCAAAGGTAAATTATTTATTTTCAATTTTTTAGTGCTAATTTGTTTAAAAATATATTGTCATGATTTTTTTGGTTCATTAAAAAATTTATATGTCTAATATAAACTTCATGGAAATTTTACAGTAATTTAGAACACAGGTATTTTTTTTTTTAATGTATGTTAAGTTTCGATTTTTGTCTGTTGTCTGATTTACATATATATATATATTTTTTTTTGAAATAAAAATCATAGAATATAATGAAAACATTGAAATTTGCTTAAATTTATTACTTATAATATTGTAACAATTATCAGACTAGCAGTGGTACTGAAGCACGTGCTGCAGACGTGCTCGGGCGTGTGCGTGCTGATGACGTCACTCACCATGAACTCCCTCCATCCCATATTGCGTCAGTTCAACGGCAAGCCATTGTTCACTGCACACTTTGATATACCTGAATTAGAACAGGTAATCCAGTGAATCTATAAGGTTTTAAAACCTATTTAAACAATCTTAGTTTACACAATTTAGTTCCTTTCCTACTCTTTTCTTATAAGGAAATGTTGGGAAGATGTGGATTTGATAGAGGAGGGGATGGGGAAGGGGATCATTTTATTTTCTGTGCATCCCCTCCTCCATTGTTAAAAAGGAGGTAATGCATCTGGAATTGTAGATGTCCATGGGTATCGGTAGCTTCGCTATCAGCTGAGAAGTTACATAATCCCTGGATAACATAGGTTCCGCGGACGAATTCAAGGACAACTGTTTATATCATAGCTATTATTAAGTATTACAACTCCCTTCTATGTCGGTGTAACCGTTTTTTTATGAATTCAATGTGTTAACAGGAGGATAGGATAGAAGTATTCAAGCATTTGATAAATGATAAAATACGTTCGTCATTCGAAGTGGAGGAGGATGACGTGATCAAGATGGCGATGGAGACCGCCGGCTGCACTCTCAGAGATCTCACAGACTATCTCAACAAAAAAATATTCAAGGCTGTTAAGAAAAAAAGTTAGTTTAAAAGAGATTGCATACAAATTATTTCGTATACCTAAAAATATGAACATCGATTTATTTTAAAAATATGAACATCGATTTATTTTAAAAATATGAACATCGATTTATTTTAATAAACAGAAAAAAAATCAGACTCAGATTTCCTTTTATTTTTTAGGCAAAAAAACAAAAACTTTAAAGCATATTATGGATTACTTTTTTTTAATTCTGCGCTGACGAAGTCACGAGCGACTGATAGTAACAGATTAAAACAATGTTCTTTCTCTTGCATGTTTTTGATGAAAATGTTTATATTACAGATGCTCAATCTGAGGATACAAAGCCGAGGTTGGTAGAAGACATCACAAAGGACGAGGAGAAAGCGAAAGAGTTTGATATCTGGGGTCCAGTGGGGGGAATGGCCGAGGTGAAGCAAGCGCTCACTGAATGCATATTCTGGCCAATGATGGTGAGTTATAATCACTTACATTTGATGACATGACCTAAAGTTTTTTTTTTACTTTTATATTCATTTAGTACTAACTATTGCCCCTGAATTTGTCTGCATGTAAAAAAAATAGTAGTCTATGTGTTCTTCCCGACTATTTTCTACATGTATGCCAAAATTCAGAGAGATACATTCAGCTGTTGTGGAGATACCTTCTATCAATCATCCATCCATCCATCCAAACATTCGCATTTATAATATTAGTAAGGATTAGTATGATAAAGTTAGTAAATATGTAAAAATACTCTGGAATATGTATGCAAAAGTGAAATTATCTCTCTATCTCTCTCTCTCCAACCATGATTACATTCACTATCTCTCTCTCGTCTGAGTATCGTGCAGTACCCCGCACTGTTCGCGTCTACGTCCACGTCCGCGTCGTGCGGCGTGCTGCTGTACGGGCCGCCGGGCGCGGGCAAGTCGCACGTGGGCTCGTGTCTGGCGCGTCTCGCTCACGTCACGCTGCTCACTGTGAAGGGTCCCGAGCTGCTCTCCAAATATATAGGACAGAGCGAGAAAGCGGTCAGAGATGTCTTTGATAAGTGAGTTCTGACACTTTACATTACAACTTTGGCTATTACCACAGGAACATTTGTATTTTGCATTTTTAACAACTTATTTCTAGATAATAGGAAGATTTTTTTATAAAGTCTTTTATAAATGTCTGACTGATGGTTTCTGAGATAAAATCTATAATATATTAATATTATAAAGAGTTTGTTTGTTTAAACGCGCTTATCTCAGGAACTACTGGTCCTATTTGAAAAATTCTTTTTTTGTTGGATAGTCCATTTATAGAGAAAATCTTTAAGATATTTAATATTATGCTGCGACCAATAGTTTTTTTAATTCTGGACGGAGTCGCGGGTGACAGCTAGTCTCTGTATAAAGCATCGTCATCTCTGACACAATCTTTGAAAAAACGCAGATAAGTTTTGTATGGGGAATTTTGGTTTCAGAAACCTACGATTAATACTTGGTAAAATGATTTTTTATTAATGAATTTCTCAGAGCCGACATGAAGCGGCCGTGCATCCTGTTCTTCGATGAATTCGACAGCCTCGCGCCCAAGTAAGTCGCATATTGTAAGTACATCTTTGTACGTTGCTACTTACATCCTTGTTACACTCAGAGTCCTTCTATAATCACTAAGGGAGTTTCTTTAATATCTAGTGTATATATCAGCTGCCTTTTATATCGTAAGGTGGCAATCAAGACATCTGAACTTGACCGAAATAGCGAAGCGACCACGACCTGTAAAAAACTGTAATTTGCAGATGCATCTCCTACCTTTATTTGAAGGAGAAGGTGCACAAAAAGAGAGTATTTCCCCTTGATATGTGTCGAAAGAGAGATAATTGAGGTGTTTGTTGTGCGGTGTGAGACAGACGCGGTCACGACTCCACGGGTGTAACGGACCGCGTGGTGAACCAGCTGCTGTCCCGCATGGACGGGGCGGAGGGGGGCGCGCGCGGGCCCGTGCTGGCCGCCACCTCCCGCCCCGACCTGCTCGACCCCGCGCTGCTGCGTCCCGGCCGACTGCACATACATCTCTACTGCCCCCTGCCCACACTGGTACACCACCCACACACCTCCCACCCCCCACACATCTTTGCGTTAAAACTGAAAGAACGAGAAATTTGATTCGATGTTTTATCAACCGTAATAAGTGACGACATCAACAAAACACAAGCGCGATGTAATAGACCGGTAGCGCCATCTATATTTACATTAATATAAATACAGGAAAATGCTTTAACAAAGACTTAGAGTGCTGTCAGATTTTCTCGCTTAAAAACAAAATAAAGTCTTATGTGATGAATGTATTTAAATAAAACCAGCAGGGAGGAAAAAGAAGGAAAGGGAGGGACTTCACTTCTCCCACGGTTGATTTTTTTAATTTTTTGATTGCATTCAGAAAATAATTAATATTCTATAGCTTCTTTGTTTATACATGATTTTAGTTACATTTATACTCGATGGATTAAAATAATTTATAGAACAAAATACTGTTGTCTTGTCACGACAAGCAGAACATTAGTCTTATTTCCGATGTGTCAAGTGAAATGACATACAATATTTTATATTATGCACTAACAGCCAGATCGTCACGAGATCCTGTTGACGTTGGCCAAGGACGTGGTCCTACATGAGGAGGTAGACCTGGCGTCGCTGGCTGCGCGCACGGAGGACTACTCCGCTGCGGACCTCAAGTCCTTGCTCATCACCGCGCAGCTCACCAGGCTGGAGAAACATCTTGTAGGTTTTATCCACATGATCATAATTTCATGTGATAATTATTTATTGAACTTGTGACTATGGGTAACTATATAAATTAAAATTAAACTTTAAAATCTGTTATAACAATAAGTTAAAACTTACCGTGGGTTTCTGAGACCAAAATACCCGTTCAAAACATATTTTTATACTGATTTTGTTTTCAGAAACCCCGCGGTGAGTCCTTTTATATTAAACGATTCTTGAAACAGTTTCCTGAATTAGAAGTTTCGTCTACTAAAACATTCAAAAATATATTTTTATCTCTATTTTATGTTATTTTTGTGCGCAGGTAAATGAAGACGGCGGCAGTATGGAGACGGTGGTAGTGCTGCAGGAGGACGTGGACTCCGCGCTGCAGGAGACCAAGCCCTCGCTCTCCAGGGAGCAGAGGCTGTTCTACGACACCATGTTAGTACTAATATATATAAAATTGTCCTACTATTTATTGAGAGATTTCAGCGAGATTCATACAGCCGTAAGTAAGATTATGCAGATAACAGTTTAGTAGCTATTTTCACTAACCAAATTAGCCGCGCGACTCTGACACCGTGCAGTCATTTTTTATTTTATATCAGAAGGTGGCAAACGAGCAAGCGGCCACCTGAAATCGCTGAAATAGCGAAGTGACCGTTGTCCATAGATATACGCAATTGCATATGCTTTGCCTACCTTTAATCGACGGAGGAGAGGATGCACAGAAAGAAAATATCTTCCCTTTCCATGCATCCTCTCATCCGGAAAGTCCACTTCCACCTCCCATCATTTCCTTATAAGAAAAAGGATGGGAAGGGAAAAAGACTCACACTCATCAGACTGCACGCGGAATAGCTTCCACTTGACGCGTGTCTTCTGTATGGTCGTGGTATTTCACCGGGCGAGCCGGGACAATTCGTGCGGAGATGTTAAAGCTCGCTCTACCACTTTTACCAATTCTGAACAGTAGTGCGGTTATCTGCAAAGTGGAAATTGCATCTAATTTTCACTGTCATAAAAAAAGCAATACAAAATCTAAATATTTTTTTAATGCATGGCTAATAGATACTAAGCATTTACTTAAATGTTTTGTTTTTAATCTGTTGTGTTCTCCCCCCCCCCACAGTTACCGCAGGTTCCGTGGAGAGACGCTGTCCACTGAGCAGCGTCAGCTCTCGCAGCTGATGCACAAACAGAGAGTCACATTAGCCTAGTCTATACAAACTAGACTAGACCTCACTCTGATACACTTCATTCTAATTTCAAAATTAACAAATATCACTATTTGATACATTTTTAACTGTGTAAAGATTTTTTCGAGGTTATTTGACACATTTTTTTACCATTTGTTGGAAAACTAGCAAGATGTTACTTGAATTCGCCGAAATAGCGAATAATCGATGGTGACGGACAGAAAGATAATTTTCTACGCATACCAATCAATTCCACTTCCCCTTCATTACCATTCCTTATAATAAAATGAGGAAAAAACACTAAAATTGTATTTTTTCTCTGTTTAATTTTTGATAATTTTGCTTACTGTGAATATTTTAAGGAAGGTTATTAATATATGACAGCTTAAAATCACCAAAGACCATATTTGTTAATGTTTAACAAAATAAATACATCTTTTACTTTTTTTTTGTATAATTATTAAAGGGTATTAGTATATTTTAAAGTTATTTAAGTGAATTTAAGATACTAAAGTGAAAGTTAATAGAAAATATTTGTATTTAACGAGGGATGGGTTTGTATATTATGGCGAGGGCACTGTCGCGCACTATTTGAAGACAATGCATTATAATTTTTTTAATATTTTTACAATACTTATAATATGCTAAAGAGATCAGAGACAGATCATCAGCTCACTATAAGTCCTCACCGAGGGGCTCGGAGTCTACCCTAAGTTAAGGGTGATCAGGCCATAGTCAACCACGCTGCCCAAGTGCGGGTTGGTTAACTTAATATACATATCTTTAAATTTCTTCTCAGATATGTGCAGGTTGCATCACGATGTTTTCCTTCACCGTAAGAACGTCGGATAAATGTACATATGTAAATCGGAAATGGAAAAACACATTGGTACATGGCGGGATTCGTACCCAGGACCTGCAGATTGCAAGTCAAGTGCTTGACCACTGAGCCACGGACGATTTTAACATGCTAGAAATGAAGGAACAAATTTATTTATAATTATAAAAAATAATTTATATGGTTGAATTTATTTGTATATTTTGTTATTTACGTGAAGGTTATTTTGATAAATAAATTACTATATTTTATTATATTTGGTTTTATTTAATAATTTAATAATAATTCGAGCAAATCTACGTTGATCTAAACATGGGTTTCTGAGACTTAGATCTATATAAACTATATTGTTCTCCCTGTCATTACCTTTACACAAAACAGAGATAACAATATGTTTTTAAACGTAGATTATACAAAAAGAAACGGTAATTAAACCAATGGTAAGACTTAGATTCCTTTAAATAAATAATTGTAAAATATCAATTAATTAACGAAGTATTCGGATAAAGTAATCAAATTTGTTTGATTTAAGACATCGAAGATCCGATACAAAGTTTGTCTGATCAATTAGTCGATATCTCGCAAGCTAATTACGCCGCGTCTCATCTCCACTCCGCGCCGCCGCCAGTACCTACTGATAAAACGTTAACCCATCAATATACAAGTCTCATTAGTGCTCTGATGTTTTAATAGTCTACGATGATAGATTCCGTATACGCTGTTTCAAATCAAGATGAAAACATTGTGTTTATTTTGATATAGCTGTCGCCCGCGACTCCGTACGCGCGGTATTAAAATTATATTTAATTCCGGGCTATGTTCTACATCTGTGCCACATTTCAGCGAGATTTTTTTAAACCGTTCCGGCCATCTAAACATGGCATTTATAATAGTCGTGTTTTTATATATCAAATGGTGGCAAATGAGCATGAGCAAATTTGCATTTACAGATGCGTAGCTTACCTTTAATCGACAGAGGAAGAAGACGCACAAAAAGATTATAAAGAAAGGGTCCTCTGTATCTCTTCCACTGCCAAATACATGTGCTCCTCCATTCCTTTGCTTATAAGAAAAGGGTAGGAAGGGGAATGAACATTGTCTTTTTGCGGGAGTTATTTTCTAGATTAATACCAAAATGTTTAAGATCACTCTATGAATTCTTATGACGTGTGTCAATCTTAAATGGAATTAAATTATTATAAAAACCATGGTAAGTATGTATGTAGATTTACAAAAAAAAAGCGAACGATTTAAATATTTAAATAATATCTCATTTCTTGATATAATTAAAACAAATATAATTACGTGGAGCGCAGCAGATAATCATGTTTTATTGAAAAACTTACGCGCGCCGCCGCGGCTGGGATTAGTTCACAACTTGCACAATAATTTAGATTGAACGATGATTCTGAGCGCGCCGACACCGACATCTTATTTGCCGCGAAATTTCACGCTGCTCACAGATACACGAATTATTTTTTAGTATTACTAGAAGTGTTTTGTAATTATAAAATATAATAGTTTAGTCTATATAGAAAAATATCTCCAATCGCAGAGAATTGACTTGACGTACCTGAAAAATCAGTGAATTTGTGAGCATTTTCAAAATAGAGATCTCAAAAAGTATCCCGTCGCTTCTGAGTCATTGCCGACACCGAACTTACGTGGGTGTAGCCGTTTTTAACTATATCCACTAATTAAACTGGACTTAAGATATAATACCTGATTTTTGAGCAAAAAAAAATTAAAACTTTAATAGAAAATTTATATTAAAAAGTATTATTGTACTTTTCATTGGCTTTGATAAAAACAGAATGTATGCAAATTTCCCTGCAGTAGATTTCAACTGTTAATTTAGCAGAGCCACATCCAGTGGGATCGTGTAGTCAATGTAACCGCATCGTGTGAAGTTTGAGCACAGTTTAATGGCTTAAGTCGCGATCGCAACAAGCTGGGTAATAAATTAAACGTGAACGCGGCCGCGGGAGGCGCTACTCATTATAAACCACTGATATCACATTAGCAGTTAATCTCAAGTTAGTTAAACTCAAGAGAACATTGATTAATTATTTCAGTGAATTTTATATATAATATAATATAATTTGTTTAACTTCAAATTCTTATGTATTATTATGTATACCAGAATATGAGATTACCAAGGAATTGATGACTATGGTCTATCATACATACACTGCCATACTTTTTATATACGTATAACCAAAACACTGACATTTGTATATTTTTAGTA
Source organism: Papilio xuthus (assembly GCF_000836235.2). Classification (NCBI taxonomy): domain Eukaryota; kingdom Metazoa; phylum Arthropoda; class Insecta; order Lepidoptera; family Papilionidae; genus Papilio; species Papilio xuthus. The sequence continues at coordinate 658,203 of NW_013532897.1, read as the reverse complement.
ACAGTTGCCAGTGACTACATCTGCGTTGAATTAAAAAAAATAGCAGTCTATATGTTCTTCCTGATTATGTTCTACATCTATTCCAAGTTTCATTAAGATCCGATTTGGAGATACCTTCTAACAAACATCTATCCATCTAAACATTCTCATTTATATTAGTAAGGAGAGTAAGATTGTAATTTTGTTAAGGTAAAAATTGTTAGACAAAGAAATCGTTACGTTAATCAAATTCCAAGAAAAGATCGCTCAAAAAATATAAAAGTTTGAAGGTGAAAATTAGGACCCTTCTGTGTTCGCGAAGAAAGCGGTTTTTATTCCGCTTAAAGTAATTATTGTATTTTTCTGAAAGAGTTTGTTAGCGGACCATTCAGCCGGGGCGCGGACGCTCTCCTGCGCCCAGGGACGGACTCAAATGTTTTTTATTTCTTTAAAAATTTAATACACAATCAACGATTAAAAAAACAAGAAGGAAAGATAGACTAGATAAAGAAAAAGGAAAGAATCATAGCAATACAACAAATGGGAGATATTAACCACTGACCTATTAAATAATTAAATATAATTACAAAATAATTTAGTGATATATCGAATAATAAAAAAATTTGCTCAAGATCCGCCTTACGACAAAACTTTACATATAGAATTTTCCTTTTATTCTAAAATATCAATTATGTTTTGAATTTGTTTTTATCATACTATACAATATATTTTATTAAATTAAATATAATACATTTTTAATGTAACCAAGTCCAACCCTCGCCGTGAACCGGAGTTTTCTTGTTTTCCTTGAGTTTTCTCGGCTTTTCTTTGCGTATTCTTTCGTTTGGTGCCGTAATTAGTTCATTCAGCACCCTCCCACATCTTGCTCTCACCCTAAATTATCTTGTTTATTGAAAACACTTTTATTATATTTTCTTTTGACTTTTCTTTCGAACTTTGAACTCGTATTAATGCGATTTTATAGGGTAAATACAATAAATAATTTTATTTATAAATTTCGGTTTGTTCCGTTCCGTGTTTATAAAAACATCTATCTTAACGATGATAGTATGTGCGGGATGTATATACGTGTATTTAACAAAGTAAATAATTAATTTGAAGAAGCAATAATTTTAATACATTTAAATTAATGAGCATAAATTAATAAGCACGAAAAAGTTATTTTGTTCCTAATTGTAATTAAGTTTTCTTGTGACCTTTCAAATGAATAAAATTAATTCTTAAAATTGATGAAGAGAAAATAAGAAAATTGTCAAACAAAACACGTAGCCCGCTATCTTTTCAGCCGCCCAGACGTGAGCCGTAAAAGAAAAAGGGGCGAAGTCTCGGAAGCGTCGCTGATAAGCCGACGTAATGGCGGCCACGATACCGCTCCCGCCTTTTTCTCCCGCCAACAGCGCATTGTGCCACAGAATGGCAACACAAAGACACTTCGCCACCACAATGCGATCTGCTTTCTCACTAAAGCGATGTAATTTTTTTGTAGACTATACAATGGTTGAGAAGATAGATTTCTTAAAGCTATATTCACACCACACGAAAAACAAGACAACAATATATTTATGTAAATCAATGTATGACACAATTTTTCTACTTTCCAAATGACTTCCAAATGACTTAATGAAAAACGTTCTTTTTTTAAATTGGAAAGTAAAATTAAAAACTGTTATTATCAAAATTGTAGCCGTAATATTTACACCTATGGTTTTTTATAAATCTATTTTTAAGCTGTGGTTCGTGCCAAGATATTAAAGCACTTGAATAAAACAATTTATTAATAAGCGAGTGTGCGAGTTGAAATATTAATAAAATCAGAGCACACACAGCCGAGTGCGCTCGATTTGATCTTTTAATAAGATGTTAATTGACACGTATTAGAATTTTGAAGTAAATTACAAAGGAGGGCGACCTCCATCGCGCCCCCCACATTAGCGGCCGGGTGGGGCGCGCGACAAATTTTTGTTTTTCTCTCGCGCTTGAGACAGCAAGTCAGGTATTCCACGTGCTAGAATGAGACAAAGAGAAGTCCACACATTGCTTTTGTTAAAGAGTAAAAATAATAGAGAGAACGGTCGTTTATCTCTTTTTATGGCGCGACGGTATCTTCGCGCCGTCGTTCGCTATTATGGAAGACAATTTTGGCGCGAAAGAAAACTGCTTATTACCTCTTATTCTTGAAAGTGCGCTCCCCACTCCTCACTTTATAACGACTTTGTGAACGTCGAAAGCGCTCCTTTATACTAAAATGATTTTTATTTCTATCGTATTCACTAAACATTTTAGGTATGCCAAGAAATAATTTTATTTTCGTTCATGTTTACTATTGTTGAACATGACAAGTTTTGATACTTTTTTACGATATTACAAACAAGCGTAGCTGACATCCAACTTTTTATTACGTACTAAAATCAAATTTTAATTATTTCTATATATGTACTGAGCTCGCAATATTTACAATATCCGCATGAAAATATTTTAAAGTGTTCTATAAATTATTATTTATTGAAGTACAAGTATCAAGTATATTAAGTCGCTGCACTTTAGATAAGGCGTGTATTGTGCCTCTTTTCTTCGCAGCTTTTCTATCCGAGAATAAGATCGTCTCCAGCAAATGGATTAAGAAGTTAAGTATTTATTTATCGTTCGTTTAATCTGAGATCGTCGCGGTTAGACAAACAGACAGAAGGAAAATTATACGCTTTGTTAGGGCGGGTGTTAAGTTGACGACAGACTGGAGTGAATTTATTTTTCATTTTTTTTTAATTATTATTATAAAGATCTCATTATATTCAGTAGAGAATTATATTTTTTTTGCTATCTTTCAGTCGTTAAAATTAAACGAACATAAGTTTTTAAGAAGTTCTCTGAAAGATAAAGTTTTCCTTTAAGAGTTATTTTTATGTTCACTTGCATTTGTCTATAACAAGAATGTTTAATGGCCATCTGTTCTATATATCTAACCTATAAATCTTCAAGAATACATGACATAAACCCTTTTAATATTTTTTTAATCTATAAAAAAAGTACAAAGTCTTTCAAAGTATCTCTGGATGGTTTCCAAGTGAGAATCTGTTCAAAGTGTGACGTACAGCATCTCAGACATCGGCCTTAATTTTGTTTCATCTGACTGCCTGTTGACATTGTCGAGTGCTATTAGTAATAAGATGTTTGCGGACAATTTGCTCGATAATCAAATTTTTAATTCCATTAACGACAATTTGTTTGTTATTTTGCTACGGCTTCAGATTGATAGCTAGTGATTTAGAGTTTCAGTTTCGCTTTATTGTTTAATATTTTCATTTTTAAGATAATGTATAAATTATATTAAAATTAAAATCTTACTTATAATGCGAATGTTTAGATGGATGGATGTTTGTTTGAAGGTATCTCCAGAACAGTTAAACTGATCGCGATGAAATTTGGCATACATATAGAACATAGTCTGGAAGAATACATAAGCTAATAATGATGTTTTTTTAATTCCGCTCGGACAGAGTCGCGGCCGACAGCTAGTCTAGTCTACTGACTTCGTAACATGTTTACACGTGGTATTCCTAAGGGAGATTTCCACCTAAACACTGTTTAGGTACATTGTTCCTATACTCTTTGGTTAACTTGAAAAATGTGACGTTTATTATATTTATAGGATGGATCGCTCGAGGTCGATAGTAAAGGGATTGAAAGTGAATAAGCAATTCAATCAGAATGAAATTTATAAGAAAACCTCATTTAGAATTTTATGTGAGAAGTAACGAGGCATAGCAGTCTATCTCTGTCACTCTGTCACATTGAATTATTACTTTTGCTACAGACGTTATTCATTCACAATATTTTATCATAATGATCTTAGTGCATTGGAAATTCTATAGTAAATCGTATTACAACGGATATAAGCTACTTACATATTTAAAAAAATAGGTATAATTATCGTATTTATTAATTTTGTGTTTATATTATTAACTGGCCAGCGACTCCGTATGCGCGGTATTAAAAAAAAATTGAATAGCATATGTGTTTTTCCAGATTATGTTCAATATCTATGCCTAATTTCTGCAGATACCTTCTAACGCGGACCCATCCATCCAACCATCCATATATCTAAACATTCGTATTTATAATATTATTATAGAAACACTGTTTTATTTTGCATTTGAAGTGTGTTTCACTTCCTCGTTACAGGTGAGCAATGTCGATTTATGCACGTAGAATTAAGCACACGGCGAGCAAATTATTAAATAAAATTAGGCGTCTGAATGACCGTAGCTTCAGGTAATTCCAGGCAGTCGGTCCTCAATTTAGCTAAACCAAACGCCCAGTCTCAGCCTTGAAGCGAAATTAAATGATGCTGTAGTTGCAAAGAAAATGCAATCACCGCCCGCTACATCCTCGATGCAAATCTCAATTTCCGTCTCACTGTGCCCCGCTATTCCTTACGCTAATAAAACGTGCACCAAACGGAGATGCTGTTTCGCCCGCTGATGAACGCCAAATGACGTTATGACAGCGCACGCTGCCATTTAACGCCTATTTGCTTCCAATTTCAAATCTCGCGCGCTCCCCCACAATTCCGGCCAGTACGAACGGGGCATAGATAATGGCGTTTTGTTTTTAAGCGTGAATGACTTTGGATGAAAATGATTTTGTGTCTAATAATTTTGTTAGTTTTGCTTTGAATCATTAAAAAATATATTTCAATAATTCAATAAATCCTTAAAGGATCACACTTTTATAATTTTTTTTATTGCTTTTTTATTAATGTTGGCGATTTTCAATGCAAAATGTAAATTTACGCAACTGCATGAAATCATCAAGACGATATCTTAAACAATGAAGTAACACCTTTTTTAAGTTTTAGGTAAATTCCATTTGGATAGATCTCGTGCCTTTGAATAAAGGACGAATAAAAGCCGTCTAGCAGCGGACAGAAAAAGAAAAAATCGAAATCAATATGGTTGAAACAGACGGTCCACTTCATAAACTTGTAGAGGAATTTGGAATAAAGTTGTAACTTTTTCTCTTAAATCTTCCTTATTTTTCTTCTATAATAAATCCTTTTTGATTCTCATCTGACATGCTGAAAGTACTTTATTTATTTAAAAATTATAACTGATGTGTGGTTTGTGTGTCTTTATATCATTCTTAAAAAAGTTATTTCTTCCAAATGCATTGTCTATGTTCCGACGTGTTCTTTATTTGAAAGCGCAGCGATCGCTCGCGTGCCGAACACGAATATCCGTCCCGCCATTTGAAACGCGCGCGACCGGAAACCAAAGGATATTCAGTTTCGCGCGCCTTTCTGCCCGCTTGACACTTCTCAATATTTTATTTTTATTTACTGCTATTATTTATTTATGGTGTATCCTATTCTTTGAGAATACTGGTCAGAATTATAGTGCTTTAGAAATATTTGGCGATTTAGATTTTTTTTTTAATTTTCTTAATTCTTAAATTAAAAGAGTACATAAACAAATAGGGCACTATAATATTATTATGAAACATGTTTATATTATAAAATAACAATATTGTCTGAAAGGGCCACATTGAATGCAGTAAATCTTCAAAAGGCAAGTGAAGTCTGTACACGAGGCTTGATACGTTTTTATTCAGATTTAGCTTCTTTTCGCGTTCAGGAAGGCGTGCCGGTCACTTTGTGAAACTCCACCGAGCGTGGCGACGGGGGACATTGAACTAGAAGTGGCTTTTCATTATTAATAAAAAAAATTAAACCCCATAACTAAATAAGAAAACATTGATTGTTTCATTATGCAATACTTTATTTATCTTGAACTTATCAACTTCGTTTTACTCTCACTGATATGACAGAATAAGTTTAACCTTTTTGTAAAAATGCGGCGTCTCCCTTCAACAATTAGCACTTCATTGTTAAATGCATTGAAGTATAACAAAGGCATGGTGTATCAACTTCACAGTTTGTTATGAACGAATAAAATAAAATAAAATAAGTAAAAAGATAACAAACAAGCAAAGTACGCTACAGTATCTATAGTCACATCTAGTATTGTGTTATCATTGTTTGTTGAGTCCTCGAACACATCGGCAGCGCGGACGTCAGACTTTTATACATTCATCGGATTAAGTTCTCGTATATGCTTAAAAGCTCTTTGTGGCGGTTTTGTTGTCAGTTAATCGAGAAGCTTAGCGCGGCCGTGTAGAAAGCCTAAGAATGCTCAAAGCGAAAGCTCCACCTACTTCTTTGTGCGAGCTCGTCAGCTATTGATATGGTATTACAAAGCTGTAAACGATTTATGAAATTATATTTTTTTTGCATAATATACTTGTTTTAGAACAATTTCAAACTGGGAAAATATTGGAACAAAGAGACAAGGAAGAGAAAGAAGTTTTGTTGTTTCGAATTCAATTCGACTTTATAACAAAAAACAAATGAATAGGTATATAAAAAAGTTTACCAGATATTATCATTTGTAAGCGGCCTGTTTTAATGAAAACCATAAATTCTTAGATGTTTTAGGAAAAACAAAACACAAACAAGTGTGTAATTAAGCCAACAAAGAGAAGTAAACCGCGACCATGGCGGTGAGCGGAGACGATACAAAACATCTCGAAGGCAACTCAATTACACGCCCACAATTCATAATAAAAGAGCCTCTATCGAATTACCGCGCGATTCGCACCCCGCCATTATGCGAAGAATTGTCACAAACGAAGCATTGTTAACTACACTAGCTGCCATTGTCTGCTGTTATCGCCCCGCCTCACTTTTTGCCGGCACTCTTCCGTTTTACAATGATTTACAACGCAGACAGCGTGTTAGATACAAAATACTGACGATACATTAGTTGCAGTTGTTTTGCATAAGCCCTGATAGACCATAGAGCTTGAGAAAAAGAACGATTGTTTATTGCATCGTTTTATAGATTAACATGTAATTAAACGATATAAGTTTCTCTATAACAATAATATTATTATAGTACTTAGTAGGCACATATCTTTTTATAGAAGGTGACGAACAAGTTCTTTAGTCCAGTAATTATTTTAATATAAACTAATAGAATAATTGCTGCTGTATTACATTTCTTTTATAGGTGAAAAAAGGGGAATGATTTCTGATAATTTTGCACGATTGTCTCTCAGAAGATGTAGTGTGCTAGGCATCAAACATAATTAGTTTATCCATATTTAAATACTTCTTCCCATTCATCATTGAGCATCGACCTCGCGCCCTTACAAAACCTTATCGCGATATTTGTTCAGTTTTTATTTTCACTGTGATACACCTATACAAATGTAACAGTGCAGTTATAAACATTAAAAATTAAATTAACAGCAAGGTAATAAGGTTGAAAATCGCTTGACGCATTATTTAGTGTAGGAAAATGTAATGTGGTCCTTTATGGCCAGAGTCGGAGCGGAAATAAGCTTCTTTGTGACACTATCGTATCGGATCGTCAACCGCTTCCTTTCTAAAGATTATTGTAGACGTAAGAGCAAATAAAACTTATCGCCACGGCCTCCTTCACGAGTTTTTGTATTTGTTGTATTGTGTTCCTTGCTTATAAAGTTTTAAAACAATATTTTTTATAGTTTTCCGTATTCCTGTTTTATTTAGTGAAATTCAGTTGATTGTTGAAATGCGCCGATATAAAGAGTAACCTTTATTTTAGTTCTTTACTAAAATTTTATTTGGTTTAACGTTTATAGTCAAATAGTTATTTTGATAAATATTGATTCTATTTATAATTTATCAAATTATTATTTCTATAAAGAGAACAAAACGTAAAAATCAAACATTGTCCGCGCTGAATATTGAGCATTGTAAAAAGGCGGGCGTCGGGTGCCGGGTGTCATGGCGGGCCGGGGGCGACGCCGTAATGGCAATTTTTCGTATACAGAGGCGTGAATGCAGTGAATGCGAGATGTCGCGTAAACGGTCCGCGGCGTGCAAATTTGACGCCTTTGTGGCGCGCGCGTGACGCGCATACGATACCGCTTATTGTACCCGAACTGTTACTATCCAACTCTCGTTATTGTAGACTGGACTTCATCTAGATGTTGTGATGCTGAAACTTTTTGCTATAGTCAAATCCTACGTATGCTAAAATGTACGTCATCTTGAGACGGTTATTTTGGTATTGACTGCTAGTCATAGATTAACAAAATGCAGAGAAAGTATCGGCTTCAATGGCGTGTACTACATATACTACAAGAGAGTGTACTTACCTAGTACACCTACCTTAAAGGCCGGCAACGCATCTGCAGTTCTACCATCGTTGCGGATGTCCATATCGGATGAAATAATTTGCACAAGTACAATGCTGCTTATTATTTTTTAACAAAAAGGCTTACCAAAAACATCAATTATCTTCTCGTAGCACAAAAAAGGCGTTATATTTAAAAAAAGAAACAACGCAGATAGCGACAGATGTCCATCACGATACGTAATAGAAGCTTCAATCACAGTGATTTCAGAGTCCGGGCGGGCGACGGGCGTTTGTTTGTAAATGAATGAACCGCCCGCTCTCACCGTGTCTACATCTAACCCTTTGACACTCTGACTATTCTAATACTTATTCACTATTTTTGTATTTGCTTAGTATTTTTATTAAGTTATGTGGATACTAAAATTACGCTTAGTTTACATAGTAAGATCGTAACTAGATTTTTATAGGAAATCTAATTTAAAAACGGGAAAAGAACAAGACTATTTTTTAACGACATTGAAGTTTAATTATTGATTTCATTTCAAGATATTTGTTCTGTATAGTTTACTTACTATTTTATCTCTTTCCGCGATTCCCATGGGCGGATTCTCGTGACGTGAGCGTCGAGGCGGCCTCGGGAACCGTCCAACGTGCATATAATTTCTTTCCGATGTGTGCATTACAAATATCTGGCTTAAATATTATAAATACGAATGTTTGGATGTATGCTAGAAGGTATCTCCTGACTACACGATACATGGATCAATGATGTAGAACATAGCCTGGAAGAATACATAGGCTACTAATTAAGATTTATTTTATTCCCCTCATGCGACAGCTAGTATATTATACTATAACTAGCGGACCCGACAGACGTTGTCCTGTCTACACGTCTTTAATTCGAATATTATTTAAAATTTGACACTGCGATGGTAGCGCCGTCTGTCAGATCCAATGTAAAACATTCCAAAATCAACAACTACTAATAAATTAAAAATTAACTAAAAAAACATTGTCCAGCGGACAAAATTGTGAATCTAAACCATTCCCAGATCCCCTTGAACACACACAAAAAATTTCATAAAAATCGGTCCAGTCGTTTGAGAGAAGTTCAGTGACATACACACGCACAGAAGAATTATATATATAAAGATAGTGTGGATTTCCCGGTAAAGCCTAAGAATTATTCAGATTAGAGAATAATTGATGTACGATGATACGTGGAATTCGTATGCATTCTAACTGTAACCCATACATACAACGCAATGATACTGCACTGTGAAGTAAACGGTACAATTGATCAAGATCCGTACTGTCCGTCCGCAGAGCTTTGGGATAAGCGTCGCAAATTGCCACCATCGACCACCAAATGACGGTCATTGTGCGTATGTCTCCATACATTTACATCGAATCGAAGCCTTTGATTTTCACGAAAATTTCAAAGATTTCAATACGCTTGATACTTCACGTAAAATATGAATTTATTTAAATAAAGTTTAAAATGAAAATGTTAATATTTATTAAAAACTAAATTGAATAAAAATTATATTCAATATCTTTCTATTTTATTTATATCGTTGACGACGTTTGTGTACATTTTTCATTACGGAACTGAAAATAGTCTGTAACGAATGGGGGTTCCATTTAATCACTTTCCAGCGTAAATTTCAATCTGTCCGTCTGTGACCGCGAGCGAATTGCAATTATGACGGGCGGCTGTAACCGGATTTGGCGGCGGACATACTTTTTTATTTTACCAATGTTTGACTATTTTTAATTTGTGATTACTGGATTAGACCTATGACATGTTAAGGATTTGAAGATATCATGTTTCCTTTCTTAAGTTGCAATGAGAATTATATAATTATTAATTAAAGTTAACTTTAACTTTACCCAAGTTATTCAAAATACGTTTACGTAGTTGGTAATCAAGACTTTAATAGTAGAAAAGTTACGGCTTACATTTCCTTAAAATATCACTGTATTTTTCTACGTCTTTAATAATATAAAGTTATGGTCTTCTATTGAGAGATAAAGATAACAGAGGATCGCTGCAAAATTTGCGGAATGTCTCACTGAAACGCGATCGCTCACCGCCTCAACAATTAGTTGCTAAAGGGTGTTTATTTATGGGGTTAGACTGCGGTGACCATCATTTGAGGATAAAAGTCTCAGTAAGTGAAAAGCTTACACGACACGGCATCTACGTTGAGCGACATTTTTCTTATTTATTTTAATTATATTATTAACATATTAAAAATTATTATAAACAATGGTCCATTGTGTGTTTAGTTTATGGTATACGTGTGTTTTTAATCACTTCTAATTACTCTTAATAAATGAAAAAGTATCTATCGCTTAAGTCAGATTGGGTCTATAAATGTCCAGACATTATTGTTACCCTATTAGATGGTAAAAACCCCAGTATCGGCCCCCTACGTCATCGCAGTGGCTCATCTAATCTGTAAACGCGGGCGATTGCGGACCTAACTCTGTGTTATTGTTTTTTTATAGAGCCCAAATAAAAAATGATCGGCAAAGCTGTAACTAATTTTATTAACCACGTCGTAAATACACGATTATTTTTAAGGAAGGGGTATTTATTTATCTTTAGTAGGGAAGAGCTACGGATTCAAAATAGAGGGGATAGAGGTATTTTTAACTTTGCAACATCCCGTAGTTCGCCTTTTTCTAACCTAAATTATGACAGATATGTTTATGTTTTCTACATTGGTTGTCTTTGACTTTGAACATGGTTGAAGTTGATACAAAACTGAGCTGAGTAGTCAGAGATATTTTGTTAACTCAACAAAGCACAAAGAAGAAGGAAGATACTACGATGTAATCATTTAAGATTAGTTCTTCAATGTAAAGTATACATTGCTAGCTGTCACTCGCGACTCATTTCGTTTGTAATTTAAAAAAAAGTAGCCTATGTGTTCTTCCAGACTATGTTCTACATCTATACTAAATTTCAGCAAGAACTGTGCACACGTTTTGGAGATACCTTCAAACAAACATCCATCTGTCCATCTAAATATTCGCATTTATAATATTAGTAAGAAAGATGTTGATAGAATCTTATGATTTTATTAAAAAAAGTTAATCTTGATGGCAGTCGCTTCGTTGGTTTATATTTGAACATGTGCGTGTCTCTTCATTGTTCATTGGTGCGAGTGTTTATTCGTCGATAATCGAGTGCGTTCCGGATTAATTTCTCTCCCTCGTTGTTTTTAAAGATGTTGCCGCGCGGCCGGCGCCTCGAGTGCCACTCCACTGACGAACAACGAACACATGTCTATTTCGATTATCTTTGCTGTTTTTACACTATTATTACTTATTTTGACTTTATTTTTAATATTGATCATCTTTTGTATAGACTCTCAGTAAGTTTAGTCTTGACAGAATAATATTTACCGTGGGTTTTTAAGATCAAAATGGCCGGTATGTTTTATACAGAGAATTTGGTGTTAGAAACCAACGGTAAGAAACTTCTACAACTACATTACGTAGTTTTTTCCCTGCGCTTAGCATTTAGTAAAATTAATTCAATTGGTAATTAATAAAACACAAAGAAATTTTCTTTAAAATTTACTTGTAGCGTAGTCTTTTTATTTCCAACTCAAAAAACCCTGATACAAAAACTTAAATTTATTAAATTTATTATACATTTCCTTATTATTATTTAAATTGATGTAAAACAAATTGATATAAAATTATAACAACAAACAAACTAGGATCTAACAATTGCTATTTAAACATTTTTCATTACAGCCCTATCATACAGTCGGTGGGAGCACATAGTAAATAATTATATGCAATTTGAACAAAACAATAACTAATACGTAATTATTTTATAACATAAATGTTTTTCAAAATTAATCATAACAAAAGAATATTTTTCTCTTTGATTAACTGATATTTATCGAATTAATGAAATAAAAAATACCGTTGCACTTTTATTTTATTATTAACATTTTGTGAACAGGAAATAGAGCGTCGGTGGCTCAGTGGTCAAGCACTTGACTTGCAATCTGCAGGTCCTGGGTTCGAATCCCGCCATGTACCAATGTGTTTTTCCATTTCCGATTTACATATGTACATTTATCCGACGTTCTTACGGTGAAGGAAAACATCGTGATGCAACCTGCACATATCTGAGAAGAAATTCAAAGATGTTTGTGAAGTCAACCAACCCGCACTTGGGCAGCGTGGTTGACTATTGCCTAATCACCCTTAACTTAGGGTAGGCTCCGAGCCCCTCGGTGGGGACGTATAGCGAGCTGATCATGATGATGATGAACAGAAAATAATATTTACACAAATTAAATTAAACAGAAATAAAAAAATGCCCCATTTAAAACAACTTTATAATTTTTACAAACTAGATTCTTTTCTAAAGACAACAAAATCAATCGAACATATTAAAACAGAGTTTGTTTTCCTTACATTAACAATATTAATAATATTTTTTACAAAATGTTTTGCCTAATAATTATTTACAATACGCTATAATCTGCAGCATGTTATCATGAGTTTCCACTGTGAAACATACAGATAACATATAGTTATCTTTTTTTTAACAGAATATTTGCAGTGAAAACTCACGGTTATACAATTATTTGGATAATCGAGGTTTAATAATGGTTGATGAGAGATTAATATATTATTTAACTATTCGGTTGAGCAACTGGAATGTTAAAAAAAACTATCATAAACTGTTTTTTGTTTCATATTACATTTAAAATTTTCTTGGAAGAATAAAGCCCGATACATCTTCAGTGTTAACTGCACAGTGTTAACTAAACCGAACAGTTTTAACTTACTGTACAGTTCAATTGTTCAGTTATAACTTACGTGTGTAGGCAAAATTGAGAACTGTACAGTTTTACTTACAGTAAAAATCCTACACACCCTCAGTGGGAGGTGTGTATAGAGCTTAATCGATCGAGGCCTGTAAAATATTGTAAAAGGTGCCAAGTATTAAGCACTGTGTCATAAAATTACTTTGAATTGATTGCTTAAGTTTGATAGATTCAATATTAAGTTAATTATAACTATATGATATGTTAAATTCTTAATCAAACTATATCGTGAGAGATAAAAAACAAATTAAAATCTTAAATCATCATAAAAAAAATATAAAAGTAACAAAAAGTAATAAACAAAAAGAACGTAATTCATAACGAGGATATTTTTAGTTGCCATATTTTATATTATTATTAATATGAAATAAAATGTCAGATGAAATAATAAACACGATTATTATTATACTAAAACAACGAAATATGACAAACTTTTACAGAGTATTTTGAAGCGCAATAAACACACTATTGCGGGGCCAATTTAATAGATTTTATTTGACGCTACATCATAATTCAATAACCTAACCTTGTAACGGCGGGATAAAATATTATTTATTTTTTGAATTTAGAACTGTACAATCACCTTTTTCAAATTACATATTTTATTGTATTATACATAAGAAGTATTGAACGCCGTTACAATGTTGCGTCATAGAACCCTTTTAATTTTAAAACACTGGGGATGTTACAAAAAACTGAATTCAAATCATATGTGTTTGAAATCGAATTGATTTGCTTTAATCAATGTTTTAAGCAGGTCTCTTCAATATGAAACTAAATTATGGCTAAAAGCTAAAGGATGGATGTCAAATAAGATCTTAATAAATTGGCACTACTATAGTTTTAGCCATTTAAAATCAATCTATAGTTTATTTCCACTTACTAATTCAAAATATAACATCGATATTCTATACGAGTTTAATAAAAACTTAAATGCTTAGCTATGATTACACATATCCCATTGGAAGAACACTTCGGATCGGCTACGTCATAAAACTTTACACTAAAGTAATTAACACTTGATACTTCCACTGTCAAATACCAATGATATTGTCAATAGATTCAACAGCGACAACCACAATTAAGGACCATTTCACAAAAAATGTTAGTCGGACTTGTCAACAACACAAACAGTTCAGTCCTATCCCACACTGTCGGGCCTTTTTAATCCCCCCATGTAAGAACTAAAGTTTTTCACCACTAATGTCTTCAACAGTTTTACACTACCAGGGCTGTCAATCTCACGAGAATTGCTTGGTTTTCTCATACGATTAGGGTTGTCTCTTCCCTTGAGTACACCACTAATGTCCTGAGGAAAATCGATGTCTCAATTTTCTCACCTTATACACTGTCAGGGCTGTCTCTCTCCTGCATGGAAGTGGAGGGACGCTCCCAGTGCGGCAGGGGCCGGGCCGGGAGCGGCACTGGCCTTCATATAACATGCTGGGGCGGTTCCTCGTCGCTCTTCATGAGTACGTAGGCGACGGGGCGCTTGACGTCCGGGGGAGGGGAGGGCGACCTCCTCGGGGGACAGCCGCAGGGGGAGAGGGCGTTGCTGTAGAAAGCGCTACTGTACAGCGCGCCACCGTATAGTGCCTGCGGATAAAAGACTGTTTGAATATGGTGTTAAGAATGCCTTTAAATTAACATTAGTCAAAAGTTAATAATAGGGCACGAGCTTATTTACGCAACTTGGCCAAAGACCAGTCCCACACAGTCACAAACCATGTTACACTTAGTCTTGGTTGGATAGTTATATACCTATCATATGATCCTCTATTTTTTTTTAGTTTTTAGGTTTTTATATAGTGTACCTGTAAATGCGCCAGCTCAGCAGCCAACTTCCCATCATCCGAGGGTAACTTCGCAAAGGGATAGAAAGGATAGGGTAGTGGCGGAAACAGCGCCCTGCCGAGGTCGGGTTTGTCGGGCAGCAGGTGGTGGGGTACGGGAAGTTGCGGCACAGGGTGCGGCAGGGAGGGAGGCAAGAGCCGCGGCACCGGCGCCATAAGACCGCTGATGCCGAAGCCGAACTTCGGTTCCTTCTTCACCAGCGCCTTGGGTTTCCTCCGTGGCCGGTATTTGTAGTCAGGATGCTCTTTCATATGTAGTGCTCTGCGGGAATAAATAAAATTACTAACAGTTCTAGCTAATTAGAAGACGTGCAAATGCGGTTTTTAGTAGATTATCTGTCAAAAGGCATTAGTTTTACTGTTTGACGGTTTCCAATCGCATAATTAGTGTCCGCAAATGCTATAACCGTTGATTTCTGAAAACAAAGTCACTGTATGAAACTTATCTTTAACCCCTCTTTTTATATGATATGTTTTATAGAAGGATTTTAGTGTCATAAACCAAAGATAAGTCAAAATAACTGACAATGAAATGCCACCGGCCACCGACCATAGTAACATTATTATTTATGCAATAAAGCGCACAATTGTCGCGAGCGCGCGCCGCCCTTAAAACAACAATGTCGTTTCAACAATGCACGGATTATTGCATTGTCCGAATCACAATCGACTGTTATTCTATACCCTTCACTATGTACGATTCAATCACAATATATAATGAACTATATTCATCTGACATAAGGTTTAAATTCGGCCGGCGGTATCTTTACATGAGATCTATAGTGTTGTGCAGCGCGGCGACACAGCGCACGATTATGCGAGCTTTGTGATAGAATCGCGCGATTGTCAGCGAGTCGATTGTAATTATTCGAGTGGACGGAGGGCGGACGATAGTTCGAGTGCCGAATGCTGAGGTTACGAGCACTGTTTGTACAATGTATTTATTTGCATTGTATTTTCCGTGTGATTAGACTGGCTGATAATAAAGCGAACAGTTTGATTTTATATCATTATAATGCTAATAGAGTTAATTGATTTTAACTTAGCGATTGAAATAACAATGTTATTAATTTTACTGTTTTCATAATACATATACAATGACTAATTTCCTTCCTTCCTTGTGCGCACCGCAAAGGATTGGAACAAGTTGCCAGCTTCTGTTTTTCCGTCCAAATATGATATTGGGACCTTCAAAAGTAGAGTGAATAGGCACTTACTAAGCTAGCGCGTACCATCTTTTGACCAAATCTCCACTTCACCAGGTGGGATCGTGGTCAAGCGCTAGCTTATAAAACGAAAAAAAAAATCATATTTCTTAACATAACACTAAATGAATGGATGCTTGTACTGTTATATGTGATAGTCTTTTGTTTGTTTGTTTTTTTTTTTCATTATAAAACCGTTGGGATTTCCGTAGTTAAATAAAAATGTTTGAAATTAAACCATTTGTATTAATTATGTACAAATTAACACAAATTATAAAACAATATAGAAATCTTATTTGAAATAAGAATTATTTTAATACTTAATTATATAAAAAAATATTAAAATTGTCTGATTTTTTATTTGAGTATTAGTTGCAGATCTGACTTCATTCACATCAGAGTACATTTAATATTCCTATATAACTACTTACAGTTTGTGGAGGATGTTATTGGCCGGCATTTGTTTTTTTATATCAGTTTCTCTACTCAATAAAAAAAGAAAAAAAAATGTAAAATCTCATGAAAAATATTATACAAAAGCATTATGCATAATGCCAAAAATTTAATCTAAATTAAAGTGAGGTTAAAAAATCATACATGACTTGTTAGAAACTTTAAAAATGTTTAACATGAATTTATATTCTGTACAATATAAATCCAATATCAAACATGTCTTATTCCACTTTATCTAATATCAATTTTTTGCTCCATTCATTCGATACAATATCGAATGCAAACACGTATCGATTCTACGAACGTCTTCTGAAAAAAAGTCAGGGGTCGTCGACCGGCGCACTATCAATTCCTTCATTACTGTGTTTGCGAGCCAAATAAACACGATAAGCGCAAGGAAAATAACAAAATATCTCGCCCAAGAAAAATCCTATCTATTTTTTATCGGACACTTTTTGGCGTATCTTCGTCCGAGTTAATCGAGTTGGACAAACATCGATATCGATATGAGGCGACGCTTTATTTCGTTTATAATATTGAAATTGTTCCTTTTGATGGTCAATATTATGACTGTGTTGGATTTATATGATTTATTGCCTTATTCCGTTCCTTGTTTTATATGTTTAGGGTTCCGTACCTCGAAAGGAAAAAACGTACGTCTATCAAGATCCATTTTTAAGTGCATTAAGCGATGAAGTAGGTATTAAAGTGTTGATAACTTAGTACGATATAGTGTTGTTCAAATTATTTGAACACGGGTGGGTGTCTTAATTCCAGTCAACGTAAGTTAATACATCTTAGAATGGGCTGGAGCCGCGACTTAAACCAGGCGACCATAAAAGAGGCTGGTCAAATTTACAACAGTAAAAACTAATTAAAAAAAAACATTTTTAATACGGTTATTACAGTTTTAATTTAATAAAACTACACCGGAATAATTTTCTTTAAGACAAATAATATAATTTCGTTATCTTAGCCTTTATTATCTATGGCGTTGTGTGGCCAGCCGTTTTCGATTGTATGCAGCTATCAAATAGTCGACGATAAAAATTAAATAGGAACACAAATAGAGGCGCGTCTCCGAGCATTGTGGTGACCGATAGCGAGCCGCTCGTGGTGCCTTACATTACTACTACTAGTGTTACTAACTTTACTAAAGCTTGTAGCTGGCGACATCCAAAGATAAAAATAAAAAGGAAAAATACTCTTCAAATGAAAAAAAGGAAAAAGGTAGACCACTTTATAAGTTTACTAGTTGCAACATTATTAAAATCAAAACGACGTGGTGACTAAAGTTAAATACGAAAAGTCGAATATAAAATATGCACTTTTAATAGTATAAAACAAATAACCAATTAAGAATCTCATTCAAAAACCGATTTGAGCATCAAACTTGGAGTCAGTTCGCAAACAAACAAATTCGCTTCCCCGACGCGGCCAGCCTTTACAAAGAGCTAGACCGAACGCATAAGCTGGTTTTTATAGCCCTGCTCCACCCCGATAACGCGCTCGCCCCTAACAATGCAAGATATTACTATGAATAATAGATAATTGTCCCACTCCAGCGCCGGCGGTGTTCTCACAGATTAAATTGATTTGTTAAGTTGCGATTTGCTCCGAGGATCGTGATTAGTGGGAATTAGGGGACGGGTTTATGCATTATGTTTGTTTCTGATGTCTTTTTTATGCGTTTCATCGGTTTTTAAACAAAAAAAAACACTTTGAATCTAATTTAATTTAATTTTTAATCCTGTTCCTTTATTAACCAACGTTTTTAACTTCGTGGATCAATCATTTTTATGAGATTCCTACGGATTCTGGTAATTTTCACTTTATTTATTTGTTTTTTACCAATTAATAATCTTAATCTTTATAACTGTGGCATTATATATCACATCTAATAAAATAATTCACACACTTTCATCTTATAAATCTCTTAATTACTAAATCCCTTTTAATTGTTCCCCGAGACTGATCTACTATTATATTAAAAATTATTAATATTATACATTTTGTAAGTATAAAGTACCGTAAAACAAGCATTATCTGGGTCTAGTTATATTCCTCTCAGTAGTGTAATCATACCTGATTTACATTATACCAGTACAGTAAGGCAGTAGCGCTCAAAATCAGCGCTGACATACAACTGGAATAGTGTGAGTACTACCTGGCGCCAGTGAGCCCATACCGTCCATGCCAGGCCAACGATGCTGTCCCGTTTTACTGGGTTAATGTAAATCAGACATCGTGTGGCTTAAAATTATTTAAATGTTAGAACTATGTAGTTTATATTTTTTGCAGTCAACATACGGCATCCAACTAATTAAAAAAAATATTATCAGACCGTTGTTAACGTGTCAAACATCCGGGCATTTATTTGCGGTACAATCGTACCACTGTTCATTTATGGCCGCCTGGTGCAATGCTAGCTCAAATAAAACCTTTTTGTCTCTCACAGTGATAACTTACAGGTGTGTTGGCTGTTTTGTCAGCCTCTGTTTACATGTGATACGGAATTAAAAAGATAATAAGATGTGTATCACAGATTAAATACGTTGTTTTCGTGTCGTGTTTGTTTTAGTCTGTGGTAGACGTCGCTGGCTGGATGGATTGTTTGTTTCTTAATTCAAATACTTATTGTTTAATCTTGTTATCATCCCGTGGGGTTTATTTTAAGTTGTTCTTTGTATGGTTCTTTTTACTATCAATTTTATCAAATCTACTCTAGGTGTGTGGGGAATGACTTTAACTAGTTTAATATGATTGAATAATTTGCTTGTTTTTGTATTTAAAACTATTAAAACAAACAATTAAACCCTTTTACTATTGCTCACAAATGTTATGAGGATGACGGTGAAGTTTTTCTGTTTGATTCTAAGTCAGGCTCCGAAAAGGTTTATAGAAATCATTCGATTTATAATTATAAGAGAAAATTATTATTTAAAACTTGTGATCGCACATTAGACCATAGCTTTATGGACCACAGTAACTTCAAATTTCTTCAAATTAAATGCTTTACTTCTTACTGAATATAAAGTTTTCGTTTTATAATATATTTATTACCCGGATGACCGAGCTTTGCTCGGTATTTTTTTTTTAAATTGCGTTTTTTGAAAATTATATTATATTATATTTAAGTACGAATTACTAATAAAATCATGAAATGTGAATAATATTTTTCTATAAAGAAATATATAGAAAAAGTTAAGTTTATGTTTAAGTTGATTACTATTGCTCACAAATGTTATGAGGATGACGGTGAAGTTTTTCTGTTTGATTCTAAGTCAGGCTCCGAAAAGGTTTATAGAAATCATTCGATTTATAATTATAAGAGAAAATTATTATTTAAAACTTGTGATCGCACATTAGACCATAGCTTTATGGACCACAGTAACTTCAAATTTCTTCAAATTAAATGCTTTACTTCTTACTGAATATAAAGTTTTCGTTTTATAATATATTTATTACCCGGATGACCGAGCTTTGCTCGGTATTTTTTTTTTAAATTGCGTTTTTTGAAAATTATATTATATTATATTTAAGTACGAATTACTAATAAAATCATGAAATGTGAATAATATTTTTCTATAAAGAAATATATAGAAAAAGTTAAGTTTATGTTTAAGTTGATTATCGATAAAACACGAATAAAATGACATTTTCTAAAAACGATTCCTAGCTAGATCGATTTATTGCCCCCGAAACCCCCTATATACTAAATCTTATGAAAATCGTTGGAGCCGATTCTGAGATTCCAATTATAATATATATATATATATATATATATATACACAAGAATTGCTCATTTAAAGATATAAGATAATGTAATTTTCTACGCTTCCTTTTATGTCTATGAGTTACTATATCTCAAGGATCGCGATGTAAAAAGATGTTATTAATAACCTTAAAAAAATAACTTACTATCTTTTATATTATAATTAGTTCTACGTATATTTGTAACAGGAAAGTTTAACTTGAAAAGATATATTTAAGAGATAATTACTAATTTAATTTTACGCTCTTTATTTCGGAATGTGTAAAATGCAACAGATTTCATCACCATTTTGTATGTAAATATATAACTCTACTGTATATTTAACAGATTAATTATTGGTCTTGTTTAATTACGCATGACTTTTTGTTACGCATTTGTTTTTAATAATAAATGACATAGACTGTTTAAGTTTTTTCCGACGTGTGGTCACATCAAATGTACGATTATTTTCTTTTATTAATGAAAAGATTTTTTTTACTGGATAAAACCATCATTATAAAGAGAATTTTATAAGGTTATTTTATTAAATAAACATCTTTACAGATATAATGGTTAAATGATATCAGCTCACCTTAACCTCTTTGCTTCGTCAATGAAGGGTCGTTTCTCCATCTCCGTAAGCAGTTTCCACTCGGCGCCGAGACGTTTCGAGATCTCTGAGTTGTGCATCTTAGGGTTGTCTTGCGCCATCTTCCTGCGCTGGCCGCGCGACCACACCATGAACGCGTTCATGGGCCGCTTGATGTGCTCAGCGGGCTGCTTGCCGAGAGACATAGTTCACTGGTATATAATACTTTGCTTTTAAATTTTAAATTCTAGATACACTTTTGTCCATACATTATTTCTCGATTAAATTCAGTTAGTATTCAGCGAGTTATAGAAGTAAAATATTTTTTTATGTTAATTTTATTGTTAAAAACAATAATAACACAAGTCGTCGTGATTGAAAAATGCCGCGCCGGTGAAAAGCTCCCGAAAGCTCAATGCGCCGCTTTTCTCGCTTGTGCCACGGTTTGTGTCGCGGCCTCGGTTTATTCCCCCCCTCGCGTTTGCCCCCCCTTAAATTAAATTGGCCAATGAGAAGTGGCGTAGGGCGGACGCTGGCTTATGATTGGATGGCTAGACGATCGTCTCGCGGCAAGCAACAGGTGACCCGACTTCTTGTTAGCATGTTTATTAGCGAGATTAAATTCGGTTTTTTGTACCGCAACCTTCGTTTAGTGAAAAACGCGACCCGCGTAATTGGATGGCGACAATTTGAAATGTATGAGGCGTTGGAGAGCGGCAACGCGCATTGCAGATTGAGCCACTGCCTCTGAGACTACACTGGTGTGGATGCATCTACATACATGTTACACATCTGTCTGTGTGCCAACAAGATTTTCTAGTTTAGAAACTGAATACTTATAATATTTTACTTTGAAATAAATGAGCAGGCATAGAAATAAGCGAATATGTTGTTAAATAGGTAGTAGTTACTATTCAAATAAATTATTTTAAATTTTCAATATATTATGTAAAGGAAAATTAAAATTCAGACATTATATAAGCCAGAATTATTATGTGGGTACTTAATAAATAATCGTCAGTTAAATTAATTATTATATTATGTAACTAAGAGAACGGTGTAATTAAATATGATGTTTTTTTATAAATTTTCAAAACTATTATAGGAATAAATGAAAGTATATATATAGGTTCAAAAATACAATAGATATGAAAAAATTGTAGTGGTTTACATTGGCACAAAACTCAAACAAATGTTAACCTTTAACTCGCTTTACACAAAGAGACAATTATGTTTTGGTATATGTTTTTCAGCAATGAAAACCCACGCTTCTGTTTGCATATACAGTTGTCAAATGAAACGAAGTGTTCTTTAGCACGACATATTCTCTGCATTCAAGCGACGCGGCCGCGAATTTGCATGAGGCGGTCCGCGGTCAAACAAGCCCGCCTGAATGCCGCCTAATGGACACCTCATCTGCAAGTAATTATAGGGCACGTCGTCCAAATACAGGAGCAGCTTTTATGCTAATGCGTTGCGTACACCACTATACCACAATTGTATACAGATTTTGTTTGGTTTAATTTCTCATAATACAGTGGGATTGTACGTCACTACTCTTTTATAAATTACCAGCTATATTTTAATTTTCTCCCTTTTTACGCAACTCTTTTACTTACTTTACTAGCTGTCGCCCGCGACTCTGTCTGCGCGGAATTTAAAAAAAACTTAATTCTTCCAGACTACGATCTAAATCCATGCCAAATTTTATCGAGATCCGTTGAGCCGTGTTGGAGATGCTTGCTAACAAACATCCATACTTCCAAACATTCGTATTTATAATATTAGTAAGATTACGTCTGATGGTTACCACATGGCTCTTTTCTCAATTACTATAATACTTTAATAATTGGTATAGTTTATAACATGGATGTATATCTTTTAATTATTTTCAAGAACCTAAGTAACATTCTCCAAAAAGTTAATTTAAAATTTACAAAACCTTAGTATAAAGGTTATTGTTGATACAAAAATGTTTGTGTGAAGGTTGTGTCGGCCGCTTGTCTGGTGACTGGCGGTTGCGCGTCAAATTGAAATAGAGCCTCGCCGGTGATTCAGTTACCCCTGTGCGTGGTACACTCGCGTACACAAATATTGACAAAATTTTATTATTATCCTTAACTATAAATATCTCATTCAAACATTCGTGAGATATTATAATAAACTTATATAAAAACTGCTAAACGCTCACGTATATTCGTCCGGTGGCGGCACCGACAAATTTACGGATAATAGGATCCCACTCAGTCTGATGAAGGGCCTCCGATGGGCTCGAAACTAGTCGGTGCCGCCACCGGACGAATATACGTGAGTGTTTACCCTTTTTTTATATAAGTTTATAAATATCTTGTTATAATTGTTTCAAAAAATTTTAATTAACTTATGTTAGTGTGTTATGCTTACATGGTTAGTACTACAAGCGGTTGTCTAATGTTAAATTTCTTTTTCAATTTATGACAAAGCCGCAGTGTGTGTAAACTGCATTTAAACAATAAAGATGTTTTTATTTTTAAATTTTCCTACTTAGGTACTATAGTATACACTTTTTATGAATAAATAAGTTAATGCCGGAGGTTTTAGTACTTTTCCCCTTTCCACCCTTTTCTTATAAGGAAAGGATGCGAAGGAGAGGTTCGTTCAATGCAGGAATGGACGCATAGGAATGAGAGATATTTCTGTGCGACCCCCCCTCCGACCATTAAAGGTAGGTAACGCATATGCACTTGCGGATGTTGGAGTAGAGGTCGCTTCGCTATTTCGGCGAATTTAAATGTGCCACCTTATCATATAAAAAGTTGGTTTCAATATTTTAATAAAATGTAATACCATTTTATCATGTTGATTGAGCTCTATATGTGAAATTACTAGCCTTTTTGTGCTAATTGTATATGTGTCAGTTGTACATAAACATATAACTATGAGCTGTATAACATAGTCAATAGCTCTTTAGATGTATTAATTGTTTACATTTATGTCTGTATGTGTACATAAAACAATCCGGCGGCGTGACAATATCGCGTTACGCGGCATTTTGCCGGGTGGCCGCCTCGCCGCCGGCATCTCGCCGCCATCGCCATCACTCTCAACACCGCTTTTACTGCACGCCCGCACCGGTAACTGTATTTACCTTAACTTCATTATATTGTAATATTAACTAATTATGAATTTAATGGAAATGAAAACAAACGCTATAGTGTTGTGAAATATAGATTAATCATCTTTCATCATCATCATCATGCGCATTCATCATGCGCATGTTAGATGGATGGGTGGATGTTTAAGGTATCTCCAGTACTGCTGAACAGATCTTAATTATGTTTTTTTTTTATTTCTGCACGGACGGTGTCACGGTTGACAGGTAGTTAATAATAGATTGAGCGGAAGATTAGAAGAAGTAGAACTAAACATTATTAGGTGTCATAATTCTAGTTTTTTTTGTCTATCCTGCGTTAAGTGACTAAAATAAACATTTTATTAATATATTACTTAGTAATTACTGGATCTGAATAACTTATAATAACAGTATCAAATATTCGTTGGGCTTTGTTCGTTTTGTCGTCTTTTATATACGAGTATCGGTCGTAGCGGCAAGTCACGTATCGTAGCTCGGGGCTACAATATGCGCGGTGTAGCGCCTACAGCGTAGAGGGGGCATTCACGCATTGTTTGGTATGAATACGATACATTGACGCTACAATGCTGCAGACAAATTTCTTCCTAACAATTAAGCGTTATTAAGAGTCAAACAATATCATACAGTTTTGCTATTGTATTAATACCGTTAATTTTTCTTCCCAAAAGGAAAGAAAATTCCGTACATTCTTTATTTCGCAAATGTCTCTTAAACTAAATTTTAAATACATAAAGAGATGTCGTTCTATTATTTCTACTATAAGGCGACAAACTTGCAAGAGGCCACCGAAACTCAACAAAATAGTGAAGTGACCGCGGCCTATAGATATCTGTGATTGCAGGTGTGTTGCCTCGCCTACCTTTAATCATCGGAGGGGGAGACGAACAGAAAGAAGATATTTCCCCTCCCAAAGCGTCCTCACCTCCGCTCCATTTTCCTTGTAAGAAAAAAGTGGGAAAGGAACGTGAACTAAAATTAGGCTTTGCCTTTGGGAATTTATTGCCGGAGATGTTCATTTGTTTTCATTCCATACGTTTTGAATGTTTTCATTCTGTACATTCGAGCGTCGGTGGCTCAGGGGTCAAGCACTTGACTTGCAATCTGCAGGTCCTGGGTTCGAATCCCGCCATGTACCAATGTGTCTTTCGATTTCCGATTTACATATGTACATTTATCCGACGTTCTTACGGTGAAGGAAAACATCGTGATGCAAGCTGCACATAACTGAGAAGAAATTCAAAGATATGTGAAAAGTCAACCAATCAGCACTTGGCCAGCGTGGTTGACTATGGCCTAATCACCCTCAACTTAGGGTAGGCTCCGTGCCCCTCGGTGGGGATGTATAGTGAGCTGATGATGATTGGATACATACAAACCGGACAGCTCATTTATAGATTTTTAAAACTAATAAAAGATGCCATTAAATTTCAAGTAATGATGCTATTACAAGTGAGTTAAACACAACTTTCTAATGTATTTACTGAAAATTATAAGTTATTATTAATATTATTGAAGAGAATATTCATATATGTTGTATGTAAATGGAGCAGAGACACAAAGGGCCTCCCACACGGCGTCTGCTATTGAACGGGTAGGAAATAAAATATCCTATCAATGCCGACATAAAGGAGACCCGCGGAACACAAGATACACACCACAGTTTTATCTCAGAGATAGCTCTCAGGATAATTGTAATTTATATTAAAATATATCCGCATCTTAAAACATCTAGTTGTATTCCTTGTTATTTATATTATAAATAGTATTAAACAAAACTAGTTTTTTCCCGCGACTTCGTCGGCCCGGATTTAAAAGATAACTTTTTTCTTCCAGACTCTGTTCTAAATCGGTGCTAAATTCCATTGAAATTGTGTTTAGCCGTTTTAGTGAAACGTACTTTATGATGTTAGTATGACGTAAGAAGTTTGTTTTTAAGGCATAGTTCTGTAAATTTTATGACATATCGTGAGTTATTTCGTGCATTGTACAATTCTTATACAGCACAAGAGACATTTTTATTATACAGGGTGTGGAATAACATTTCACTCCATTCTATTCGCTCGCATTTGTGTTTATTTGTTTGTTGCGGGGTCGTGTGCTCTGAATGTATAATCATTTGTATTATTGCGACTTAACCGACCTATTTCAAGTGAATTTACGAGATTAATTCTGTGATTTTTGCAACTTGTTTATGAATGATTTATTTTATACATCCTATAAACATTCCGGAATAGATTCCGTAATAATAACAATAAACATATAATAATAGAGTAGACAACATATAATAGTAGAGTAACAAAGACAGCATCTTAGGCCGATACGACGTGAGATTGATTCCACCCTCTGTCGCCCCGAAGTATGCCCGCATGACATTTTCACTAAACAAATGCCATCTGATGCGTCGCACTACACCACTGGTTGCGGGAGCCATAGGCGAGGAATTCATCCTCGCATCCTCCAAGCGAGCCGATGATGGGCGGCCACTGCTCGTAGTTAACATTGTATATACGTGCAGTGTTGTAGACGGAGTGGCCGGTAAAGGCGACCCCACAATGACTGCGCCACTGGATGTTTCTGGGGTCGGGGGAGTGATACCATGATAGCGAAGAGCTTCGACCACCATCTCAAGAAGCTCTCGCTACACAGTTGTATTAAGGGCCCGATACAAAAGGCAGTTATCCTAGAAACCGCGCGCATCGTGAGAAGGTTCCTGTCTCTGCAGCCCTGACCACTGGCTGTTTGAGTCATGGGACTCCGCAGCCGGTGGTGTTCTGTTTTTAATATAATATGTTTTGTATATTTATATATATTTTTGGATATGAAATGAACTATATTAAAAATATGATAAATAAATGTATATGGAAATAATAAAGGAAATAGAGCTTTTTGAAGCCAAAATGTTGTAATTACTTTCAATTAAGTAATTACGTAACTTCAAGATTAATATTAAAATGATAAAGCAAGTCTATTTGTTTTTTAATTTATTTGAGTTCTTGTAACAGCATTGTATATACGTTTCGCCGCCATTTTCTTGGCAAGTGTCTGACAATAAATCTATATAAACATAAATAGGTGGGCGAGCGCCGCGGCCGACGATATCAAACATAAAACTGAAGCTTAAAATCCGCAATAACAATAAGTTAAGACTTAAGGTCCCTTTACACTATACGATTCTTTAAATATTTTTATACATTTTTAAATATGTTACCGTCATGATTATATTTAGCAAGATAATTATAATAAACAAGATTAGTAAGTTTTACAAAAATAAATGTTTAAAAAAATCGGTTAGGCTAAAATTATCATTGTTTTCCTAGTAATAATCAAAGCTTTATCATCATAAGGACGAAATTGTCTTTGTCAGTGGAGGAGTTTCCTATTTTCTATTGCCTTGACTAGGTTCAGAAAAGTGAACCGATTTATCGTATCGTGACATATAAAAGTCTTGGACACTTCCCTCGCGACGCTGCCGAGCGGTCGCTTTTTGTATCTTCTATTATAGCTTTATAGGATCTTATTTTCATAAATATGGCAGCTTAAATACCCCCTTTATGTCTCCAGTGATTTACAAAGTGGCCCCTTGTCGAGGTGGGCTTGCACCAGTTTTACGACTTCTGACATAAATTTCACGGTGTTTATCATTTATACACAAGTGTCATTTTATTTATGAATTTAAATCTTATATTATAAATTATATATTTCATATAATATTTAACCTATTGAAGTATTTAGGAGGAAATACATTGCAGCAGTAGTTAAGCCTAGGTTCATTATTTAGTATATGATAAATAACTAGAGTGAACCAACGACCACAATTGGACCATGGCCGCTAACGTTAAAATTTCTACTTTCCTCAAGCTTGCGCTGTCTAGACCCTAGTCCTAAACTTGGAGCTTCATATCATGACTTATTCAAATAAAATCGAAATATTTTTTTAGTGTTTTTAAAGATACAAAAACCACATGTGTTGACAGATTTTTTCAATTTTATTAACAATTAATTTCACCTTTCCGTATGCCAACGTCCATACCACGTTGAACACACCGGTTCTCGTCCGATCACCGAAGTTAAGCAACGTCGGGCGCGGTCAGTACTTGGATGGGTGACCGCCTGGGAACACCGCGTGATGTTGGCTTTTTGTTTTCTTTTTATGCTTTTATGTAATTTATAAAACGATATGAATTAGTTTTTCACTTTGAAATATTTGTCACGTTGCATGTATTGACATCTAGTGGGCAAACCCTTGGGTTATATCAATTTAATATGGATAGCGCCATCTAGTGTTACATTGGTTAGTTTTAACGAAATTGAAAAACGTTTTTTCGTTATGATATCTACATGCGAAACTAGATGTCGCTGTAAAAACTTTTAGTGCAATCGAGTACTCTTCAAATAAAAATATTTTGAATGTTGGTATATACAGTTAGATAAATGATTATTAAATATAACGAGTGTATCGATCAACGAAGTTGCTTGTTTCATTTTCATTTTTGTTTTTTGAGTAATAAAATTGACGATAGATGTCGCTAGTATTTTGTTCAAAAAATCTTATAACTAAAAATTTTAAAACACCTAGGGTACCTACCACCGATTAAACGGGAATTAATGTAAGAATTAATATACGGATACTTATTAAAAATATAACTTGATACAGATTAAGTTGCTGTCAATTTTACAGTATAGATTCTCATTGCAAGTAAACTAACAATGGTCACAAATAGATAACTTTACGCAATTCTATATTCTCGATTGTGCATTGTCCGGTGTCGAGGTGGACTCGATCTATTGATCTGTTTGTTGGCAAATCGAGCAGCTGCCGGCAATGCGTTGCGACGGGATTAAGCCACACCTTGCCATTACCGCACAATGCTGGAACATCGCGATGTAATACATTTCAATTGAGAAATAGTTACAGATAAAACATACGATTGTCGACTGCTTTAAATAAGTTTTAGCTTTAAGCTAAGTTATCTATGAAGGAAGGATCTTTCCAACTTTAAACATACGACATATTATGATGCTACATTTTGAAATTATAGTACAATGTAGTCCGCACTCAATCCTCGTCAAGAATGGGAATACGGACGTAGCAGGTACTTAGTAAGAGTTCTTCAATAAAATGTACTGATTATTCGACCCGTTGTCAGTTGGCAGTTGTTTTGAAATGCAATTATGAACTGAAGGATTGCCTGTTATGTATCTAATATATATCAGCATGTGATTGCTGGTATCGGGGAAAGAGGTTTTATTATATCCCTGAGAGTTCGGACTTGTTCTGGACTCTGATCTCCAATAATCAAGTCTTTGCCGCAAACCAGAGAGTTGAGGCAGTGGTTTTCATTCACAAGCAGCCACTTTTGTATATTGTACAACGATTTCAATTATAAACGTATTTAAAATTGATTAAATGGTTTTGAACAAAAACCCGAGTTCCAAAACAGCCGGCCGACTATTAATCACTGATGTTATGGCACATGACATTTGTAGGACAGGAAGTAAAAATGAATCGTAAAACAGAAATATATGATGTAAACAATTCGTTAAATAACAAAATTCAGAAACAGTTACATTGAAAAAATCTCTCGGTAACAAAATAACAAAAAGAAATTAAAGAGTTTCAGAAAAAAATAACCTCTTTCAGTTGTTCCTGCCATCCTAAATATATTCTGAACACAGTAGGGAAAGAACCAGATTGAAAACTTCTCATGATTTCATGCGTCATGTCCTGTCTGTACACTGAGAGTTCCTCTGTAGACCGTACGCACCACTTCTTTTTAATAGAGCAGAGAGCGGGCGCGCCTCGCACAAAACATACGACAGTATCATTTGACAATTTGTGAGCAATCACTGCATTGTCGCCGCTCTTTATTCAGCGACAGATAATACGTGGAAAATTGTCATTGCCATTGTGGTGCGGCCTTTGTTGGTCTAATGACAGCGGTCAGATTTAGTTGGCTTCGAACTGGTGATCAGTGCAAACTTGCCGGTGCCCCGGTTAAGCTAACGCGAACTATTTCAATCGACATAAATGTTACGTTGAAAGTGACAATTGTCACAAACCATTTAATGAGACTATATAATAAATTAACGTATGTCATAAATGGTTCCGTAGTGTTGAAATGTGACCTCACACACAAGAATGAAGATTCCGAAGACTTCATTGTGTCCCAATAAATTCACGAGATTTAAGTTATAAAGAAGATAAAACAAAAGAAATAGCAAGAAAACTTAATGGCGTACCCAATAGACGTACAAACGACGCGACCAACGCAGAAAATGTCGAGGAATTCAAATCCTTACCATATAAAGAGACCAATGAATGCATTCATGGTGTGGTCGAGACTGCAAAGAAAGAAGATATCGATGATGAATCCGAAACTACACAATTCAGAGATATCAAAGAGACTTGGCCTCGAATGGAAGAGTTTAGACGAAATGGAGAAGAGACCGTTTATAGATGAGGCGAAGAGGTTAAGGTTGAAGCACATGCACGATTACCCGGACTATAAATATCGTCCCCGTCGGAAGAACAGATTAGAGACTACGTACACTAACCCTACAATATACAGTAGAGATGCATTCCTAGAGATAGAGCCTAGAGCTGATCAAAATTATCAAATTCCCGTCAATTACACCGAACATCAGTTTATGTATAATAATATGATGAGTTACCCCGTGCCAACGATTTCTCAGACGTCCTTTGTGCCGACAACAATCAGGCCGAAAGAAGATGCCCTACCCAGTTTGGATTTAAGGCCCTTACCCTCTATAGAAAGCATTTCCCCGAGGCCCTTTGCTGTCGTCAATCAGCAGATGATGGTGAAGGCTTATCAGGACTTACATTACGTGCCCGGTGACGTCACTAGAATTTCATATCATTATCCGTTTGGTGTTCAATAATGATGAATTAGTTATGTTCACTTTCGCCTTAAACAATTTATAATAGTCGAAAAAATAAATATATGTATCATCATCAGCTCACTATACGTCCCCACCGAGGGGCTCGGAGCCTACCCTAAGTTAAGGGTGATTAGGCCATAGTCAACCACGTTGGCCAAGTGCGGGTTGGTTGACTTAATACACATATGTATAAAGGAAGTTGATCCAAAACCTTATCGATATTTGTGACCACAATAGTTTCTTTAAAACCTTTAGTGCGTTATATTGTGACAGTGTTCATTTTTAATTACAATTAACTAACAAATAAGTACATTAAAAGTCATATACCTATTCAAAATAAGTCAGTAAGAAAGTTAGTTTTTAGACATACTATGCTACCATTCAATTGATTTGGCACATCGGGAACACGAGTACTCTTGTACCTGACGTGCCAATTCAAATGTCGGGTATAAAACTTGTCAGTTTGTACAATAAAAAGCATAATAATTACTAAAATGGTT
The DNA here is from genome assembly GCF_000836235.2 of Papilio xuthus. Classification (NCBI taxonomy): domain Eukaryota; kingdom Metazoa; phylum Arthropoda; class Insecta; order Lepidoptera; family Papilionidae; genus Papilio; species Papilio xuthus. The sequence continues at coordinate 626,771 of NW_013532897.1, read as the reverse complement.
TATTAATTAGCTACATGCAAATTTAGTGAATATTTTTCAAATATTAAACCAAGAAGAAGCAACTTCGATGACTCTTACGGTCTTGATTGTATCTTAACATCTAAATGTCAAATCAAAATACTTACAATTTCATTCTACAGTTTTTTGCATAACTAGGCAAACAATGTCATTCAAAACGAGCGGTTATACGCTACAGTAGCGCAAAATTGCATATAATATAACAGAATGTGTCAGCTATTACTCGGAACACAAACTTGAGACAACGGACAAACGGACATACAAAACATTTCTTAGTCGTTATTAGAAACGTTTATAATTTACAGATTCAAATCTAACAAATATCAATAACAAATAACTTTATCTACGAATGCTGCATTTTGGTAAAAACATTTAGTTCAGCATGTCAGTTTTGGAATTTAAAGGATTAAATATTTATTACAAATCAAAAGCTTTATTTCAAGAAGTGTCGCTATTTATAAAACAAAAGACTACTACTCTTATAAAAATCTACTTAAATATAATATACGTCTGCAAATCTGCATTCAATCGCATCATTTCCTGAGAACTGAAGCGTTGGCGATGATTCGTTGGTTCGCGTCACGTCACGTCAAAGTAATGTCTGCGTCATGACGTGACACTCCTCGGTCCGCGACAGATTGATGGAGCCTGTAATTGATTGTCTGAAGGGAACTGAACCCCTGAAATAATATTTTTGTCGTCAACAATACATCATCGTTTGCTTATAGTAGGAATTATAATAATACAATATTTACAACGTTTTTAGACGAGATTCTACTTTGATAACATTTTAAGCACTTATCACTGGATCTTGGGGTAAAGAACTTTTTTATTAATACTGATTATTTATATTTATATAAATTAGTATGTGTTACTAAAGTTATAGACTGTAAGTTAAGTTCTGCTTTCGCCAACGTCCATACCACGTTGAAAACACCGGTTCTCGTCCGATCACCGAAGTTAAGCAACGTCGGGCGCGGTCAGTACTTGGATGGGTGACCGCCTGGGAACACCGCGTGATGTTGGCTTTTTTTTTTATAAGGATATTATCGTATTAGTAATAAGATTCTTACGTTAATAGTTGCTTTCGCCAACGTCCATACCACGTTGAATACACCGGTTCTCGTCCGATCACCGAAGTTAAGCAACGTCGGGCGCGGTCAGTACTTGGATGGGTGACCGCCTGGGAACACCGCGTGATGTTGGCTTTTTGTTTTCTCCTCTATTTATGTAATTAATACCAGTATTAATAAAAAATTGTGTTGTTTCTTTTTCATATTATTGAAAAATATTCGACACTTAAGATTACTTAAATACTTTTTTCACCTAATAATTTCCTTGTTGTGGTCTAAAAGTATTTTACTCTGCAAATATAAACAAACTAATATTCAATCGCGTAAAAGTAAGATTGAAATCTGCTAATAACTAATTAAGCTATAACTATTAAAGCGTGTAAACATTGCTTTCGTCAATCACTCACAAATTAACTGAGAAAGATCAAAGCTAGTGGAAAATGGTATTAATTAAAGTTTCTTTGTCACTTTGATACTGTCACTTTTGGGTGCTTTGAGGTTGTTAAGTGATTTTTGTTATAGATTATTTTTACTAAATAAACACAGCTGGTTTATTCAAAGTACAAGATCTTTATGGTGTTGCCACTATGAAGGTTTTTGGAATTTTTGTCTATGATGAAACGTCTCTTAAAATGAAATAATCGAATTTATTTAAGAAAATTCTATATTTAGGGCGCTAGGAGGTATCTTTAATACCTTAAGAATGAATGCATTTGTTTTTGATTTTCATTCTTAGACCCTTATTTTGGATATAATATAGAGCTGCTTAACAATAAAATCTGTGATTTTTTTTCGAATTTATGCCTTGAAGAGCTACTTTTTATTTAACTTATCTATATATTAAGATTTTTTATATATCCACGCGGACGGAGTCGCGTGCGACAGCTAGTCCGTTATAAAATTTTAATTTGAAGTCTAAAGTACAGCTCTCGTATTATCCGTAACGTCAGTTTTCTCTATTAATTAAAGAAACCTTTGAACATCGCAGAAGTAAGTGTACAAGTTGTGTGCTACAAACATACAATGTCTCCGCACACGGCGTGGAATATTCCACTTTCATGTGTTTCTCGTGATTCTATGTAGTTATCGTTAAATCTACTTTAAATAAATTCAAGACGCATTCAAACTAATTAACAGTATCCGTAAGAGTATATTGTAGACTTGAAATAAAAAAAAGAATAGATTTAATTGGTCATTAATTGACGAAGGAAATGCATAGAAAGAGGATATTTCCTCTTCCTATTCGTATCCATCTTTGTCAAATCTATTGCCCCTTTACATCCTTTCCTTCTAAGAAAAGGGCAGGAAAGAGGACTAAAATTAGGCCTTTGACGCGCACACTTGTCATACTGCACCTGGAATTGCTTCTACTTAACGCCTGTCTACTGTGTTGTCGTGGTATTTCACTGGTCGAGCCAGCGTATCACTATCACTTTGTCTGTAAGATACGATGCAGATGAAGCGACCGAGTAAGTGGTATGTATCCCTTAAGCACACATATTCTTAGGTTTTAGATGTACACTTCACTTTTTTTCAGTATGTCAATAATCTGCAAACTATGACACATTTCTACAACTTTTTCCACCGTGATATTTTAGCGAGCGTCCTCTTTACAGCAACTCATTTAAACATCAACTTTTATATCAATGCCGGCTTTTTGTATTGCTTCAGTTTCCCTACATTTCTACATTTCTAAATGTATTTGGAGATAAAGCTCTCACAAACAAAGCGTGTCACTTGTGGTCCTTGACGCGTTCACGTATAGTCGACGATCGCGCCTTTCAGCCCACCATCTCTGCAAGCTGCAAACAATGCCTAGAAAACTGTCTAACGCGCTCCCAATGCCCAAATACACAGCAACAAACGAAAAGAAACCTTAACGCGAGTCAATAGAGACGGATTTATCAACGTATACATTCAGATGCAATCCAGTCAAATAACCAGCAAGTACTATCAACGTTTACACATTCTTCATAATTCCAGTGTTGCAACTAGTTTGATTTATGCAAAATAAATTGAAACATATCAGCATAGCAATAAAGGAGAAATTTCTGTGAAAGTGGATTTTTTTAGGACGTTACGAAACTGGTATTTGGTATAGAAGTGTCTAAGGTCCTGCAAAGCAAGCACCGAGTTTGTACAAAGAAAAAAAGCCCCTATGACAATGTTATAGAAGACACGGCATTGGAAAACGTAGCTGTTGTCACACAGCAGCGAGCGTCATAATCATCATAGGCGTCTTTCACACCGCACACGTTGAATGAATGATGGATGAATCGCGCTCAGTATCCCAGCTTTTTCCGTGTACAGCTTGACCCAATATTATAAACTTATGTGAAAAGTAAATGTGCGCTAAACTACGCTTTATTGTCTAGAGTTTAAAGTCGTCAGTAAAACAAGGTAGCGATATCATTAAGTTTGTCGGGTCGATATCATTGTACATTCAAACGAATCGCAAATGGGCCAAAAGTTGTATGCGGAAAATAGGACGGACATAGATGTAGAATTGTTCATATTCGTTACAATTTTCTCCTGAATTGGATTAAGTGCTACTTAATTGAATGTAATCGTCCTTTTTCGCAAACATTAACACACGATATTCGAGACGACGGCTAAATAACCAAGTTAACGTAAAAATAAATAATTCATATTTAGATTATAAAGAGGCTATATTTATCCTCGGAATTATTTAACTTATTCTGAATTAAATTTTGGTTTTTTAATGACATACTCGTAGAATATTTGGTTTTTCACTTCTAGTAGGACCATCAATCTCGTACATCATTGTCCCTCGTTACGTCACTATGACATTTGGACGTACAAGTAAATCCAACTTTGCCCGTTACAGGGTATTTTTGCGCGTTTGTCGAGCGCCTAACAACTTCCCTCCTCGCTTTCCGACGTCTGAAAGGACGTGCCAAACGTATGGTGGATTTATTTGCAAAGCCATTTTTGATCACAATACGCGGATGTGTATTCTACACGCGCCATTTTATCTTTTAATTTTTCATGTGTGTTTTAAAGTTTAAATACTTTTGAAGGACGTGGAATTTAAAAGCAAAAACATCACGGCTACGAACTAACATGAAAACGATACATAAAATGGACTAAGGAAAAAGAACAAGTAATGTCGGATTTAGCACTAGCATCGCCCTGGGTGTAATTTCTAGGGCGACCCGTTTTTTTTAACCAAGTCGGAGGGAGGTAACGTTTACGTAAGACTGTGTAATTTGCAGACCAGTGCCTTGTGTCCAGCGTGCTGGTCACCATTACTTTTAAAAGTCGGTGACAGGAATTATTTGCTTTAAAGAGGTAAACTGTACCTGGGTATGGACAAAGAGGCGCTTAGACGAAATTATTTTAAGAGTACCTATTTACTTTAAAATACTTATAATTTACTAGCTGTCGCCCGCAACTCCGTCCGTGCGGTATTAAAAATAGATGTTGGCCGATTTTCAGACCTACTCAATATGCTAACAAAATTTAATGAGAATGGGTCTAGCCGTTTCGAAGGAGTATGGAAACGAAAATTGTGACGCGAGAATTTTATATATAAGATAAATGTAATGTGTAAACCAAACAATTTAACAAATGTTACATTTAATGTTATGATCATATAAACCCAATGACTCGTAAATGCGCAATGATTTGTAAAAATGCAATATCCAATTGACACCAACATTGTGATATCAGAATTTACGACAAACGCGTTTTGTTGTGATAATAAAATAATTTGATGGGCTAATTGAAATATATTCCTTAATGGTTTTGTGATTGATAGAATTAGTGTTGATTTTGTCTGTTTGAACATCTGCTGTAAGGGGTAGGGGCGTGTTTAAATTGTTTGTTGGTTCGATAATGAGTTGTGGGGGTTCGTTCACCGGATTGATTTTCTTGTTATTAATTACTGAAGATTTATAAGAATAACGGGGTTTACTTACATTACAAAATCGTATTGTATTCGAAAAAATGCTAGGAAAAGATACCAGTGTTACTGTAAAGTCTAGTCCTAACTCCATGGACCGCGGACGAGAGAACGGACGAGAATGGACGAAAGCGTGCCCGTGGCCCTGTCCCGATGCGTTGGAGGAACAGAGTGGTTTAGTGGGTATGCCTCCGATATGGAGGAGAATCCCACATCACTACCGCGTCCCCCCCGGGGTGCGGAGTATGCATAAAGCATTCCTCTCTGGAAAAAAAAGTCCTAACTCCATAAACATGTGACATCGTATGATAAGTATTTTGAAGCTGAAATTTCAAAATCTTTTTGTTATTATCATTCGTTGCAATGATTATACAAAGCAAGGTTAAACGTTTATAGTTTTTAACCTCAAATATCTATTTCCAATATCCAGATATAAGAATGTCCAAAGAATTCAACCTTTTGTATGCATTAAATGGAAAGACGAATGATATTATAGGTTGAACCAAAGTCTAAATGATAAGAAAATGAACTCGCCAACTAGTGTTGTTGTTTTTTCCAACATAACTAATACTAACTTAACTAAGATAAGTGTAAGTCGTTCCGCTAGTGAGTCCCCCATTAATGCGCGTTAAACCACCCCACAGAGTGAGTGCGGGGGACTGGACAGACCGGGGTAAACACATAAACAAAACGAATGCACCCACTCAGAGACATAAGTTCCGTATCATTTCACCTCACTAATATGTTTCCGTACACAATTCATTTTGTCCGTTTCGCGAGCGCAGCCATTGTGCGACGCATTTAGGGACATTATGAAGGGATATTTATATGTTACTGACACATTGTGAAGTTCGTCAGTTAGGAAATGACTACACATGTACATTTATCTGCACAAATGATTTATGACTTGAGATATCGTTATTAAACAGTTTTAAAAAGTTCACATGAAATTACATATTACTTACCTTGAGTTTTTTAACATAATTATTGATGAGTTAACGGTACTAAACTTTAACTGTGAATGGACAAAAAATTATTATAGGTTAGATTTGTCACTTGCATAATATAAAAAAAATATTTAATAAAAATAATTTGATTTCGTCGAATTTATTCCGTTGTCAATTCAACTGACCGTTTATAACTCGCCTGGTACGATATAAAACTGTCTAAGTTAACAATATCACAGTGACATATCCACAATGTTTATCTGTTAACTTCATAAGGCGGGCGGTTGAGACAAATTGCCGTTTATATTTATTTTATGCTAATCGATGTGATTATGTTTTTTTCATGGCTTTTTGTCATGAGGGGGGGGGGTAGGGTAGGGTGTAGAGTGCTGGTATTATATGATTTAATAAATCCTCATTTAACGCTAAAGTTGTATCATGTCAAAGTAGTTGGTAAAACTAGAGATATCATATTTTGAGGTTATTACTTATAGAAAGTTATAACTATCAGACTAATGGCTTAGGTTAGATGTTATTTTATTAGACTAAAGTCATGAAAAAACTTTTATTATTTTATTTTCAAATAATAATGGTCCAAGGTCATCGACGCGCTGCTTAGTGTCTAGCACTCGCACCACTATACCTAGCATTGTGTTCGCAACGAATTGCGCGAAGTTAAGAGCCGCCAAGATATTTGAAAACTATTATAACACAAACTGTATTGATGTTATATATACATCTAAACATTCGCATTTATTATATTAATATAGTAATTAAATTAAAATACGATTTGGCAACTGTATTACTGTTCAATATTTAATTTCTACACTGGCCAATACTTGTCGTTCGCATTATAACAAGAAAGTGATGTGATTGTGATCAATAAAAGGGATTGAATGAACAACATTGTCTCGATCCATTCGGTCTAAGTGATAGAGTGAATGAGATTGGCTTTCAAGTTGATTGTGTCTTGATGAAGTTTTTACAACCTTAATAAAATACAAATGTAACTTAGTATCTAAGTAAATGTTAGTTTTTACATTTATTAGACATACTAGCTGTCGCCCGTGACTCCGCCAGCTGGTATTATAACAAAACCTAATTTCTTTCAGTCTATGTTCTACATCTATGACAAATTTCAGTGATGTCCATGCAGCTGTTCTGGAGATACCTGCTAACAAACATCCAATCCATCCATCCATCCATCCAAACATTAGCCTTTATAAAATTAATAAGATAAGTATATATAAGATAAAGATTGAAACCATGGTTATACAAATTACGGGAGTTTCGACACGAAAAATTAAACATTTTATCTGACAGATACGAGTCATAGTTTTCGCGCCATTTCTTTATCACCAGTTGCCTCAATTTTAACTTCCATTTCGAACGTTTTTCAATTCATTCTCCTAAATATAGGAAAAGCTACAAAGTGAATAGTCTTGGTCCATTATAGCGGTGCGGTATTATGGCATTATGTCGCGGACGACGGCATTAGGCGAAGGAAATGGCGGGAAGCACAGGGACGTATTGTGCGCGGGAAAAATGACGTAATATCATAACATCCTTTTCATGACCATTACTATGCCCTGACAAAGATTATGTATCGAACAGATATGAGACAGCATCTTTATTTTAATATAGGTACTTAATTGTTTTTTTTTTCTGATAATGTGAATTGTCTACATGACGCACGTATTTTATTAATAAAATTATAACAATAAGTTTCATGTTTTGGATTAATATAATATTATAGAATGTTCTAGACTCTGACCAAGAAAGAAATATCACCTTTTACTGATCTGCAGAACGTAAACCAAAATTTTCTGAGTTCAATAGTAATTTTAATTACATTTTTCTTTCTAACATCCTTTGTATGTAGTCTATGACAAAGTCGCCCTACGCGAGACAAATCGTGGCCGGCCATTTGTCAAAAAACCTGCATCCGCCCGCTGAAAGCGGCCATTGTCAACACAAACATATTAAATGAACATACGATTTTTCTTAGCACAATCATTTTAGGGTTAAAATTTTGAATTTAGCTTTACAGTGAATACGTAAAGTTTTAGTTCTTTAATCTTTTTATATAAATCTCGGATTTATCTTTAATTTTTTAAATAAATGTTTTTAAAAATTATTTTGAAAAGACAAAATGCTTTAAATAATAAAACATTCAAACGTAGTCTATTCTTAGCAATTTTTGTATAAGTGATTATAGCACGAAGATTTTTACACTTAGTCAGTTAATTAATCAAAGATTTAAATGTTAAGATTAATTATGATGTTTTATTTTTATGTATAAGAGTCGCAAAAATGGTTTATATTTATGTAAAATCTTTTAGCGTTGGTTTCATTTTAAACAGCGTAGCCTGTCTTAAGAAAACCAAAACAAAGGCAAATGGGAATGCAAGACAGTTCTCAAAGGCGATTAGATAATGCATTTCTCTCTCTTGAGATGCAGCCAGTCTTGTAGTTTCCCTCCATTTTACGAAGTTTTCAGTCCGCGTCTTGTAGATTGTGCAAGCGAATTTTCTTTGTGATATCTCTCAACAATGTACTGCGGGGTCGTTCGCTCTTTCTACATTCAAAAGGAATCCTTTGACGTAAGATTTTTAATTATAACAAGTGTTATGATGGATTCTGGTCAAAAAAGATATTAATTTCTATATATCAACATACATAGTTTTGAAATCTATTGTAATTACATCGAATTTTTCAATCTTGATGATTTGCTATTAAATAATAATAGGCGCTGTTTTTATAGTTTCGATAAAAGATCTATTTTAACACGTTGACGGACAATTGCGGCTATAGCCGTCAAAGCGAAGTTCACAATGTGGCATGACTGCTATAGCCGTCCAAAACGAAACGGTCGTTTTTAGACACTACGGCTATAGCAGCACAAATGTGCACTTACTGGCGTATACGTAGAAGCATAGTGTCGTGTTTTGAAAACACCTTTTTAGGTTGAAGTTCATATTTCACCTGTTATATATCGTCCTATCACTTAGTGTATAGAGTCCGCTGGCGCCATGACGGTTATAGCCGCAACCTAATTAAAGGTACTAAATTAATCAAAATTAAGTTTATTTAAGCAGAAAGAGTAAAACTATACTTCTAACATTCTAAAAATCACAAAAACATATAGTGTCAATTTTCGAACTTCGCTTGTTCCTACTGTCCGTCAACGTGTTAAATATGAAATCATTTTGCTATGGTGATAGCATAAATATTATGAACTTTATCTATATTATGTTTCATAGAGTGATTTTGTGTAAACTCAAATAACTTATCGAGACTCGGTATCACTCTGTGTTGAAATTAAATCTCCGTTCATGTTATTTCGATTCTCGTTTTCGTTTCCGTTTCACCTTATTTAAGATAAACTTAGTGTATATGTTGTGTAGCTTAATTTTAGTTTGTATTTATTTTAATTAACCGAATTTAAACACTAAGACGAAACATTTGATTTTAATAATAAAAAAATCTCGTTTTATAATTTACTCTGATTAACTTCTATTATTTAACATTATTTCATACTCGAATCAAAGAAAAAAAATCTGTAAAAGTCAAAAAATGTACCGCTCTCACAATCTTTTATTAACGCCCTACAGAACTAATATTAAATACCGAGTGGTTCTCAATATCCTGGCCACTCGCGAAACACTTCAGATGCATTCGAAAAAAAACTTTTTTTACAAAAACATTACTGGCCATAGAGAAAACAATCGGCGTTCCGAATTCAAAGAGCAAATAACAAAAACAGCGCGATTATATCTTCGAGTGTAGAGTGGCGCGGTTTCTCATGGGGTGATGTTTTGGCAGCGACGCTAGAGGGAGCCAGCGAAGCTGCGGTCAACAGGATTATAAATTTACTGAGACAGTCCCAAAAATTTTAATTTTGTCTAAATGTAATGTAAAATTTTGACCTGATTTTATATAAAAAATCAAGAAGGTTAATAAGGGGGTCAAAACTGTAATTGATTATTATTTTATTGGTGGATAATGGATAATTTAAATTTAAATATGAAACATGCAAACAAAAGCTCATTCTGAAAAAAAAATAAAAAGATTTTTTCTGATGACAAATCTAAACCAAACTAGAATATTCTAATAACTGCAAATAATTCCCGGTGAAATTATAAAATATCATGGACACCCTAGTAATATGTCCGGTAGCCCGCGGCGATCGGCTCCCACGGGTGTTGGCGCGAATTAGCGCTCAATTAGGCGGCTGATTCGATTTGCTGCGGCCACTGCGCCCGCGCCCGAGTCCGCCTTTTGAGCCCTGCCCTGTGCGCGGGAAAACGACGGCGACGTCTTGAGAAAAAGCATTGAAAATTAGTCGTCCATGCAATTTGTATTTCCTAATTTATTTTAATCAAACAAAGACCTTCACTTGTGTAACTTTGTGTCTTGTTCTAAACTAAGTCTAATTATTGAACTATTGTCAACAATACATAAGAAGCACATGTAAAACAACACATATAAAACTAATTAGGTTTTTTAATACCGCGCGTAGAGTCGCCGGCAGCAATTAGTAAATATATATTTCCATTACAAAAAAAAAATATTCTATAACTTTAGCTTTCTACATTATTTCTGGAAAAGTGGTCATTAACTCAAATCTTCTAACTTGCGTGATGGAATTTAATAAAATTTGAATTAATCGATTAAAATCGATATGTTAACAAAAAATATCGATTACAGGAATACGAGCGCTGGGCCACTTGTATCGAGTGGGCATTCGATTGCTGCCCCACATGAGAACCGAGCTGTACTCGACTTGCGCTTTGTTTTCCCGCCTTTTGTGTATAATTCTTATTTATAAGGAGCGATCTTGATAACGCGAGTACGACTGGGTTGCCAGGTTTGTAAACTTTGTATTAATTTTTAAGATTCCGACGGCTGATACGGTTCGTATTAGTTTTAAAAGGTTTTGTTTTCGAACGAGTTTTTGTTGCTTTGACGTATTTAAATATGTGTGCTATTTTGTATTAGTTGATTGCGATTGTTAACTGTTTTTAATTGAGTGTATTGATTTATTAAATTAAAAACTTGCTTAACAAAGATGGCGGTTGAGTACTTGATAAACCACTGTTATATTTTATTGTAAACAACATATAACAACCTTATATACGTAAACATAATGCGATGTACAATAACTATGATTCTAAGCAAACTTTTTGGGTAGTGTTACTAATTTTGGGTTAAAATAAAAGATTAATTAGAAATCTTTAAATATAATTTTTTAGGTTATAAAATTACCCGCTCAATCTAATGTGACAAATGTAATGAGAGAGAGTTATAATAATCATAGACATTGTGTTTTTTTTTTAAATCCGTAACATTCACCCCCTTGCTGACGAAGTCTGAATATAAAGCTAATGTGAGGTGAAGTATAAAATTAAAGTTAATTTGATCTTGACAAGTATAAAGATTTGACATTACAAATAACAATTAAGTGACATGAATGATTGACAACTGTTAAGATAATAAATTGAACAAAATAAAATAATGAGTTAATTACAATAGCTAAATTAATGTTAAATTAAGTAATAATTCAAACAAAAATAACTTTACAGTGATGTGAATTTACAAGTTTAAGTGTAGTGCAGTAATTATATTAAGTAATTCTCTGTTTGTAAATTGAAATTAAAGTTAAATTACAATCAATTGTAGTATTATTTCTATTACAATCTTAGATCTATCTTAGGTATAAGTCTAGGGTAAAGAATATTATATCTAGGAGCTAAATTACATAGTTTAATTCTAAGTAAAATTTTAAATTACATTAGCATTTTGAATAACATTAACATTTTGAAATTAAAGAAAATATAAGCAGAATTACTGAGATGGTAATAAGACAAGTTTATGTATAGGGCGCTTGTACTGTCCCTTGGCAGTTTTAACTAAGACTGACCGGGTTAGGTGGTCATCTTTTGAAATATAAATCTCGATAATTCTCCCTATTGGCCAACACATTGGCGGAGTATTTTCATCTTTGATAAGAACTATATTTCCTACTTGTAAATTAGGAGAATCTGTAAACCACTTTTGCTTAGTTTGAAGTTCAGACAAATATGTTTTGTAAAATTCCTTCCAGAATTGCTGTTTAATTGATGTAATCCTTTGCCAAATATTAAATCTATTGGCTGAACTTTGAGCTAGACTGGGCTCTGGTACATCTAACATTGTTGTGCCAATAAGAAAATGACTTGGGCTTATATAATTAATTGAATCTATGTTATCAGTAGTTGCAAATAATGGTCTTGAATTTAATATTGCTTCAATTTGACAAAGTATGGTAGACAATTGTTCATAGGTCATTCTACAGTTACCTAATTTTCTTTTAAGTAAATATTTAGTTTGTTTAATGCATGACTCATAGATTCCTCCCATATGACTAGCGAGAGGTGTGGTGAAAGTCCACTTTATATTTAGATTGTTAGTATAGTCCATAATCTGACTGTAAGATGTCTCATTTTTGAACATATTATACAGGTCATGTAGTTCATGAGCTGCACCTTTGAAATATAAAGCATTGTCTGATAAAATGCTGCTGCAGATACCTCTACGAGCAATAAATCTTTTTAGGCATGAAATAAATGATGGTGTTGTAAGATCAGTTGATAATTCAATATGTATGCATCTAGTTGATAGACACACTAGTATTAAGATATAGCTCTTTATAAATTTAGCATTGCGTAAGTTTGAACTTTTAATGTATATTGGACCTCCATAGTCTACTGCTATGTGTAGGAATGGTCGTTCTAAATTAACTCTATGAGATGGTAGGTTAGCCATCTTTTGTCTACAGGTCTGACCGCGATATCTGGTACATACTGTGCACTTGTAGACAATTTTCTTAACTTCAACTCTAGCATGGATAGGCCAGTAAGTAAGTCTTAGGTTTGAGAGTGTGTTCTGAATGCCTGAGTGAAAGAGTTGTATGTGATATTTTTGTATGATGAGAGATGTGACATGGCACTTGGGTAATATTATAGGATACTTCTGATTGTATTGGATGTTTGCATGTTTAATTCTACCGCCTACTCTTAATAGGGAGTCTTCACTGTCAATAAATGGGGATAGTCTTTTGAGTGGACTGTTTGAATAGGTATAATTAGTTTTACCTGACTTCAATTCTAATATTTCTCTTTTAAAGTGAGATGCTTGTACAACTTTTATTATAAAGTTATGGCTAACTTTTAATTCTTCAGGTGTGAGAGGACCTGTGATTTTATGTTTGTGTTTGAGATTATGACAAAATCTGTGGCACTGAGCAATTGTGTTTAATAATCTTTGAAAACTTGAGAATCTTTCAAATATGGTCATAAAGTATTCTAAGTCATCATCATTATAGTATTCTGAGACAGTTTGATTTGTATGAGGACTTACTACTTTAATAAGATAGTTTTCTACATCTGTAACTGTTTGAGCAATGCTGTAGGGCCAGTCACTAGGTGGTGAGAGCAAGTATGTAGGACCGTGCCACCATAGTGATAAACTATTTAAATCTTTAGCATGTACGCCATGAGTAAGTAAGTCTGCAGCATTGTCATGAGTTCTAGTATGAATCCACAAATTAGAATCTGAATTTTGTAATATTTGTGATACTCTATTTGATACATAAACTTCCCATTTCTTGTAGGGTGAGTTTATCCAATTTAAAACTATACTTGAATCTGTAAAATAGTATACAGAATGTATTTTAATAGCTACTTCTAAGGCAAGTTTCACCTTTTTCATTAATTTTGAGAGTAGCGTAGCGCTAGAAAGTTCTAATTTTGGTAAGCTGACTGTGCGTACAGGGGCAACTTTGCTTTTGCTAATAACTAAATTAGAAGTTGGTTTATGATTAGGATAATGTGCTACAAGGTAGATACATGCGCCATAAGCAACTAGTGAGGCATCACAATATCCTACTAAATAAATTTCATTTGGTATATCTGAGAAACAATATCTAGGAATAGTAATATCTTTTAATATTTGAATATTATCATAGAAGGACAGCCATTGTTGTAGTAAATGTTTAGGTAATGGTGTATCCCATTGTATGATACTGGATTCTTTCCATAGCTGTTGCATGAAAAGTTTTGCAGTGATTGTAACAGGTGAAAGGTAACCGAGTGGGTCATAAATCTTGGCAATTATTGAGAGAACAATTCTTTTAGTAAAATGTAAATTACATTGCTGAGAGGGAATGTTAACTTTAAATGTATCTGTTGCAGGTTCATACTTGAGACCTAATGTACTAGTTTCATTACCAATAATAAGGCTGGTTGGCGAATGTTCACTTTTGTTACTTTCAACATCTTGTAATATCTGAGGATTGTTAGATGACCATTTATGTAATTGGAAACCACCTCTTTTAAATAGAGAAATTAATTGATTGCAAAGATCTCTAGCTTCAGAGAGTGAGTTTGTTCCACAATGGACATCATCCATAAATGTTTGATATAAAATGCATTTTGCAGCTAATGGATAGATGTGACCGTCCTGATGGGCAAGCTCTAATAATGTCCTAAATGCTAGATAAGGAGCACTTCTAGTCCCATATGTGACTGTATTCAGTCTAATAACTTTAAGATCATCGTTAGGAGATGCTCTCCATAGTATACATTGCAGGTTGCAATGTGAAGGATCTATGTTTATATTTCTGAACATTTTAATTAAATCACATGACAGTACATATTTATAGGTTCTATACCTTAATATAATGTCTATTAGATCTGTGTAAATGTTAGGACCCTCATGTAAGACTTCATTGAGAGACACTGATGTTGATGACTGACTACTTCCATTAAAAACTACACGTAATTTAGTTGAAACACTACTTGGTTTTATAACTGCATGATGAGGCAGAAAGAATCTTTTTATTTCCTTTTGTGTGTCTGATGGAGATGAAGAAGTAGGTATGTAAGATGCATGACCTAAGTTTATGTATTCATCAATGAATTCAGAATATTGTTTATGAAGTTCTGGATTGTTAGTGAATCTTTTCTCTAATGACATAAAGCACTTTTGAGCGATGCTGTAGGAGTCACCTAGCTGATCTAGCTTGTCTTGTATAATTGGAAGTTTTACTGTAAAGCGACCTGTTGGGTCTCTAGTAGTTGTGCTTTTGTAAAGTTCTTCGCAAAATATGTGTTCTGGTGTAAGTATTGGGGAAGATTTTAGTTCCTCTTGCTCCCAAAACCGTTTTAATAATTCATCACAAGATTGTTCACAAGTTATATGAGCTGATATAACTGAGTTTTTGTTAAAGTGGGTGTCTGTATGAGTTAATGTGTGGAAATTATTCAATGTGTGGACTGTATTATGATATAAAGATTGCATTGTTAATTCAATTTCTCCTGTCACTACCCATCCAAAGACTGTATTAATGAGTGTGGGACGGTTTTTACCTAATTGTATACTGCCCTGTAGAAGAAGCGAGTAGAATAAATGTCCACCAATGAGCAGGTCAATGGCCTTTGGGACATTAAATGTGGGGTCTGCTAATTCATATTCTTTAGGTAACTTGAAGTTAGCGAGTGGTATATAATTCTGTGGTAGCTTTGTTGAAATTTGTTCAGTAACTACACAGGTTAATGTTGTGGCATAATTGCTGTTACAAGATGCAATATTAACTATTGTAGATTGAGATGAGTGTGTGGGATCGCTACCTACACCATGTATAATGTAACCTTTCTTGTTAGAAAGTGGTAAGCTGAGCTTGTTAGCTAGCTGTTTTGTGATTAGACATACTTGGCTTCCGCTATCCAGTAAGGCAAGACATGTAGTCCATTCACCATTATCTTGCTGAACTTTAATAACAGCTGTAGATAGGTAAACTTGAACTTGGTCTGAGTGTAAATGCATAACTGAAGCTTGTTTGTTGTCACTAAAATTATTGGTACTTACCTTTGATTGGGAATCAGGTACCTTTTCTTTAGTTAATTTGTTTTGTGTATTGCCTACAATTGCAGCAGTATTACCAGACCTTGTAGACAAAGAGTAATTGTCAATATGAATAGCTGTATGATGCTTTTTAGAACAGATAGAGCAGCTGTTCTTTGAACATGTATGTTGAAATCTGTAAGGTTTTAAACAGTTAAAGCATAACTTATTAGATTTTACATAATCATTGCGTTTGACTGCACTCATTTCAAGGAATGATGGACACTTGTAAAGTTCATGAGACATGTTACATAGACTGCAGCTAGAAGTAACCGTTCCTACATGGGTGGATACTCGAGTCAGTTTAGGCTTATTATATATCTGAGTATTAGGTTTCATGACATTTTGATTCTGATCATACATAAGTTCAAATGCTCTTGCACGATGATTTAGAAAGTCTAATAATTGTGAGAGCTTTGGTAGTTCTTCACATTTATAATCAAGTTCCCAGGCAGATCTGAGACTCTGATCTAACTTTTGAATAATAATGTAAATAAGTATTAAATCCCAGGTATCTACTGGTACATTTAAAGCTTTGAGTGAATCTAGGCTTTGTTGTAATCTTGTAAGGAAGTTTTTAAGATTAATCTTACTAATAGATGTAACTGATAATATGTTTTTTAAATGAAAGTTAACAGTAATTAGTTTGTTGTCGTACCTTTTAGTAAGTATACTTAACGCATGTTGATAATTTTCTTCAGTAACTGTGAGGGAGTCGATGAGACCGGCAGCTTCCCCGCGTAGTAACGACTTCAGGTATTGAAACTTCTGGAGGTGTGTCAGTTGCTCATGCGAGTCGATAACTCCATCGAATAGGGATTTAAAGCTGGACCATTCTGTTAGGTTTCCATCGAAGCTTGGAATCTGTAAATTCGGGATTTTAGTAACAGATGGCTTTAAGTTGGGTTGAAGCACCGATTGACACGAAGATGCAGAGCGGTTGAGTTCGTGTTCTTTCAGGATTTCTGCGATCTTAGCTGCATACGAGAAATACTTTTCTTCAGTGGAAGCTCGCTCTTGTTCGTGCGATTTTGTTGCTTGATCATCTATCATTTCGATGTCTTCTTGTGTGGTATTGTACTTTTCATATAATCCCGCCATTTCTGTTTGTCTGGTCTGAAGCTCGAATATTTTCTCATGGTTCTTTTGCTCGTCGACAAAGTTGTAAATTCTTTTTAGACGGCCTTTATAATTACTTCTGCGGTTTATTAACCTTTCTAAAGTGTCTGTTGACATATTTAAGTTTTGCTGAAGAGCTGTAGATGCGCTGTTGCGCGGCAGGCGTTGCGGGCGTGGTGCCGCTGTACTCCGATGCCGTTTATTTTGTAAAATAATTAATCACTGTAACACCAGTGTAATCCGTATCGTTTGGACCAGAAAGTTTTGTTACTAATTTTGGGTTAAAATAAAAGATTAATTAGAAATCTTTAAATATAATTTTTTAGGTTATAAAATTACCCGCTCAATCTAATGTGACAAATGTAATGAGAGAGAGTTATAATAATCATAGACATTGTGTTTTTTTTTTAAATCCGTAACAGGTAGATAGAATCAAACTTGCCAAATGTACACAAAAATTACCTACGTCTACGAACGCACTTAAGGTACCTATCTGTAGGAGTGCCTTAGTTATTTACATGTATTTTAACGAAATTTAAATTTACGTACAAGTTAAAATGATTTATGTTATGACATTTTCATACGGTAATCCAGACTTCGACGTCTCATATGGACTTTATACCTTTAATTATAATGGACTCGGTTTACTCAGCCAGTGAAAGAGTAGCTTAAATATATAGCCTTTGTAGCGGTAATTTTTATAAAGTGAATTTATTTTTTTAATTAGTCTGTGCAATTAGCGTCTGATTTATATTAGCCTGTACAGCACTAACAGAGGTGTGTTGACAAAGCGGCTAATTCGTCGCCGACACTTGGCGCTTGAGTCTGCAACGACTGGCAATTTGCTTTAACGCCCGCCCGCGGCGCGCGTGCCCATTGATTACGTCCGTCACGTTATGGTAATGATGTGAAACTGGAAAGAAACTAGAAAGAAGCAATTTAAGCAAGGTGACACGTGTGGTTTTTACCCTGTGTGCGAATACCAAATTCTTGAAAACATGTATTGAAGTGGATCAACTTTAGTATTAAAAATAATTACAGTTTTTTTATTCAACAACAAGCCCATGAGAGAAACCTGAGGTTTAATAAAATAGTTGAACTTAACACTTGATTTTTACTCGACATTTCTAAAATATCGTAACGGTTCCAAAACTAAATTGACATATAGATTAACTAAAAAAAATGCAGTTAAAACTTTGTTATGTAAACTACGTTGTTATAAATCTCTTGACGTACTACAATGCGAATGCGCTTCAGCACGCGTTGTAACTAACACGTAATGATTAACCGGGAGTCGTGTGAAAACTGGTAATTTCGCTAGCTTTGTGCCGCGGCGTGGCGTTTGATTTGTCGACGTCAATTACGAGCTAGATTAGCGGATTCAGGGCGGTTCGTACCGGTTGTGGGCGGTTTGGGAAACACGAGTGCGATTGTTTGTTTTGCTAATCGTAACTATTAAGTGTCCAATTACTTGCTTGAAAAAGTTACGAATACAATTGGGTGTGGTGAATAGTTATTCAGGTTTATTTTAATCGCAATGTTTGTGGTCAATGTTACTTTGATTTGTAAATGATTATGATGAAGTGGTTTTATTTTTATTTTTTTATTATCAGGTAGCAAAACCTTTTAAAGCTTTCGTGTGACTAAATAATGTAATATTCATAAACATCAGTAAGTGATTTCCGCTGGATTTACTTATTTGACTAGTTTTCTTATTTCCACCTATCTAGTACGTTTCTAATACTTATGATGTCACCTAACAAAGCTTAATTAACATAATAATAAAAAATAGTATGTATATGTTATTTAAATTAATAGACTTCCAATGTATATATCAGAGTATGAAATGATTGACGAGACAGCTCACTGTCGTGCCACGCTTATTGGCTCCGCGGTTCTAATCCGTGAACCGGATTTGTCCGGTTTTCACCGGTTGCGGCCGGAATGCGAGCCGGTCGAATCCGGATTTTACAGCGAGTGAGCGAGGCGCTGTACGGATGTGCAGCCACCGTGTATTTGGTTTCTGGATAGCGTTGAATATTTCCTTTTACTTGACTTGTTTATTGGATGACTAACTGACATCCAATAAACAACCGTTGGATGTTTACTGAGAGTTTGGAAAAAGGCTTCTATGATCCTATTAGTTTAAAGTTAATAGCATAATCTCCAAGGGATAACTGTTAAAAACTTATTAAAAAAATAATATTGTTTCAGTAAAAACTATTCGAGTTTTAATATTTATGTAACATGAAAGAAAATAAGTGTGAAAAGTGTCATGATAGGCGGCAAGTTGGTGTCATCTGGGGCGCAATATGTATGATTTAATTAGAAATATAAGCCAACGACGAGCGTCGTATTTAAAAAGGCATATCAACGCACATATTTCAAACTAGCTGAATAAAATAATGAGTAGTAGTGTGAAAATCTTTTCAACGCCCGAGAAAAACAGTCATTCATACGGCGAAGTCTCAACCCCTAATGAGCATAATCAAATAGCTACCGGGAAAGAGGAAGGCGCGACAGCGGAAGGGCCCAGGGCTGACAATGACGCAGCCGGCCGCGGGCGTACACTAATTGTCTAAGTGCATAATGAACTTGTTTGTGACAACCCTACGGAACTTTGAGACGAGCCTCGTTTGCAAAATTGACTTTATGAAATAAATTTTAGAATTTAATTTTGAAATGATTAGATGTTGCATTAACACACCCTTTCGGTAAACTAGTAGTTTGAATTTAAGTTTTATTTTATTTGATTTTAAGTTGAATTTTGATTGTTGAGTTTTAAATAATGTAAGTTAAATAGGAAGCAATAGTAGGTTGTTGTCGCCCTCGGTGTTGTCTGCGGCGCACACTCGCCTTTGTTTCTCGGGTTAATTAGAAAGTTCGGTCGCGCAAATATCGCACAGAAGTTAATTTAAAGAGAAACAACTTTATAATCATGTGTGGAATTCAACAAAATAAATCATGAATAGTTTTATATAAGATTGTATATTAGAAAAACGTTATACTTTCTTCTCTCTCTATTTTACCCAATACTGCAGATTAATGACATTGTTTGCAGAATCATTGCGTGCATCTACAACATTTTTAATTAACTAGCTATCGCCTGGGACTCCATCTGAGCGGAGTTAAAAACTTAATTAGTACCCTATGTGTTATTCCAGACTATGTTCTACACATTTCCTAATTCCATCGAGATCGATTGAGTTATACTGGTGATACCTTCTAACAAACATCTATCCATACAAACATTCGCGTTTATAATATTATTAAGATATGCATTATACAAAATTTAAGTGAATTTATAATTTCTTTATGACCGTTTTCTCCAGATTTCTAGACAGTAAATGCTTTGAAGTACTCTTAGTTTAATGGAGATGGAAGTTGGATCCATGTATTTAAAATTGCACATTGAAATTGCTTCAATTAAAACATGATTAATATTGAAATACCGTCACAAAATGTAACTGAATTGTGATGATAAATATTTTGAAATTTAAATATTAATTATAATTATTACAATCTTCTAAGAAAATAACGGTCTTTAGTACACAATTCAATGATCTAAGGCGGTTATAAAAAAACAAAGCACTATCATTGTTTTTGTCAGTTTTGTGAACGGTAACACTTAACAGACGGACCGTTTGCTTTGTGTTTAATATATTTATTGCGGTTTCGAGCGTCTTTTATTTTTAGTTTTTTTTGTTTTTGTTTACCGATGCACACAGACAAAGATAATTCTGTTCAATGTATTGTTCTATTTGTTCTCTTTTGTTTTACAATAGAGATGCTACAATGTGTCGATGAAGGAGACATTTCGTGTAAAAGATGAGGTAGTTTACAACCACTGTTTCATTGCAATGGTTTATGAATTTGCCACGCGTTTTTACGTTGTTTTAATCTTACTGTTATTCTGTATTTGAAGTTAGAAATAACTAAAATATTCCATATATATACACAGACTTTTTTGTCGCAGACAATTTTTTTTTTAAAGTTAGTATATTTTTTTTAATTCACTAATTATTTTGTACTTTTCTAACTAAGCTTTACGCTTGCTAGGATATGGTTTACGACAATAGTCGAATGGTTGATTACGAAACCACTGACCACGTAATTGGAAATCCATACCCTTAAACATTCGGGTATTGACGCTTCAAACTATTGGTCTACATTACTAATTTAGTTTATCTTCAAACAGCGTTGCTTATCATAGTATGGCATTGTAGAGTATTAACCAATATATACAGCGTAATATCAAAAGAATGACAAATACGAAAAGATTCTCAGCCCCATTCACAGAAATCTATTCTAAGTGATATGATAAGATCATTCCAAAATGAATAAAATATGGAAAAAAGCGAACCTAACAACTAAGTGGAAATCAGACTAATACAGTATAGATATATGTATGTATATCAAGATATCGTCGAGTGCTACATTGAGATAAATTTTAATTACATGAATATGTAAATAAGCAAAATTTCCGATCATTTTGTAAACACATCGATGTGGAAAATTGTAAAAAAAATACGCGAAAAATATACGATACGTGGGCGACGTGCTGTAATTGAATTAATTGGATAATATAATTAAAAAAATCCATAAGTATGAATCTGGTCGGGCACAATGTGTACATTATGGAGATTGCCCTACCCGACTGCTCCCGGCACAATGCGAATTATCATTGGAGACCATTAACGTGGTGCATTCTCATGAAAAATAATGGAAACGCCCGACTCGCGCGACGGCGGGCCCGGCCGCACCACGCAGAACACACGCTTAATCATAGATTAAACTAAAGGTTAAGTGTATAATATAATTATTATTAGTTTAAAATTGGTAAACTACGATATAAGAAAACGTAGTTTTTCAAATAAATATACATACTTTTTCTAACACCAATATTTACAAAACTATTTTCTCTTCTATTCATTTTTAATTAATTTCTCGTCAAACCTTTAACCAGAAAACAAATTATGTAAGTATAAATTCATTGGATTTATACTGATTTACTTACGATTATGAAAGCAAATGATATAAAATCTGGCAGAATGATACCAAAACTTTTGCCTTATTTAAAATTAAAAAGTCAATGCAATTACTTGCATTTTTAACGAACGTTAAGTTTTTATAATTTTTGTAACTGGCCACACAGAATTCCTTAATGGTATGTCGGGTGAGGTGTCAAGGGAAATTTGAGTAAATTAAAATAGGAAGATAGGGCGAATAAGGCTGCGCGCGGTATTGTACTCATTGCGAGCTGGATGAAAAACTAACTAGCTTTTCATTATTCTATCCCGCTCTCACGGTACGCGGAGTGAGCGGGACGGTTGCACATTAGTGGCGGGTCATATTGTTGCGGCGAGAGACCCTGCCTGCATTGTTGGGGTCGCGAAGTAAGTAATTAGGTGCGACTTTCTTTTCATAGCATTTAAAAATACTGCATTTTATATACTAGTTAGGCCTCATAGTTATTATTTCTTTTGTCTCGATGCGAAGAAAACAAAATGATGGCAGACCTTTCGTGTGCATTTCTATTTTTCTATGAGAGTTTTTTTTTTAATTTCTTTTTAGATATCTTTTTAATTAGCGTATTTTTTTATTTTGATAAGAAAATAACAAAAATTAACTATAAATTTTTATACATATTTTTATTTTAATTAATAGTTATTACAATTATATTAAAGATTGTATTGGACGGTGAAAAAAATTAAATAAAATAAAAAAAAAAAATATTTGAAAAAATTTTATCAGCATTTAACAAAAACTGATGTTGATTCTAAGAACATTGTAAATGTTCCTAAAATTAATAAGCGTATTATTATTATTTTTAAACAATAGAAGCCGGTTCACTTTACCGTTTGAAAAGTAAATAGGTATATCAGCCACGATGTCGTTGTAGGGATTAGTAAACGGACATTTTATACGAAAATAAAAATTGTGATTTTTAAAACAGTTTCGACAATTTTTTTTGAAAAAAAATTGTTATTCACTAAAATTTTAATCTTTAGTTATAGTTACGCGTTAATAGATGGCGTTAGATGTCGTTATGATATAAATTTTTAGATCACAAGTTGATTAGGACCGAACTTTTCATATTTAAACACAAATTCGTTGCGGTTGAAGAAGCGAAGTAAAAATCGTTTCCTTGTCTGCTGTGATGCAGTGGACTATTTATTATTGATCCAATGCTTTGACCTGTACTTACCTGGTTGTACAGAGTCTCTTATCCTTCGATAACAAGATCAACTTTTTATTTTAGTATCAACGTTATGGATCTCATTACTTTTGGTAGAATATTTTTTATACAAATAAGAAACTTTAGTTTTTAAGAATAACGATATTTTTAGCACTTTTTACAAGCATTGTTTGCTGACACGTTCCATTTTTAAATGTTGAATAGGCGTGCGGACATGACAATAGAACGCGCGCAAATGAAATTATTTTTAAACTATCAAAGTGCAATAAAATCCATAAACAATAGCGTCCATAACAGCAAACAAACTCGCAATAAAACATTAACGAGAAATATAGCACTCTGGAAAGAGGAATAATTATTTTATTATACTGTTTAAATGCTGTTTCGTTTCTGAGAAACGATGTTCTCGGAGACAATAGGACAAAGAGACGGGACGCTGCGGATTATTGTCACTAAACAAATTTAAACTTTATTATTTAGTTTATAGAGTTGTATTTCGCAAATAGATATATATTTCCTAAGACATTTGAAGGTTGGTAAGTAATAGCATAATGGAATAAGTCACTTTATGATTGTTTCTAATATTTTTATGGCGGTCATCCCGTTAGCAAAGCGCATTGTGACTGGCCGCAAACTATTTCGTAAAATAAACACAATGGTGTCAATGACCGCTGTAAAAGCTTTGTAAAAGCATTGTTTGTTAATTAATCTCTTATAACCAGTATTGTAGTTATGTTTATGACGCCCCGTTTGTTCTGTTAGAATACTGGACTATGACGCGTGTCGAATTATAAGAAAAATATAAAAAAAAAACTTTATGGTAATAATAACAAAAAGGTTTTGTTTTTTTTTTTAAGATATTCGTCATAACTTTGTAATCAAAGGGATCATTTTTCTAAATTTAAAAAAAAAAAAAATTGTAAGCAACTGTATTGTAGGTTGTCAATATTTGATTGTAGATGGCGCCACTAGTCAGTTTGAATAGATAGTTGTAAAAGACACAAGTCCGGACTAAGTATTCTAAATAGGAGAGCTACTTTTTAGTAATCTTTCATATTATATTTTTATTAGATTTATATTTTATCAACGCATTCTGCGTATTTTTATTTTCTACAAACAAAAAAAAATCTAGTCTGACTGAATTTTAGTGTATTTTGTTAACCGTAACCAACTTATAACAATCTTATTAGTTGTAAAAGATACGCTGAGATTGCGTCTCACGTATTAATAAGATGTTCACTAAAATATAATATCCATTCACGCAACAAATAATTTTGATCTTTCAAGCAATTATATCCAGTTTATTTTACTTGGAATTAGATATTTCTTGTAGGTAATATATTTTGGTAGAATTTCAATAAAAATATATGTTGTTCAAAAGTTTTGTGCGACTGAATAAATATTGTATATTCTAATATAAGGAACAATAACAGTGAGAAATCTAAACACAATTTATCAAGTTAAGCAAAATATTACAAGAAATATAGCTCGTTGTCAGGCTCCGAGTTCGCGGCGAGGCCCGACAGCTGGCCGGCGAGCGAGCGGGACACCGCCCGTGAGCGAAAAGGACGGTCGCTGCCGCGAGGAGGGGCGAAGGCTTCACTGACGCGCCCCCTATTGGCCCGCGCCTCGCCGCCCCGGCCGCGCCCCGCTGTGCCCCGGCCGCCCGAGGTCCACGTTCGCGCTACCGACACCCGTCAGTCCACCGACCGACCTCGCAGCGACACGATCGCTCCCCCCGCGCTCATTCACTGCCTTACTTAGCTAATGCCCTAGCGAAACTTCACAATTCTGTTCCATACGATAAATATGTCGACCCTGAGTCATCACCCGTACGCGTTCTCGATGCACCCGGGCATGTTGCCGGAGTACCCGAGCGCGCCGCAGCCGCTGCCCGCCTCCAGCCCGCAAGCCGAGGGTCACATCAAGCGGCCCATGAACGCGTTCATGGTGTGGTCGCGCCTGCAGCGCCGTCAAATCGCCAAAGACAACCCCAAGATGCACAACTCGGAGATATCGAAGCGACTTGGCGCCGAGTGGAAGCTGCTCACGGAGATGCAAAAGCGGCCCTTCATAGATGAGGCCAAGCGGCTGCGCGCGCTGCACATGAAGGAGCACCCTGACTACAAGTACCGGCCACGACGCAAGCCCAAGCCGCCGACGGCGGGCGGCGCTCCGGGCGCCGGCGCCTTCCCGAGCTTTCCGCTGCCGTACTTCGCGGGCCCGGCGCCAGGCGTGGGTCATCTAGACGCGCTGTCCTATCCCGCCGTGCCGCCCTACTTCCCGCACCAGTTAGACCACCTGCAGTTCTCCAAGCTGATGTCTCCGACGGCGGAAAAGTTGCCGACGGCATCGTCCGCGGCGGCCGTGGTGTCGTCCTTCTACTCCTCGCTGTACACGTCGCCGGCGGCACCGCCCAAGCCCTTCCCGTCGCCGCTGTTCCACCAGTACGGCGCGGCGCCCGCGTCGCCCGTGTCGCCCGCCGGCGCTCAGCACAGCCCGCACGACGATCAGCTGCGGCGGCCTGTCTCCGTCATATATTGAAGGCCAACCTGCCTGCCTTGAGGTACCCCGCCTTGAGGTGCGGCAAAGACTAAGTGCTCATGGACGGTGATGAACGTTTTGCGAACCTTATTTATTGATTTTTAGATTTATCGTTAATCGAGAATGGTACAGAGTGCGGCCGCGAGGCGAGCGGCTTGTAAATATATCGGTATAGACTAGGTATTGATAGGCCCGCTAGGTGGGTGAATCGATTCGTTTGCAAACTGTGATTTTCCTTCGAATATTCGATGCGTTTCTTGAATTAGTGTTAGTCGTAGGTCCGTTCGATCAGCTATGTGAAGTGAGATTGCTACCAAAAAGAGATTATGTTCCGCTAGTTGTCAGTATATTTAGCCGAGTAGTTAAGTCGTGTCGATGTGTATTTCTGATTGTTTTGTTCGCGTCCTATGTATCGTATGTTTTGTTAAGTTTGATTGTTAGTTCGCCGGAGCCGAGTCTCTCTTGCGATCACTCTGCCCAACTTTATTTATTGGTGTCGACGCGCAGTTCAAATGTAAATTATCTGTTACTTGTAAGTTCTCTAGCTCGTCACAATTGTAAATATTAGTTTTTAATTCGGAATCGATGTCATTACCAACGATGTATTATAGAATTTGAGATTAAAATAATACTTTGTTAACGCCATACAAATAAACACTAAATTGTTTTTATTTTACGACTTTGTTTTCTTTAACGGCAATTTCCTTTCAACAGGTAAGTCAGCGTTTGTAATTATCTACATTTCATAGTTCTTTATGATTTTTATCAACAATTTTAATTTTACTTATCACATGGATTCCTTGATTTATAAAAAAGTTGAAGGCACATTTAATTTTTTTTTACAGAATACTTTGATATTGAAACTTTAACATCAACTTTAAAATGGGAACAACGCATAATAATCAAATCAAGTTTAATTTGTAAACGATTTTTATGAGCAATAATAATTTAAACTGTTAGAAAGTTTTTGAATTATTAAATTAAATAGAATGAGCTAACTCTATTATCATATTAATAATTATTATGTTATTTTGAGAGTTTATTCATAGTTCGAATTTCTAAAATTTACTTTGTTACAGTAAGTACATAAGTAAATACATTTTTTCATGAAAAATCGACTTTATATAAAAAAACTATACAATTTATTTGATTTTATTTCTTTTCTTACAATTTACTTAACAAAGTTGCCCGCACTTTTATAATTGAAATTAATATCATTTAAATAGTTAAAAGATTATCAAGTTCTATCCGCTATTGGTACTTTAAATTGCTGTTCTGTTTATTTAATTTACAAGTCTTTGATTTCATGTCGTTGAAATCTTTTACAAGTGAAAACAATAAAGATATAAAATGCATTAAATTTAATTAGTAAATAACATATAATAATGTATTGAAATATGATATTGAAGTATGACTAACAGGGGTAGACAGAGTTCATTAATTTCGAATCACTGACTTGAGAATCTTTTACATACTTAGGTTAGGAAGTATACGGCAAGCAAAAGTAAGTGATTTGGTAGAGATGTGAGACTCATTGTAAGACTACGAAATGTGCCTATGGTGTGGGAAATTAAATTTTACTAGGATATGGTAAATAAAATTAACAAATAGAATCGCTACTATTACTGTTATTATGTTATGATTTTAAATAAATAAATGGATGGATGAAAAGTATATACTTCTCTCCTCTAACAAATGTAGGTACAGATTACAAATTATTCGATATTTAAATTTGAAACAAAAAATGTTAAATAAAACCTTCTTACTAATATTATTATAAAATTTACATGAATGGCGAAAGTTTTGACGGATGGATGTATGTTTGTTCGTTATCTCCAGAATGGTTGCATGGATCTAGCTTAAATTTGGCATACATGTAGAACATAGTCTAAATGTAGAACATATAGGCTATATATTATTTAATTAGGTGGGGATGGAGTCGTGGGCGACAGTTAGTTATATAGTCATTCAGTTAGATTGGATAGCTAACAACGGTAAGCAAATAAACATGATATCACTTTCAATTTTAAACGTCTGTATTTGATGATTCTTAGTTCGTGTATTTACTAAATATATAAATACTTTGATCGCTAGATGGCGGTAGTTGTCATCGCAGTTTTTAAATTGCTATAGATATGGTTAACCGTATTATTGGTGAGTTAGCTAATCTTACTTCTTACTAATATTATAAACGCGAATGTTTAGATGGATGGATGTTTGTTTGAAGGTCCAGAACGGCTGAATGGATCTTACTGAAATTTGTCATAGATGTAGACCACTTTCTGGAAGAACACATAGGCTACCAATTAAGTTTTTTCTTCAATTCCTCGCGGATGGAGTCAGCTATAGAGAGGTATAATTGGTACGATGAATATTTTTTTTTATTTTGCCTTCTATTTCTTTAATAGGGTTAAACAAAAGCTCAATACTTCGCTGTACTAACCACAGCATTGGCTTGTATTAACGCTGTCGAAGTTTTCCATTCTGTCAACCCTCTATTTTCAATTGTGAGGAGGGAACATGGTTTTCAATTTAATAATTACGAGGGTATTATTCTATTGGGGGCGTTTTTCAATTGGATTGTTTTATTTCAAACCTTCCTCGGATTTTACTGTGGGGCCAGTAACTTAGCGAAATGTTAGTACACTTTAAGTATGAGAGTGTAGAATGTCAAAGTTTAATGTTATTACACTATAAAGTTATAATTTAAGACTTCACTTTACTTATCCTTAATTCCTTACGTAACTTAATCAAATAATCTTTTAAAAAGTCAAGAGATATTTTAATGTCTAATACTAGTACTATACTATACCTGAGGGAATATTACTTCTGCCTTCAGTTAATTGACTACGCTTGTTTCATGGCCCCATCGCGAAGGAAATTTCAACAACTTTTGAATTAATTATTAGTTCGGGCGGTCATTGTCGCGACTTGAAGTATTCAGAGAGATTTTGGTGACTTCTTTGTTGAATCAGTAAAGTGGATTTATCTTTTGGCAAGTAAATTAATTTGCCAATTAATTGAAAATACTGTGAAGCGAAGTGTATTTTGATGATTTAATAATTCAGGTGAGCAATATTAATGTTAAATATTTCTTATTTTATGATATCTAGGGAGCATTTAGTTTATTTATTGATCTTTTTTATAACAGAAGAGGGCAAACGAGCAGCGGGAACACCGAGGTGTTCAACGACGCCCATGGGCATCTGCAATACCAGAGGAACCGCAGATGCGTTGCCGGTCTTTCAGATGGTGATACGCTCGCTTCTTGAAGGACCCTAAGTCGTAGCGGTTTGGAAATACCGCAGAGGACAGACCATTCCACAACGCTGCTGTGCGAGGCAAGAAGTAATGTACTCACTAGGTGTCGTCCGTGACTCCGTCTGCGCGGAATTGAATTAAACTTGATTAGTAGCCCATGTGTTCTTCTAGGCTATGTTCTACATCTATGTTAAATTTCAGTGTGATCCGAGCTGTCGTTCTGTAGATCTTCAAAAAAAACATCCATCCATCCATCTAAACATTCGCATTTATATTAGTAAGATATAATATAAGGCCTATTTACATCATTCCAGTCCAGTGATCGAATCCAGATATGGATAACAACTGGAAAAATGTAAACCGGTCACGAATGTATTCTTTTTTCGAAATATTTTAAAAATGGAATACATTATAGTGTTACTAGCATATTGAACGGTTTTCTGCCGTCTCTTGCTCCATTTTACGTGGACGTGGCGTTCGAAGGAAATACATTTTGTGCGAAGATCGCAACAATGGTAGAAGTACGTTATTTATTTAGATGTGCGCATTGTGCTCCGGGTTCGATTCCAGCAGGCGGCCGCCATCGAGAGCCGCGTAGAACGGCGAACCAAATAATTGAAACCCTTTCCGCGCTTTTATTACAAATGTCCGGAGAAATATCCACTCGTATTAATAAATCAGAATTTTATTCAAGAGAATTTTTGATACAAAAAGCTTCTACAGTATGATAAAGTTTAATAGGCAAATGTCCCTTTTTTATGAAAAAACCGGGTAAATATAATTTGTAAATTCATATTATGAGAAAACACAAATAATAAATTGCCAGATTTAAAATTACCGTCTCAGTCTATAAAACGATATAAAGATGCGCAAATACTTAGGAAGGCATAAGTCAAACTAAATTATGACAGCTCACTAGCGCCCCCAACAACGTCAAAAAATGTCACAAAATCCTCTTTGTTCTGTAGTTGTCATGTAATTTTTTCTTTTAAATAACTATCTCTCAAACTACATAATTAGCTTATGTGTTCTTCCAGACTATGCTCTACATATATGCCAATTTTCATCAATATCTGTAGGCGTTTTGGAGATATCTTCTAACAAATATCCATCCATTTATACTTTCGCATTTATTATTTATTATTAATATTATTTATTATTAATATTAGTAAGAAGTAGGAATTTCTATGTTTTATATGTATTCTGACAGAACTGAACGCGATAGTAACGCCTCTCAACAGTTTAGATATCCTTGTTTGACTATAGCTCTGTCATTCACGTTGAGTTTTGTGACGTATACAATCGTCGTTGTCAGTTGCGACGCGTTTTTAAACTTCCCGCCCGCACCTTAAGGTTTGAAAGTGATAAATGATGCACCAATCCACCACAAAGCCGGTGTCAAGATTAATTAAAGACGAATAGTTGGTTAAATAGCTAGTTAGGCGCTGTAACTCTTTGAATGTACGCCTACAATACAGATGCGTTGTTAGGCTCATTCTTTTATATTTTCGTGTATTTTTTTTATATTTTACGCAAATATGTCAATAGGTCAATGACCCTACGTGTTGCCTAAGTCATGATAATTAAACAGTAGAATTAATTTTGTATGAATATTAATAAGTCTAATATTAATTATTATTCTTACAGTGAAGGAAAACATCGTAATGCAACCAGCACGTATCTGAGAAGAAATTCAAAGAGATGTGTGAAGTCAACCAACCCGCACTTGGCCAGCGTGGTTGTCTATGGCCTTATCACCCTTAATTCAGGATAGGCTCCGAGCACCTCGGTGGGGACGTATAGTGAGCTGATGATGAATCTTGATGATTGTTAATGTATCAT
Source organism: Papilio xuthus (assembly GCF_000836235.2). NCBI lineage: Eukaryota > Metazoa > Arthropoda > Insecta > Lepidoptera > Papilionidae > Papilio > Papilio xuthus. Next base: position 595,898 of record NW_013532897.1, on the reverse strand, counting down.
ACGAGTTCGATGATTAATAAGTCACACTTGTAACATGTAACATTGTCATCTCTTTCATTTTATTTGAGTAAATAGAGAGAACAAGAGACCGTAAAATAGTTGCGAGGGAAGTGGTTTACAATTATTCTGACATTTTCAACTCAATCTAAGATCTCTGGGATTTACTTCAAAAATATCTGAGTAAACCATTTTTAAAACTACCAAAAAACCCTAAACAGTGTGTATTTGATACAATTATGTATAAATTCACGTGTAAAGAATTGATAAATATAAAAGATTACCAAACATTTTCTCGTAATAATACTTAATAGAGTCTACAGAGAGATTACTCCCCCACACGTTACGAAAAGAAAATAATAATAAAACGACTTATCAATGAGCGAATACAAATAAGGAATATATACATGTTTTTGTGATTTCCTCCGTATAACAAGCGAACCCCTTATTCCGAGACGACTTGCTCTTTGAATATAATGCCATCGATTTTTATTTCGTCAGCGTCAAAGAAAGTATTGGATGTGTCTCGTGACACGTATGAAAAGATTTGCTTTTTATACTTGAGAGCTTAAATTTGTAACAAGTTTTTGATAAATTTCATATCATTTCAATCACATTTGTTAGTAATATAAGACTGAATTAATCATTCTCGAGAAATTAAAAAAAACCTATTTAGTAGACAATGTGTTCTCCAAGACTATGTTCTACATCTATGCTAAATTTTAGCAAGATCCGTTCAGCTGTTATGGAGATATCTTCTAACAAACATCCATCCATACATCCAAACAGTCGCATTTATATTAGTAAGATATTCATCTCTTTTAATTCAGTGTCTGTTGGACAACGACCTGTCAATATGTTTGAAAAAAAAAACATTGCTTTACTTAAAAATTTAAATAGAAATTTGAAATTGGAAACACTTTTTGAAAACACCATAATGCGTTTAATGTCATAATTTAATAATAACAGATTTATTTCAACTTATCTCACGACAAACTTTTTCGATTCGCTTCATTCACTGACAACTTCATTCGGTCATTCATTCACAAGATTGAAGTTAATATACTCAGAAATGTTCGGGTCGCGAGTATACTATCCTAAAACAACACAACAATGGGGTAAATAAGCTTTGTATGGCCACACAGCGCTATTAACCCGGCTTGTAACTGTCGGACCAACTTTGACAATTAATACCGACAATAATAGAAACTGTAGCACAATACTACGCACTACAAATTAATATATTCATAGAGGTCACAATTATATGTTAATCAAAAATAAACCTTATTCTAAATGAATACGATATTAAATTACAAATTTTTAAAAATATATGCAATTTTTTTTCCGATTAAAACAAAATGAACTTTAATTTAAAAATAATAAAATTCATTTTCTAATGTTTAATTTGTTGTAGTTTTGTTACGTTTTTATTATTTTAATTACCCAGAGTACATAATACGATCGCAGTTTTATTACACCGAGTAACAGCGATGATAATACATTCGCGACAGTGTAATTGTGGCCATTATTCTTTGTTAAATCAAAGCGTATTGTGGCTTGATATATCGTGTACCAAGTTTTAATTGAACTTTAATTGCATTACTTCGATTCTTTATACAAGTGATGGCTCTTCATATATCTCTGTCGAAGCTTAATGGTTTATTTGACAGACACATTGTTCGGCAAAAGATTCGTGAAACAAAGTTGTTTGAACTTCAATATACATTTTGCTCTTTCTTATAAACTATCAATGAATGTAATTAAGAATCAAAGATACTTTTAAAATTCCATTAAGATAATCTTGATGAGAGCGTCGCTGGCTCAGTGGTTTCAGCACTTGACTTGTAATCTGCAGGTCCTGGGTTCGAATCCCGCAATGTACCAATGTGTTTTTCGATTTTCGATTTACATATGTACATTGATCCGACGTTCTTACGGTGAAGGAAAACATCGTGATGCAACCTGCACATATCCGAGAAGAAATTCAAAGAGATGTGTGAATTCAACCAACCCGCACTTAGTCAGCGTGGTTGACTATGGCCTAGTCACCCTTAACTTAGGGTAGGCTCCGAGCCCCTCGGTGGGGACATATAGTGAGCTGATGATGATGAATCTTGATGATTGTTAATGTATCATACGAGTTGGTTGTAAAGTCAATTTATTCATATCTTACTAATATTATATATGCGAATGTTTGGATGGATGGTTTGTTTAAAGGTATCTTCTAAACGGCTGCATAGATCTCGCTTAAATTTGGCACAGATGTAGAACATAATCTGGAAGAACTCGTAGGCTATTAGTTAACTTTTTATAATACCGCGCCGATGCAGTCGCGGGCAACAACAAGTTATTTATATAAATAAATATGATTGTTTGTCCTCTATGTGTTCGGACTGTTAACTAAAGAAATGTTTTTATTAACATTTTTTTCATACATGAGATTTGTGACAAGCCTTTTCTGTTGCCTGTTCTTTTGAGCAAACATTTCCTCTGTATGTATCTGTAAACTGGTCACGCACCACATAAACACCCAATTAATATTCCAAAATCATCCCTCCGCATAACTGGATTAATGTTAGTGATAAATCTCGCTAATAATACATAACAATACATGTTTGTGTGTGTGTGTGTGTGTTGCTTATAAAAAATACACACGTGTCTACTATCCGCGAATAAATGTCACCCGCCATGTCTTATACGATTTATCTCTGTAACAATCATTTTTACAGCATTTCCCTACCACCCTCCAGTGTGATTAATGATGGATGGATTCCTGAATAATTACCAAGACTTTTAATATTCAAGTGATTTTTAAAACGGTAACGAAACGTTTTGAATTTTATAACGTTGTAAATAGAGTTGAAATTATAGTGATTGTTTCAGATGACCCTTCAGCTTTTGTTTAGTTTGTTAATGATTTAAGTACAGTGTACTGATACATACGATTACATGCTTTGTGTTGATGGAATAAGGTTGTGATTGAATTGGTAATGTTTTGTATAACTAACAAAAGCGAGAATACCATTGAATGCAAATCTCCACTCGAGTTTCGAGGGTAGTGTACGTTATTAATTTGTTATAATTGTCCCCTACATCTCATATTTGCTCGCATGCGGCATTTTTATTGCGAATTAGAAGCAATCATTAATTTTGTTTTTCTTTTCAACGGTTTAAAAGTAAATGTGGAGTGGACTTATTGTTCCTCGCGGAAATATATACATCAATGACTTTTTGTAGGTTTTTGATTTATTATTAAAGCTTGATATCGGTTACAATGGCTTGTACAGTTTGTATGGATGATTGTTGGAATAAATATGACTTTTATTGTATTGGTAATGGCTCGCTTTGAGTGCGCAATACATTTTTGTTATTATAATAATTGTAGGTTAATGGAATATTAAAATACATATAAAAAAGCCACAGAGAAGGATTGATAAGGAAGAAATAATATCGTTGATTTCATATTTTTTTAAATAACAGTAGTAGAGCCCGCTTTAACATCTTCGCACGCATTGGCCCGGCTCCCCCGGTGAAACACCACGACCACACAGAAGACGCGCGTGAAGTGGAAGCAATTCCGCGTTTCGTCTGAGGAGTGTGCATGCCGGAGGCCTAATTTAGTCCTCTTCCCCTTCCTACCTTTTTTCTTATAAGGAAAGGATGGGAAGTGGAAGTGGACTTTCCGGATCGGAGGATGCATGGAAATGATTTCTTTCTGTGCATCCCCTCCTAAGTAGACTAAAGGTAGGCAACGCATATGTTATGGCGTATGTCTATGGGCAACGGTCACTTCGCTATTTCAGCGATTTCAGGTGGCCGCTCGCTCGTTTGCCACTTTATATTAAAAAAAAAAACTAAAATTACGTAAGAAATAATTTAGTCTTTGTGCATTTACCATAGAAAACGATGTTTAAAATCATACATTGTGTATTTTCTAATGGCACATACAAATCTTTCTGGAATTAAACAGCAAAAGTATCAAAATAATTTATACTCTAATAAAAATAATGCTCTGTTCCCATACAATATCTTAAGAGTAGCTTTTGGTTATCTTAATAAATCTCAAAGGATGGTATTCTCGCCCTGTCTCTTGTAATATCCGTTCAATTTTCACGCGTGTGCATTGTGTTCCACCCTCTATTTGGCAATAAATTAATTTGCATATGTTTTATCATCGGGGCGCTGCGTTGTGCTGTCGGCGCGGCGGCCATATGTATTGATAATGTTTATTTGCTAAATTGCATTTGGAGAGGATTAGAGAGATCTCTCTAACAGTCTGCGGACATTATTTTATTGAGAGGGAATTAATTTGAATAACAATTAAATTTTGAGTTGTATAGTTTTGTTTGTTTTGGAAGTTGTTTTTTTGTTTAAATTTGTTTATTTATAAGGAAATAAATTGCATAATTTTGCCATTTTGTGTACGAAGATTTATGTATAAGTTTTGTTGAAGCTCAAACTTTCAGATCTGCTAAAGGAACTTAGGAACTCAATCACCAAGTCGTCAGGCGTAAAAAGAAAGAGCCGTAGTAAAAGATTTGAATTATTTTTGTAGATATTCTGGCAAAATATTATAGTAAATTAATATAATTGTGTATGACGTAATCTTTTTAAAAATAATATTTGTCCTCCTACCAGTATTATAAAACCCATTAAAGCAATCAAGTATAGGTACGCGCAATCAATTCCTTTATTTTTCCCTCTTTATTTGTTGTGAATCATTAATCGGCGATAGCTAACGAGGCGGGAGGGGCCGCAAATTGTCGCCGCACTCGAGGCAAGTGACTCGAGGCAAGTCATTTGAGGCAAGTCACTTGAAGCAAGTCATTTGAGGCAAGTGCTCAACCTCAGTAACCGTATTGATTACATGGTGCGGTTGTTTTCACAATCGGCAGTTTGTACAATCGGCTCTGTATTTGTGAGCTATTAGGCAAATATTAGTTACCAAAGATAGGGTGTTCTCAGTATGATGGCTTCACAATATGGTAGGAGAAAGCAAACCATACTAGAGGAAATGATTTCAGGCGAATGGCACTTTATCAGTGCAGAGACAACAACTACGATAGTAAAAAAAAGCTAGGGGATCATTTGAATTTGTGTCAGTTTTAATTTTGTAAAAATAATTTTTAAATTTAGTTTTGTATTTTTTTCGATCTTAACATTTAGAATTTCTCATCAGCCAGCCTATTATCTTATCTGGCTAGCCCAAATTAACATAATAAACAATGCAACATGTACAAAAACAGAAGCGCCCTCTGTAATGCCAATGAAAAATTGTATACATCGGCGTACGAGGCCGCTCTATGTCTATTGTTGCCGTCCTGTATTCATTCACGTATTTATTAAATTGCGTTATTATAATTCTATTAAAAAGATATAGGTACGGCACATCAAAAGTATTCATTCGGAGTCGGTCGCGCGCGAAAACTGACGGGAACTTTCCGGTCTTCAAGTGGATCCGCTCACTCAGCGGCTCTTTGTTCCGTTCTGGTTTGAATTCCTTCAAAACACACGTGTTCCATTGTAATAAGGTTCAAAACGTATCGCTCTTTGTGTACCTCTGTCATTTTTTTTGTTTACTCCCTGAAGTGGTCACGTTATCTGAAACCGATACAGGCTATGAATACGTACTTCAGTTTTAAAAACGTTAAAGCAACAGCCCCATCTCTGGTTATCCTTCAAATCCAGATATCCCAAAAGCAAAGCATACATCACTTCCTTATTCTCAACTCATTCTTACCACTCCATTGTAAATTATGTCATGAAGAAAAGCGAAATGATTTAGACAAAGATCTTTTCAAAATATGCATCTTTTTTACCAAGCTTTTTTCCTATAAATAAATCTGTAGCTACGAAGTCAATATTGCAATAAGCTGTGTTTATCTCATCTTGCATCTACCTTAAAATATAAATGCAAAACCAAGACGTATAAAGTGGACAATACAATGGTTAACCAACTAAAGTAGCGTGATGAGGATAATGGAATCTATAAGTCTATCTACAAGTAGTTATTGTATGAAATTGCCAAACAGTGTACACTATCATTCTCTGTTCTCCTAGTACCCTGTTCCCTTCATCAGGGAACAATCGGTGCTATCTGAAGAGAATCTTGCAGATCGTAATCGAGGCGAAGGGTCCGAACAGTCTCCAACTATGCATTAAACGGTTCCGCAGTATTCCTGGGGGGCCGGACACGTGACTTGCTCGTTTAACCCTAAAATAACGCAACGTGGACTGTTCACATTGACGAGAGTAGTTCCGAACGCATTTATACATTAATATGAATTTGTTTTTAATACCAAAATTATTTTTTAATATAATTTAAAAAAGAAATTTAGTAAGTAAAGCTTGATAGCACTATTTTATTACAACCAAAGATTTATTTTGAAATCTAAATTAAATAAATTTATTGTAAGTTTGGTAGCGATAATTTAAGAAATCTGTCTATTGAGGTCAATTGTCAATTTTAATATAACTATGAATATTCTCTTTGATATTCTAAGATTTGTTCAATCCTTCTTTTCCAGGCAATGTGAACGCACCCTTATGCAAAAAGGGTCCTGTTCAAGATTGATTGTCTAAGTATCGCGCTTTGAATATATTGAGAGCTATTTGAGTTATATTGCGTCGCGCAAATTCAGTAAAAGCCTCTTTATAGCTTCGTTGCGTTGGACTTTGTTGAATAAATTGATATTGATTGACCGCTTCGTTTACATTTAATTTAAATACAGTATCTAAATAACTGGTTAAATTTATATGTACGGTAGTAGAGACGTAATCTCATTATAAAAGTTTCACAATTGAGAAGTAGAGTCATGTAAAAATGATGTGTTTTTGGCGAGGGAGGTGATGTATGTCTTATCTCTTCTGTCTTATTAAACTCTTAAATTAAAAAAAAAGACTTAGTAGCCTATGTGTTCTTCTAGACTATGCTCTACATCCATGTCAAATTTCAGCGACATCCATGTAGCCGTTCTAGAGATATCTTCTAACAAACATCCATCTTAACATACGTATTGATAATATTAGTAAGATGCAATGAAGCTTTTCATTTTTATCATGGTTTTTCTTCATCCCAAGTGTTGTAAATTTATTTCCGCACAGTCTAAACTACATTATGTGAATTGTCGAAAACGATATGTTTGTCGAGTACGGCGCCAATATCTATAATAAAAAGATATAACATCCTCCTACCTTCAATGCGATTGTTCAATTCATTTGTTACAATCCTTAGTTGTCACAATTTGTTAGAGGTTTGTTTTGCGAGCATTTTTAGCGGCCATTGATCACGTTGTGTACACAACACGTAAATGCGTTTAAATATTGTAACAAGTTAGGAAATTTTTTACATAGTTCTCTTAAGAAATACTTGGGAATTTCAACCGACGATGTAAAAATGTAATCCACGAACCATCTTGATAAGTGAATCTTAGATTAAAAAGAAGACCCGAATAGATATTAATGTTTTCAAAAATAATTTCGCTTATATTCAATAATATTTCAAGTTTTTAAAAGTAAAAATTAAATTAGATTTTTTATATAGTTACATTTTAAGGGACTCAAAACAACAAGCACTTTATATTATTAGTAATATATATTAGATATAATTATAAGGAATATCAGATTTATGATTTACTAGCTTTCACCCGCCACTCCGTCTGCTCGGATTAAAAAAAAAACATAATTAGTAGCCATGTGTGTTCCAGACTATGTTCAATATTCATCGAGAACCGTTGAGCCGTTCTGGAGATACCTTTAATCAAACATTCGTCCATCTAAACATTCGGATTTATAATATTAGTAAGATTTTTATGCATTTTTTTTTTAATTTTTAACTAATATATTACTGTGACAGGGTTGTATGTCTCTGTAAATATCCTAACGATTTCAATTAGGAAGACTTCTATCATTCGCTGGTCGTGTGTTGTTACATAAGATAAAAAAACATTTTTGTAGTCATAATGTTCAAAATATTAAATCAAACAATTCATCAATGTCATATTACATTGCGTCTGTATATACTAATATAATAGAAAAATACGTACAAAATGTGTAAGACTCGTGATAAAAGAAAATAATAGCTTGAAAAAACACTTCATTTTTATACGAAGAGTATTTTGCTGAAGTCCACTGATGGTACATTCACGTTTTAGATTTAAGAATTTTCGTATTTCAAAATAACTTATATATTAATCAATTGATTTTCAACTTTATAGTACGTTCTGGACCGATGACCTGGTCAAGGTTGCGGAAGCGTCCTGGATGCAGGTAGCACAGGACCGGTCATCTTGGCGATCTTTGGGGGACCTATGCCCAGCAGTGGACGACTCATGGCTGACAAAAAGAAGTATATTAAAGGACGCAGGCTACGTCGATAATTTGACACTACAACTTTGCCTCCCTGGTCTTCATAGACAGATCCAAAACTAGATGGAAAGATGTAGTCGTAAAAGACACGAGAGCGTGCCAAGTTTCAGACGAAGGTATCGAGGATAATGCGATGTGGAAGAGACTGATTGGGAAATCTGACCCCACCACATTGTGGGATGCAAGCTACGTAGAGAGAGAGAGAGAGAGAAAGGGGCAAAGTATGTTTAAGAATTAACAGTCAGACAATTTAATCTGGATAAGCGAGAAACCTCTAGAAGCGAGAGTCGTTGACCAATCACAACGAAATATCTCCATAAGCGGGAAACTCGGGTTAGAGAGAAACCTCTATAAGCAAGGAAAATATCGCTGTCCCTTGGACTCTTACTTATCCAGGTTTTACTCTATACTCTATACTAATGATTTGTCTTGCGTTGGAACAAAATAAGACAAACAAATTGTGTGTTTATCTGATTGAAAAACAGCGTCATTAGAGCGATATTCATTTCACCGGTGAGATAGTATACATCGCTGTAATATGACAATGACAAGGTACCATCTGGGAATATCAGTGAATCAGTTTACGAGAAGTAATGGCGTTCGCTAGAACTTTGTCTTATCATGATCCAGATAAACCGCTTTGAGTTGAATGGATACATAAAATGTGTTTCTTTATATCAATCAATTTTATCAATAACATATGCGGCTGATTTAAAATACAATAACATAACCAAATAAATGAAAACAAGCACTAGTATGATCAACTAGCTGTAGCCCGCGACTCAATCCTTTTGGTAGTAAAAAAATCCTATATGTTTTTCCAGACTATGTTCTATACCTATGTCAAATTTCATCGAGATCCATACAGTCGTTCTAGAGATAACTTCAAACATCCATCCATCCAAACATTCGCATTTATAATATTAGTAAGATGAATTAATATGGTTATAACGACATATTTAATATATGCTTTTAAAGCTAAATTAATTTCACCACCTTGCTAATTTGCTAAAACTAATATTAACATTAATTATTTCAACCCTCGACCCTTATCATCAGGCTTATTTAAGCATAACGTCATAGTATCATTGCATCAAAGTATTAAGTCTTATTACAAGGTAATAAAGGCGAAATTCGTGTATGTTTAGTTCAAGGATAATGGTGCATGTCGTTAATATTATGTACAAACAAATAGTTAAATATTTTTATGAGAGATTGCTCGTAAAAGTTGATTGAAGACGCGTATTATACATTTTAATGGGACAAGTTATTGGCGTGTTTGTTATGGCGAGATATGTTTGGTTTAATAAAGGTACGCCATTAATCGACATGATGACTATACTTGTTGGTGTATTGTATACAGAAATTGGCGAGCTTTGGTTTTCTTTTCATGTTAACTTTAGCAACACATTTTTTTAGTCCTTTTTATTTTTACGAGCGTTATTTTTTTTAACTATAATTTAATCTAAGATTCTTTTTGTCGCTGTACTTGTATAAATAATGTTTATGTTATAAATTAAAAATTATTTTATTGTAAATTTAAATGTATTTAATATGGTTGAGGTATCAGTGCGGGCCGCGCAAACGCACCCGTCAACTATATATAAAACACGTCATAACGTTTTAATATTGAATTATTTCACCGAGCGTACAAATCGATACTGTGTATTCATTGTTTACGCAAACACAGGAGCATGGGAATTCGAACCTACAGCCCGGCCTGAGCGGGAACACAATCCTGCAACAATGCCAGTGCCCACCCCTTCCCTAAAACGAATTTATTAACTGGTTCCGAATAATACGTATTTAAAATACATGTGTCCGCGCTTACTTGAATACATTATTGATATTATATGATAGTTTATTTTACTACATTGTATTGACTAAGAAAACATTTTTCTTCTTTGTGAAGGAAAGGGTTAGAACTGAGTCTAATGCTTTGCGACGGACGGGAAGCACAAAGCAAATTGCTGGGGATTTTGGTCTGCGTCGTTAGTACGGGTCATCGGCCCCGATGCGATTTGGGCAGCTTTTGACGGCCTCACGTCACTTATTATTAGCTTTCTTGATTGACAAGCCCCGGACAACGGAGACGTCTCGTTATTTCTACTTTTGGTTAATCCTTCTCCTGTGTTCTGTGAAAAATGGGTCCCAACACCCTGTTCATTTCATAAATTATATCACACAGTTCGCTAATAGATTGTGACGTAACAGTTCTTGTTACTTTTGTAATTGTTTTCTACATCTTAATTTAAGTGTGTTGCATAATTCAAATGCAACTAGAGATATCTAAAATCTATTTCTTCCTGATTTTTTTTTCTGTTCAAATTTCTGTTATCAGCCAATTCGTGTCATACTTTATTGTTTCATCATAAATTCATTGCCAATGTTATTGTGTGTTCGTGCTGTGAACATTTTTGTCAAATCCATCGTGACAATACATTAAGACATGAGTAGATATAACGATCGAAATTAAGCATCTATTGTTGTTCAGTTTGAACGGAGTGTCGCGTCTGTTGTCGATTTGTATCTTTAATCTTTGCTCGTTAATCTTCCGCCTGTATTGCGGAGCTGTTCTAGTTACATTGTTTGAAGCCACATCTGTTTATACTCTTTGTCTTAACAAGAGCTTTAGTATTTGGAACATTCAATTTAAAATGGCTCTAAGATGCTTTAAATATGATAAACAAGCTAATACTTAATTTCACAAGTCACCACAGCTTAAAAACCCAAAGCTTACAAATCCATGATTATCACTTAGACTTCCAAGAAAACAAAGGCTACCAATCTTACACACAAACGGGACCCAATTCAATGTTTGTTCGTCCAGTTAGCGCCAACGTTTGGTATTGTTCGGCAAATACCGCCGCTGGCCCAGCTTGTTTCTGCCGGATGATAATTAGTGGGATAAAGAGAAAAATTAGATCGGCAGGCAAAGGGTTAGCTTCTTATTTGACTAAGCCCACATCATGTAGACACGCAAGAAATAAACAAACATTATTTGTTCCCTGTGAGATTTTGTTGGATGAGTTTTATTACTAGGTCAGTAGTTTACTTGACTTATGCGACTTATGTGTTTAATAGAGTAGCTATTGCAAGAACAGACCCGTTCAATTGAGGTAAAACCACGATCTTATAAATTAATGGTGTGAGTAAGATCTGTCTATTGATCCTTATTTATTTCTGTCTTACGTAAAGGTTGGTAGAGTTTTGGTCTTCTAACCTCAACATAAATGTAGTGATTAAGGAATGACAGATGAGGTTGGTCGATGGCCACTTTCTTCTAAATTCATATATGTACATATATTATTGTATACATTGGAATCTTATAGCAAATTTCGACTTTCAATAGTTTCGTTTGCGAATGCCTCCTCTGGCGCTGCCGATGTCCATGGTCGTCGGATCAAATAATATTAGGCGATTCGTTGCTCGTTTGCCCCCTTCTCCTATAAAAAAAAAGTTTTCTGACCTTCATATTTCACCCAGAAAATGCTTTAATTTTAACTAAATAAATAAAAACATCAAAAAACAAAGCCATTGTATCGTCCATTACAAATGTCAATGAAAACGAGCAAAACAAACATGACCACAGCAAAGCCAGGGTCTTCCTTTCGAGCGAAATACAGGGAATTTTAGAGAGGACTCTGGTTAAAAGTGTTAATTTGGTCAAATAATGATCATAGCCCCACTTAGTGGGTGTGTGACGCTTCTCGGAAGGATATTGTGGGCAGTTTATGAAAATAAAAGAGACTTCTGTAGTACGCGCCGGTGTATGGAAAGGAAACTATGGAGAAGATTACACTAAACTTTTTGCTAATAGTTTCTAACTGTAATACATTTATTAATATCACTTACTATTCCATATTTAAAAAGATATGAGACAGTCATTTTTCATATCTGGGATGGACTTTGAAAGAACTTTCGAATCAGGTCATTCAGCCAAGAATTTTTTGTTAAAATAAATGTCACAGTATGCTGCATACCGGTTTAGAATAAAACAACTATAAAGTCTAGCAACTATATTATTAATTGTAGGACCTATAAAAATAAATTGCGCAGAAGATATTCGTCTCTACGGCAGTCGTGTGCTGCGAGGCAATGTTCCTGGCGTAGTCCATTACTTAAACAAACCGGGGTGTGTAGTGGCACCACTTTACACCCACGTGGGGCTGTTTACCCGCCACTCCCCCGCGCAAAGACGAATGACAACTTAACAAAGTAGACCATAATAACATTTATAATATAAAGAAGCTCGTTTTGCATTAAAAAGTTTACATGTTAATCTTTATTATTTGTCTTGTTGAACGTAGTCTTCGGGTCTCTTATCTCCATCTTTCTCAAGGTCACTGACCAACAATTCACTATTTCTCACAACGTTTTTATTATAATAGATCGTATGAAAATTTTACTCATTAATTATGTGACCATTTTCTTTTCTGCGTGTTATCGACAATTTTTTATTTCTATCGCCTAACGGCTACAATTTGTAGACTCCGTATAACTCAAAAACTACTGGACCAATTCCAAACGTTCTTTTTCCATTAGAAACGTACCACGCCAAAGGATATTACTAGAATATAATTTCACGTGGACGATGGTCAAAAGCTAGTACATCATACAGCTAACCGTTTTAAAGCAAAATTTTATGTTTCAACAAATTTGTTATAGAAACACGGAGAACAAATTGATACAGTCTACATTGGTTGTAAGTTATATTGAATTAGATTTACTTTTCAACACTAACAGCCGGGACGTGTTTGCGCAACTACTTTGTATACGACTGCTGCTTTGACACGTCTTCTATGGGCAAGTGATATGAGCTATGAGGTAATAAATAACATCGAATTTAATCCATTCTTATGTCATCTTCATATAAGATAATACTAGCGGTCGCCTGTGACTTCGTCCGCGCGGAGCCGCGGTATAATCCACGATAGCTTTTCGATAAAAATCTGTATTTATAATAGTGAAACTAAATGTAGGAATGTAGAATGAAATAACGTTGCGAAACGTGTACTATTTGTTATTAGCCGAACTAATTTGTAGTAAATTCCACACTACGCTACGAGTTGAAGAAAAAAACAACCAAAATCGTACAACACATTTATTGGCCACTAAGCAGTTGTTAAGGAACCGAGGTCTGGTCGTAAAGAGTCGTGTTTATGTTGTTCGAACAATGGAAGATAAATAATGAAAGTGATCGAAGCCGACACGGTCTGGCCGACGACCGCGCTAATACGACAACTCTTTGTGCTCTAGCTTTTAGAGTCTTTAACACCATTAAAATCTTCTATAAGTCCTGGTGCAGCGAATTTGATTCTATTAAGTATTAGCTGACTTTATTTTGGTCAGATTATAGGTGGATTCTTACGACCTTTCATGTTTACTGACCATTTAAGAGTGGAAATATAAGTGAGCTTAAAATGAAATTAAAAAGTCTGGGAATACTGGAATTTGTAGAAATTGTAAACACATTATGTAAATATGAAATAGATATAATATATAGAATAGAGCCTCGGTGGCTCGGGGGTTAAGTAATTGACTTGCAATCTACAGGTCCTGGGCTCAAATCCCGCCATGTACCAATGTGCTTTTCAATTTCCGATTTACATATGTACATTTATCTGACGTTCTTACGGTGAAGGAAAACATCGTGATGCAACCTGCACGTATCTAAAAAGAAATTTAAAGATATTTGTGAAGTCAACCAACTCGCACTGGGCCAGCGTGGTTGACTATAGCCTAATCACACCTAACTTGGGGTAGGCTCCGAGCCCCTTGGTGGGGATGTATAGTGAGCTGATGATGATGAGAATTGAAATATAACCAATATGATAGATTTGTCGGAATTATATTCTATCATCTTTTAAGTTCTCTTGAATTTTGATGTAAGAAAATTAACCATCGAAAGCACTAAAAATTGAATCACGATTTACAACCTGAGAAGAAAAAGTCATTAGACTTGCTTGTTTTTATCCAAAAGAAGCAACAATTTTATATTTAAAGTTGTATCCTGTAACTTAAGCAATTAGGATCAAAGCAAAGGGCTTACAAAAGGAAAACAGAGAAACGTGCACCTTTTGTGCTGTCGAAACAAATGGACAGGCGGACGGCACCTCGTAAGTATATTGAAATATTGTATCGTAAAATTTGCCTCAAAGCCCCACTCGTTCGGCCTAACCGCTCGACGCGTTTGACGTATGACTTCATTCGTCTGATTTCGATATACTTTCACCAACATTCACTTACACTAGTGTAAAGTCACCAACGACTTTACGTCTTTGGAATACGTCAGAATATCGTATAGCATTGTGAACATGAACCGCACCATTATTTGCATTTCCAGATGATTTCGAATGCATCCCGACCGCAAAGCAATAAGATCCTTCGCTGTTGTGGAAAACAAAGATGTGTTTCGATGGGCGTTTGCGTGATTTAGAGGACCTTATATCTCACATAGTATTGTTAAACAACCAACTAAAATAGAGTCATGTTGTAATAGGCCTCACAATAAAGGTTTGCTCAGGAAAGAGACGCGATAACACAAGATATTTTAATACTCATTAATCCTTGGTTACTGAGTTCAAAATCATACGAATATTATAAACGTTAATGTTTAGATGGATGGATGGATGTTTTATTGAAAGTATACCCGGAATTATTTAATGGATGGACGTAGAACACAGTCTGGGAGAACACATAGGATACTTATTAAGTTTTTTTAAATTCTGCGCGGAGTCGCGGACAGCTAGTCTTTAATAAAAAAATAAAAAATATCGTCATCCCTGTCATCATTATCTTTGACAAAATAGAGATACTGACATTTTTTAAACGGGGATTTTAGTCTCAGAAACCCACGGTGAATAACATAAGAATGACCTGTCTAGTCTTGATTAAGATCATGAAACAGAATAGGATATGATATTGGAAGAATAATACCTAGGACTAAGGAAAAATTCAGTTTATGTTATTTAATTAGATTTCATCAAATATACAATTGTTGCATAATGTCCAAATTAGTAAATTTATTAAGACAAGTTTCTAACAACCAACAAAAAGCAACGTATCTATTAAAGTTGTCGTGGTTACTATTAAACAAATTTATAAACTAATAAAGTAAAATGAACTTTATGTCTATTTGTTTATGGTATATTTTCGAATGTATGGAATGTTAAACATCTGAATATTAAAAACAAAAAGTCATAAAGGAACAAAGTTAGTATTTTCGTAGGATTTATTTTGACAAGGCACAGCATTGCATTTTTGTACGTGCATTGTTGAATGAGCGTGGTTTCGGTGTAGTATGTTCATTAATTAGTCAGTTAATTGTTTCTACAAATGTTTAAGACATTTAGTGAAACGTCTCTAAATTTTCTTTTGTTTATATTATTATTATCGTTTGATTTATTTCAACGGTTTCAATTTCAATAGGTGGGTTTCTGAGACAAAAATCTCCGTTTAAAACATATAGTTATTCATGTTCAGTCAACGATATAGACTGGCATGACGATTGTTTTGTACAAAGATTTTGGTCTCGGAAACTCACGG
Source organism: Papilio xuthus (assembly GCF_000836235.2). NCBI lineage: Eukaryota > Metazoa > Arthropoda > Insecta > Lepidoptera > Papilionidae > Papilio > Papilio xuthus. Next base: position 579,986 of record NW_013532897.1, on the reverse strand, counting down.
TAAACTAACATTGAAGTATTTATTACTTGAAATAAGTTTTAATTTATTTTGCTTTTTATATTAAGTAGCTTTAGGTCCTAGACTTGATTTCTACCAACTTGATTTATTTCTGTGTTAATAGTTAAAAATAGAAGAAATTACTTGTGAAACTAGTAATTTTTATATACATATGTAAAGATGTTAAAATTTCAATTGAATACAGCTATTAGTAGACAATATTTTTTTATAACACACTAGTTTTAGGAGAATAATCATTCATATTAGTTACGTATTAGTATTTAATTTCTTTCTAATCTATCATTCTGATCGTGCATTTTCATTGTAAATTCCAAAATTATTGTATTATTTAGAACAGCAATAAAGGCTTATTTTATTTTATTTTTATTTTTATTTATTTATTTAGTATTAAATTGACTAACTTCTTGTCTTTTAACAGTGGTAGAGCCCGCTTTAACATCTTCGCACGAATTGTCCCGGCTCGCCCGGTGAAATACCACGACCACACAGAAGACAGGCGTCAAGTGGAAGCTATTCCAACTACAGTCTGATGATTGTGCGTCCCTTCCCACCCTGTTTTCTTATAAGGAAAGGATGGGAAGTGAAAGTGGACTTTCCGGATGAGATGATGCATGGGAAGGGAATATATTTTCTTTTTGTGCATCCTCTCCTCCGTCGATTAAAGGTAGGCAAAGCATATGCAATTGCGTAACTATGGGCAACGGTAACATCGCAATTTCAGCGATTTTAGGTGGACGCTCGCTCGTTTGCCACCTTATGATATAACTTATTTTAGTAAACTTATTAAGGAATTGTTCTTTCTTCTTATTGCTTTTGATTCAATTTTTATTACTTTGTAGGTATTTAAATGAAAATTAGTCTAGGTAAAATGTTATTCTCCATCTTCTCCAAACTTCAATCTTGAAAGTAATAGAACAACGTTGATATTAAGTAGTTTTTTTTTATCATCTGAGACGAGTTTGTCTCAGCAGGTGTCCTCTAAGATGCGGTGGCAATTTACTGGCGTCTTACGTGATGGCCCGCAGCGGTATTCGTATTATACCGACTTAACACGCACGTGAACCTGTGCGAAATGCTTCCTACAATTTATTTTATTTAATTTTAACATAAATAGGAATTATTGTGAGTTTTGTAATGTTAATATACAGGAGGAGTTCTGTATAAATAACTAAATTTTGAAGTATTTATTATTATTATTTTTTATTTGCTATGTGGCTTACAGTCAGTTAAAGAGCAACGGATATATATTTCTGGCGATATAATATTTGTGTTCCCTCTATTGTTCATTGGTCTGTGCTCCAGTTAATACGTTTCCCAACAATCGGCGCTGTCGGTCCGCGTTACTGTCTCCTAGGGTTTTAATTTTATATTCATGACGTCACTTCTGCACATATCCACTAATCCTCTGCCGATGCCCGATGTACGGTCTGCAAACAAAAGTTTTGTTTTTAAAATTTTATTTTAAAAGTGTTTTGCACTCTGTTAAAATAATCTGTTGGATTATGTTAATTCATTTTTACTGTATGATTATATTTAATTTGTTTTACTAGATTATTTTAAGCATAGCCAAAATAATATAAAGAATTATAATAACTGACAAATGATTAAAATGATAAAATGATAAATGTACAATACAACACACATTATTTCTTTAAATTATTATGGACCAGTGAATTAGATTTAGGAGAATTAAAAATTAACTTATTTTGCTGTCAGTACTAGCACAATCACCCACGGTACTGCACCTCAGAGTTCGCTATCCATACCCTATTGTAACACAAACTTAAAGCGCATCCCCTTTGTAACATGTAACATTGAGTGACAGCGAAACACAAGTCCCATTGTGATCACAACAAACGCAAGCATTTGCGTTACATCGCCATTGAATTAACCTATGTTTTATTGAGTAAACTGATTCGACGATATAATTGAAGTTGAGATATGAGTGATAGCAGATGTTTCACGATACGAGGGTGTTTTACGAGCTGGATGTAGTCTTATACAGTGTACATCATAAATATATAATTATGGCCACATCTAGATATATATAAAAGAAATTCGTGTTAGTTACACTATTTATAACTCAAGAACGTCTTTACCGATATGGTTGAAAATTGGTGAGGAGGTAGCTTAGAGCCAGGAGACGGACATAGGATATTTTTTTTTTCGAATTAATGCCTTGAATAGCTGCTTTTTATTTAACTTACTAATATTATAAATGCGAATGTTTAGATGGATGTGATGGGGATGGATGGATGGGTGGTCTACACTAATTAAGTTTTTTTCATATATCCACGCGGACGGAGTCGCGGGGGCAGCTAGTAACAGTATAAATTAATTTTAAAACACACTGTAGAGCAAAGTACTATAATGTGCTTTTGTGAAACAACATTTTTGGACATGTTGTGTATGTTTTTGTTCATGAGCTGAAATTGTACTTTTCTAATGAAACATTTTTCGGGCTTTAATCATTGGTGCTCGTGCAAGGCATGAGCGTTGTCGTAATTTTCGTCAGTGGACTGATTGAAACCGCGGCGGAGCTCATTTAGGCAACATTTGGCAACTGAAACTAGAAGCAAATAGATAAGAGACCAAATTTGCCAAATGTTAAGCTACGTATTTATGAAATAGTTGTAACAAGACATATTTTTATGGAATGTCAAGGAAATTAGATTAGAAATGTTTTATTCATGACAGTAGTTCAGAGTGTTACACAAATATTACGGATTACCATTCCACGCGATCCTTACTAGATTCTTCATCCATACATTTAAGTATAATACCCGAAATTCGATTAAGCCAGTTGGGTAGAAAAGAACACTGTTCTCTACCAGCCAAATTATATATCATGCAGTATTTTACGGATGGATGGACGTTTATTACATGGTATCTCCAGGACGGACGCAGCATGGACCTTACTAAAATGTGGTACAGACGCAGAACATAGTCTGGTAAAACACACAGGCTACTTATTAAGTCGCGTACGACAATAGTAATTTATTAAATCTAATCGATATAAGTTTTCCTATGTTTAATAACAAAGTTAGCCAAGGTATTAGACAAAGTCTGAATAATGGAAACATGAGTGCACAACAAACAGTATAGTGAATTGAGACGTACAGACAGAGGCACTCATTAATTTTCAAAGTCAGCGAGTGTTTCCAAAGCGACCGCTGAAACAAAGAGAAGATGCCAAAGGCTGGCCAGAGCATTGTAATGACAATGAGTGCTGCTGAGTGAGCCGTGTTACACGTTACATCTTATTGTCATTCAGATTTCTTCGATACGCTTGATGAATTGTAATTTTGTATTGTAAAACTGCGTCAAAGATTCTGTCAACTTAAATATTGTCAAGAATTGATGACTCTAATGTCTCAAATCTCACTTTACTCTGTAATTAACTTTAGCAATTGTGTAGATAACTAAAAAAGAATATTATCATGTCGCAATCTTGGTTCCCATATTACTTCGAAACTGACAGATTTTTATCAAATTTAATATGCATATTCAGTAGGTTAGAAACGGTTATTGTCAATTTTTAATACCGCACAAAGCCGCGAGCGACGGCTAGTATTTTATAAAATTTGTATTAGAACACAAATCACTGTGACATTTTATACGACAAAGAAAATGACAGCAATTAAACTGAGTACTAATTGCGTTAAATACAAAAAAATTAAACGTAATTAAAAGAAATCTTAGTAACATTTTGGACAGGTTAGTGTCACTTAAAAGTAGTCAAAAAGGGTCATTATTCATTACTTTGTTTGGTAATGCCACACTACCGCCACGGTAGTCGCTGGTGGCAACGGTAGATGCCACCACAATGCTACAATACGTGACCACTTATTATTTGACTATCCGTTGTTTTACTCTTACAATTGTCTTAATTATGCGTCCAGTTTGAATGTAGCAACTCTTTGACTTAAAGTTTAATATAGCATAATACTTAAATAAACATACATTAATACTTTTTAATGTTAGTTTTTTTATTCTTCTTATATGACATGAGGTACAAAACAACACTAAAATTATCACGACTCTTGGCCTTGTTTTAGTTACCTTCTAACAAACTTCCATCGCAACATTTATATTTATAATATTTATAAGATTATATGACACACTACCAGTCGCTTGTGACTCCGTCCGCGCGGAATTAAAAACAAACTTAATAGCCTATGTGTTCTTACAGACTATGTTCTACATATATGCCAAATTTCAGCGAGATTCATGAAGCCATTCCGGACATAACTTCAAACAAACATCCATCCATCCAACCATCTAAACATCCGCATTTATACATTATTAGACATAGAACTGTATCTAAGTAAATTTTTAATCCTGTACAAGAGTAATCGTCACCCCCAGGGTTGTTTAATTTTATTGCGGGATTAATTGATCGGCAATTGAAGTAGAGGCGGTTAAGCTTGTTGAGTGGAGCATTGTCGATGAGTCGTGGGTAACAAGCTGGTAGATAATTGTACTCAATACGTTTTTGTAATTTTTTCATAGTAACATATTACAAACCAATAAAAAAAAATTTAGAATTAATTTAATTATCCTCTACAAAGTCATGAAGAAATTGCGACAATGGAAAATTGCTAATTTAATTTTTATAACTTATTTTTTTAGGATAAAATTTCAATTTTGTTTTTTACCTCATATAGATACTTAAATACTAAATAAATATTTTATTAACGTAAGACTTGAGATTCATTTGCATTATAAAAATTAATTTTGAAATAAAAAAATTTAATGAAAATAAATTAAATCAAGTTCACATCAATGACGCATCTAGTTCTTGTGAAGATAAAAAAGTTGACACAATACTTCGTTAAGGTCTCCCTCTGAAGACAGTGTCTCACGTACATATGTTTACGTTATAAATCTCCGCACAACGATCCCGCTTCGGTTATAATATGTTAATTTATATTTAATGTAATAAATTCGTGTGTGAATAGAGAAATGACCGGGGACAACGCGCTTTGTTACACCAACTACAATGCTTAAGAAACCTTCAATTGCTTTAATCCATTTTATGGCGTGTCGCGAGCGTTTTTTTATATTTCGTGCAAGGGATGTGGACGGAAGATCAGTGTGCTTTTGCCTCGAGTGATGTTTTGATTTAAAAAAATAAATGTCACAAATGTCATGTAATCTTTATATCTTTTGAAAAAAGAATGTCTTCGTGATTTTATTTGTTTTTAAGTAAATGGTTGCTGATATGCAAGCTGCCAGCTAAACAGCTGTTATTATCACTTATTAGATATCAAACTCAAATGTTTGATGTCGACGTCGAATGTAGTTAATTATTTATATTTTTTTTCATTTACTAAACCTTAACCTTACTAATTATAATTGCGCATGTTTAGATGCATGGCTGAATGGATGTTTGTTTGAAGATATCTCCGGAATGGGTGCATGGATCCCGCTGAAATTTGGCATAGATGATGAACATACTCTGAAAGAAGACATAGGCTACTTATTAAGTTTGTTTTTAATTCTGTGCGGACGGAGTCACGGGCAACAGCAAGTAAGTAATGAATTACATTCATCTCAGGACGTAAGAGCGGGATGTTTTTTTAATTTCTTAGACCAAAGCATTAATGCGTTCGGTCAATCGTTACTTTATGATATATTTTAATAAAATTCCTGTCCCCTAAATCATAGTGAATTGTGCATAGAGAATGTAGTGTATGGTAATGAGTGACTAGGCTAGTTGGGATTAGCACCAGTTGAATCGCGGTAATTAGGAGATTTATATGCAAAGCTTCAGTTGCGGTGCACTTTATTACGTGACAAAGGAGTCCGGGAACATGCGCTAATGCCAGTTTGAGTGCGGCCATTGTGCGCACAAATTTGTGGGTCACTCCCATTGCAACAGATTTATGACGCGTAATGATTTAATATCATAGAGTATAAAGGATTATATTTATGACGCGATGCGTTCCCAGGAATAGGAAACTAGCCGTTGGTCATCGCGGAATCTGATTTACTTAAGATTCATTGCTTGTTTAAATTTGGAATTTATTCAGATATTTTAATGTATTTCACAGCGATTCAAGAAAAAAAAGCTATAGTTATAATTTATAATTAATTAAATTATTGTTTCGATGAATTCAACCTTAATAAGATTGTCTACATTCTTCTATTTAGACATGGCACGTATGCACGTATCTCTGTAAGATAAACAAAATAATTTCAAGCATCAAAAAACACCGTAACACAAGAAATGCTAATTAAATATATTGTTATTCTTATTTTTGATACTGTCATTGTAAAGGTCGTATACAAGAAGGACGGATCAAAGACGTTATTGTTTACGTGTCAAAAGTGTGACACTGCCTTTATAGTGAACAAAGACGGGTCCACACTACGACCTACGAACTGTTTGAAATGGATTTGTGACTTCAATGCACGCTCTTGCTTCTGTCAATCAAATTTCCCTAAGACATGTTTGCTGATTTTTTTTATCTATTTTTTATTCGATATACCGTTTATTGTAGACTATGGGAAGATTTTTTGACGTATTTCTTAAACTCACTGCCTGTATATATTTTGTTGAGTGTACTATTGTTTAATGAGATGGAGGGAATCGAAAAGTAGGTACAGAAAATGGCAAAAAGCTCTCTAACCGCGAGTTTCTGAGTTTAAAATCCCAGTTTAAAACATATTTGTTTCTCGATTTTGTCAAAGATACAGACAGGGATGACGATATTTTATTCTAAGATTTTAGTCTCAGAAACTGACGGTTAGTAATCGAAACCGTGAACTGTGATTAGTAATAGTGACATACGGTGGTTACGTCTGCTACTATAAGGTAAAATTTATTTTTTTATTTTCAAATTTTACGTTAAATTTATGTCAACTGGTCAATCATTAATACGATGCGGGATTTCTCAGTCACGTTCATCTTTGAGGTAAATATAGCTTAAGTACTTTTTAAAACGAACCAAAACTTTAATTAACCTGAATATTTTCCGTCGTTACTATGGTATCGGTTGGATTGATCAAAGGATCACGAAGGTAAGACGCCATAGGAAATACGGTATAATTTATTTACCGGTCCTTGCCTACATCGGAACATTAGTTTATTAAGCCGGTAAAAAACGAGTTTAATTCTTTTCTAATAAACTTTACGTAGCGAAACCATGCTCTTATGTTTTCAAACTTTCGATACTGGCATAAAAAAGTTGGTTGTAAAAATAAAAAGGGGGTGGGGTAAGCTGAGAGGAGGTAAGTAACAAGTTTGAAGGAAAATTTGCGGTAAGTTTAACAAGTTACCTGATCTAAGGCTTCAATGTTGTCAGGCGGACTCCAGTTTCCAAGTAGGTATTGAAAAAGTTAACCCTTCGGTACAAATTAAGGAGACGGTGGTTGTTTCAATCTCATTGCGCCCGCTAATTTTACAACTGAGAGTGCCTGCCCTCTTCTGTTCGATGAAAAAACTCTTGGAAAATTTAGCGGGTTACTTCTTACTGTTTATTTTGTATATTAATTTATCCATATATAGTTCTTAAGTAGTTTATTTACATAAATTAATTTATTGCAAGGGGTTTTGCACAAGTTCTTTTCTGTTCCTCGTAATTTAATTTTGCGAATAAAATCGAAAACGTATAAAAAATACAAAATACAAATCCAAATGTATAATTTTTGATGCGACTGATACTGAAAATTAAGTTGCCATAAATATTCCCAATAAAAGGATAAATGCCATGTAAAAACTGTCCCGATGAGTGTCAACACTTACACACTAAATCGAATTTTTATAAAGAAATAAATTAAAGATATTCGATGAAGGAATACTGACCAAGAATATCCAATACATTTGATAACATTACAATCAAGAACCATTTCTATTCTTCGATATATGGATACGTTCCCTATATTCGTTCCGTACTCAAATGTCCAAAGTATTTTGATCCACTTCACTCTATTACAGTCTATGCCATTTTCAATTCAGTATATGACCGATGAGCTGAAAGGAAGGTCCAGTGACACTGGTCCATACCGAATGTATTTGTCTTTAAGCCTAGAGAGTAAAGGCCGCTGTATCTGAGACAGGAAATTAGGTTTCCACGTTCGACTGTAACGTGGTTTCAGTTGGATAGCGTTATGCTGTAATGCCCTATTATCAATTTAAGACGGTAAATCATTAAAAGAATGAAATTAACTCGGTGCCATGTCTCTTTTTTAATGCGGAAATAAGTGGTAGCGATTCACATTTGTCACTTCAAACCTCAAAAAAGTTTTATTTAAAGTTCTCTTTAATGATAAAATAAACTATAATATGTTTGTGCAATTTCATTGTAAAAGAATAAATGCAATTCTGGAATTATATGCAATAAAATATTATTCAAACAGATGTTTCAGTCTTGCATAAATACGTCTTGCATATATTCAAGCGTTCCTTTCGTTGTGCTCGGCGCGTCGTTTTGGGCGATAAGCTGTAGCACATCACGAGTCATACAACCGTACACCACACACATACAAACACACAAGTCACAAGGTACTGAGCTTTCAATTATCAAAGCTTATTTGATTAGAGCTTTCGTAACTGTACTGGTAAGAGTTATTTCTGTACGTATCTATATGTTTTAACACGTTTTACTTTGCTTTATCATGAAAAGTAGAGCTTTAAACAAAAGTTGATAATTTTACAGTTTACTTAATATGTTTTGTACATAAGCAAAAAAGTTTATTTATCAATTGCAGACTTTAAAATTGCATTTTTTTTTCAATGCAAATCTTACTAATATTATCAATACGAATGTTTAGATGAATGAATGGATTTATGGATGGTTAGATGGATGGATGTTTGTTTGAAGATATCTTTGGAACGGTTAAACCGATCTCGCTAAAATTTGGCATATATGTAGAACATAGTCAAAGAACACATAGGCTTCTTATTAAGTTTTTTTATTTCATTCCGCACGGACGGAGTCGCGGACGATAGCCAGTAAAGTATAATAATAATCATAAAACCCATATTCAGACATAGAAACTTTTGGCTCACAGATAGATTGATGGAAGATAGAAACAATAAGTTTCAAAGAAAGTCTGAGATTATGTCATTAAAAACATTGGCCTAGATAAAAAAAGAACACAGTTGAAGAAAAAGCTGGCAACTCACACTCTTTTGTATGTACCTCCTACTAGGAGTGAGTCGACAGAAAGCATATTGTTCTGATGTGTTATTCCAGCTTTAATTAGCGGGTGCCATAAGGCGGGGGCATAATTTCACGCGAATTATAACCTCATTTGTAAGAACAATGACACAGGCGCCGCTCTTTGAAAAAAAAGTAAAAAAGTTTTTTTTTTAACATATCGCACTATCAATCTAAACATATGAGATTGATTTTTGTTGAAGATTTAAATAATATGAAAGTAATGTACAGGTGGTCGTTTAAAAAAATATGCGTACAAATTACTTTAATATTTCAGGATTATTTAAAAATGTTGCGCACAGTTTTTTTTTTATAATGAAACCCGGTAAATGAGAAAAAGAAAAAAGTTTTGTGTAATTATTTTTCAAGTTTTTGACTAGTATGTTATTTCTTCTTATAAAGCGTAAAAGAGGCATTCCTCTTACGCAAAACCATTGTTTATTTGTTGTTTTATTTGGCAACATTTGTTATTTACACTTCATAGTTTAATTATATGCACTAGAACACATTGCATATACATAATTCAGTATAAACGGTGGCAATATTATTAAAAATAGAAACACGTCGAGTCGCGCGAGGCTAAGCGACGCGACACTCGCCGGCAATCGACGTCGCCGCGGGGCGTCTCCAGCTACTGGGGTTGGGACTAAACCAGCCGAGAAAATCACCGACTACCCTCTTAAAGCAATTAAAACTTTAACTCTGTGGAATAAAGTCATTTGTTCCTTGAATGGTTGTAATTTTGCATGCTAATTTCGTAGCTAATAAATGGTAAGAGCTTATAAACGATGATGATAAAGACTAAACGGACTTGGAAGGAGTTGTCTGTTTCTTGCGGACGTGTTATGAAACATATTGTATTAAAAACTTGGCGATAGTTTTCCACACAGACAAGGATCTCAAGATCTTTAATCGAAAAATGAGGCTACAAAAAATTATTACATTTACATGGATACAGGTCTAACTATGAGTTCAGATTCTTAAGTTATTCCATGTACTATGTTACAGTGATATCATAAATAGTGTTGTTTAAATTTGAACCTAGGTCACCGTAAAATAATTGTAAAGAAGCTTTGTAAGACCAGGATAAAAGCATGTTTTATGAACATCAGTGATTCACACAATTATAAACGAAACAGTTGTTCTTTGTGTTCTATAAAAGGATTTGCAAGTAACGCACCTGATAAACTAACTGATTACTATTCTGCCTTCAATAAAAGGTAGGTATAGCTGGTACAAAATAATCTATAGAATAGAGGGGCGCCAAGAATGCTATTAACATCGCAACAATGGAAAGCCGATGGTCCGCGGACTGTCGATATAACAGAAGCAATCCAGATAATTGTAATTACATACAATTCTATTCGACGTTGTCCGTCGATTTTAGAACGCATTATAAACAGCCGCGGGCGGTCTCCGATCAGACAGACAGACCGTCGCGCTCTTGTGGCACATCACTACTGGGTTAGCGGTTTTCATTCAGGGTTACCATAAGAAAGTTACCAAAAAATGGTAAAATAACACAGCATTTTTTTTTAATTTTTTTATAATTTAATGAGGCCCTTGCCACGCATAAAACTCTTTTGTAATCTAGATGTAGACAAATATACTATATACTTCTTATTTCGGTGTATTTTATATACAATTGTATGTGAATCTCGTCAAATGATAAAACTAGTCAAAGTCAAAAAACATTGGGCAACAGCAAAAAGTTTTCCTTACCCGGAAAAAGAAACCGTTTAAACTAGGTACAAAGTTTGGCAATTAAATGAGTACTTAAAAAGAAAATTTCTTCGGAAGTAAAATTTACCTATAAAATTGTTACTTATAATTTTGTTGGAAAGAAATGAAATGTACGATAGAATATATTTCACGCTTAAATAAATAATGTACAAATACATTACACACTATACAGTTTACATTTTAAACAAAAAAAATAAAAAACGCGCGCCATTTTTCTAGCAATGGTAACCCTGTGCGCGCCAAAAATCAACTGTCATCGTCCCAATTCGAAATTCAATTACTTGCAATTAATGCGAGCGATGTGGCGGTGGGTCGCGGGGGGAGCGGGGCGGTACAGATAGCGAAACAATGGCACGGCCCAAAGCGACCCGACTGCGCCTGGCTGCAACTCACGCCGCCCTTTGTCTTATTTTTTCTTATTTTTTTTTAATCTGTGAAGTCGATGATAGGCTATTAGAGCAGTAATGATTAATTTACAAAGCATTTTATACCGCCTTCGGCGTTTCAAGATCTTTATTACAATGCGAGGAATTTTGCATTTTAAAACCTTTTCACGTGTACGAGTAGTCAGCCATTGGTAGAAATTCCATCGTAATTCATAATTAAAGATTTATTAATATTTTTTTTTAAATATATGCAATTCTTTTTCGTATTAACTTATTTGTTAAAATTTCCTTCAAATATGTACAAAGCTAACTAGTAGTAAAAAAATTGCTTGAAATTTTATCATAATTCTGCATACCACTACTTAAATAAATAAAGCTTTGTTATCTTAAGAAACTCTAACCTAATGACAATTTTTCCTAAAGTGGATTAATATAGTTTTAATAAATTGATTAACAAATAGTTGAATACAAAAGAGGAGACACAAACACATCACAGAGTATAGAATCAACACAGAATGGTCATTGCCTCGAAGTAAATAACAAGTAGGAGTTGGTAATTATTCAACGGGATGCGAGGAACAAGTATCACAATTATACAACAGAAGTTGAACGTGTTCCGAGACAATGGAACAACTCTGACACATTAACAACACAAAGCAATGACCACGATATGTAATAATGGGGAATTATTTGAAGAATTCAATTACTGCTTAACATCGAATGACTTTCAAACATTCATACTGCCCTGAAATGGGCAGTATGAATGTTTGGGCAACGGTCACTTCGCTATTTCACTGATTTCAGGTGGCTGCTCGCTCGTTTGCCACCTAATAATATAAAAAAAAGAAACAAATAAAAATATTATCCTATACTTAGAAACAACTTTTGGATTTTTATAAGCATCATGCGGAATTTATAAATTAAAAAACGTATCTTTCAGCTCGATTTAGTAACAGTGCATATGCACTGACCAGTCGTTCAGTGACCACTTTCTTACGGACGCCATGTGTGGTCGTGTCGTGTCCGTGTCGTGGAGTGTAAATCACCTCGCCGTACCAAAAGACCGTAGGTAGCCGGAACAGGTACGCACATAATTAGTACGTGGGCGATGCGAGTGTTACATTTAAAAAATGAACATCAACAATGCAGTAAGCATCCGCCTCACAATGGCGAGGTGTTAGAACTATTGTTCGAACTTTGTTGCTTTTTTTTCAAACAACCCGCTTCTTATTTGTAAGTCATGCATAGTTTTAACTTCCTCGCATTGAATGTGTTATGACTTAACTGATTCTGTTTATTGTTTTACAAACTTTAACGGAGCTGATTTAATATTTACCAGTTGTAAAGTTTTGTTTTTAATGTTTCACGAAATTTCTGTAAGAAAGAAAATTTTAGAATAATCAGATAATAAATTCAGTTCATCATCAGCTCACTATACGTCCCCACCGACTGTCTCGGAGCCTACCCTAAGTTAAGGTGATTAGACCATAGTCAACCACGCTGGCCAAGTGCGGGTTGGTTGACTTCACACATATCTTTGAGTGACTTCTCAGATATGTGCAGGTTGCATCACGATGTTTTCCTTCACCGTAAGAACGTCGGATAAATGTATATATGTAAATCGGATATCGAAAAACACATTGGTACATGGCGGGATTTCAACCCAGGACCTGCAGATTGCCAGTCAAGTGCCTGACTCCTGAGCCACCAACACTCTATTATATAAAGATAATAAATAACACTTATAAAAATAATATACGTATTTGTTATCTTAGGTCTCCATTCATATTTACATTCTCTTCTTCCTAATCGGCATTTAAATATCAAATTGTTTTGAATTATTATATCCAAAATAAGAATTTAACGACATCCTAAAAGAGAAAGTACATGGTATTTAATTAGTTGAGAAAGAAGGGCGAGGCCCGGGGCGCAGTCCCCAACGCCCCCAAAGAAAAACCACCGCCGCGGCAAGATGTCGCCGCGAGCCTACAAAGCATCACTCATCCCTATGCGAGTCACACCTGCTGCCAAAGTACCTTATTAACGGCTTTCTATGTAGTATGGCTTATCAAGCTCACAGGCAAAAGGCTCGGTTTTAGAAAAAACTTCAAAGGTGGCCGGGAAATGTTTTCAGCCGGGCTTTCGCCTTTTTTCAATGGCAATTAGTTAGCGTTTCTGCCAACGCTTGCTCTTACGCCTTGTGCAATTATGATGTCGAGTAGTTGAGCGCGCATCGATCTACGAGAAAATGGAGGCGGCATACAATATATTTCACTATTTACTTTAAATTGGATAAAAAGTATTAGATTTATCGAAGACTTGTGATTTTCCTACTTTAATTTTTAAGTTACAATCAGCTTGTAATGTTTTCCTTTTACAAATGGAGTCATCATAACAGATTAAAACTTTAATTGACTTTTTATTGAGTTCCCATTTAATTCCAGTTGTTATAATTTGCGGCCGGCGAACTGCTGACATGTTAAGTAACTTTAACCTCAGTGAAAAGGGTATTTAATCACCTAATATTTTATGTAAAGGAATTTAATAATTGTTTGAGTTAAATTTGTATTTCGTTAATAATGTATAAAAATGAAAGAAATACCACATCCATGAAACGCAAAAATAGAAAAAATCACAGTTCTTTGTAACTAGAGAGGGTGTCTTAAACTAAAAAATTATTGATATAAAAGCGCGGCCGCGTTAATTAAGGCTTTCACTCGTTTAATTTTTTACTCAGTTGCGCGCGACTTTCGGTTAGTACTAATTTATTCAGTCATTAATTAGCAATGCATCGTTTTGATCGGCGAGGCGCGCTGCGTCAGCGGACAACTTTTTTTATTTTATTTGCTATCGGTCGCGTTTGTGTTCGCATAAAGGAAAACATAAAAGAGGTTTTAATGTTCAACTAATACGTGTGAACGGGCATTCAAGTCAATTACTCGTGTGTTTTTATTTTTTATTTTGTTAATTATAGCTGGCCAGCTTTTGTCAACAAGTTTTAAATCAAAGCCTTTTAATTTTTATGTTTTTTCTTTACTTTAAAACCTATCTTCTCATTAAAATAATATTGTTTTGTTTGTTATACAGTTTGTGTATCAAAATAAAAGTCCGCAATTACTGGATTATAAAAGGAAAAGAAATCAAAACTCGTTAGCAAACAACAATTTAAGTCTTAACGTCTCGTACGTTTACCCGAAATTTTAATTCAATAGAAACAGTAGCATTTGCAGCCGCGGATGCTCAGAGGCGCGGAGGCGAGCTTCAAAGAAGCGACTGTTACCCAATCAACAGATGCAGCGGACTCGCGAAAACGCCCCCGAATAAACAAAATCTCGTTAAAATTGTACAAACTTAGCATGAACTAATTGGCAAAGCAGACGCATTACCGAGACGGGCCTTTCCAACCAACTTCTAATTAAACAGCGCCGACTTATCTAAACGAACAAAGAACTATACCGCTTACGACCCTTGTACTAAGAGGTATTTTTGTGTACGAAAATCGCATTAATTATAAGATTGTGCGTGGATGGGGATGTGTCGAGGGAGTGGGAAGTGACAGTGGCGACGAGTGTTCACAATGTCGACGTGAAGAGGCAATTGCTTCTCAAACAGAACAAGCGTTTAAGGCGTCGATGGGGAAAATGTAAAGTGCTACAGTTTATGTTTAACGGAATACCTCATACATAGACAACGGACAATAAAAACGGAGAATAGATTGATCTCATTCAAATGTATAAGCATAAAGATGAGACTTATCAAAATGAGAAACATTCAACATCTCAGACTCCTCTGGTTATACTTAAATCGGTGGTCCAATGCAAATAATAAATGAAGAACTAAGCTGAATTAAAAACAAATGAAAAGCTGAAAGACTTCTTTGAAATTGATTTGCGAAATAAAACCATCTGCGGGGTTAGAAAAAGTGCATTCGCTAAGAAGTGATTCCATAGCGAACTTCAAAAATGTATGAAATTAACTGAAAATAGCTTTCGATGAGTCACGTGATTGTTGCGCGTCAGTTCCATACATTTTTGAATTCGCTATAGAATCACTTCGAAGCACTATGTCAAACCCCGCTGCTGTTATACAAAAAGAGATGTTTATTTAATGTTATTATTTCCAGATAGTTACAATAGTTTGTGTAAATATTTTACGAGTATTAAAACTTGAGATTTAATTGCTTATACATAATACCATGTTACCTTTACCGTAACAAATAATATTCAAGGTAACTTTTAAGGTTTCAACCCTTCTGAATATCAATTGTTTAGAAGGTGAACTAATTGTTCAGATGTCGTTTACTTTAATTGGACTTGATACTTTCGTGGAATAAAAAAAATCACAAACTTTATTGTCGTAACAATAGTGTAACCGTACAAAAAAAAACTTTTACATCACCGAGGAATCAAAAGAAAAAAAAAGAAAATTGAATAACAGAAAGAATTGAAATAAGTTATATAAGTTGAGTAAAGTTGCATAACCCTTGCAATACTTTAACCTTTTTATTTTCTTTGTAGAAACTTTACAGGGATGCCTTTTCTTCAGGTAGAGAAACAAAAGCCGATATGAAAACTTTCTCAGACAAAATGTTACACAATAGAACGAATAATTTTCTTGTTCAAAACTTCGCAAACCAATTTTACTGATGAAGTCTTTTCAATTGTTATTTAATGTAGGCTTTAGAAACTATTATGTGGTAGCTAGCACCCGCGACTCTGCGTAAGATTAAAAATATATAGGAGCTGATTCTAGAATTTTATAGAATTTCATAGAAATTGGTCAAGTCGTTACAGAGGAGTATGGTAACTAATTTTGTGACACGTAATTTTATATAATATATAAAATTATGTATTAGTAATTACTTTCTTAAGCGATTATCGCAATTGGAATTCAAATACATAATCTTACTAATGTTATAAATGTTTGGATGTATGGATGTATGGATGTTTGTTTGAATGTACGGCTGAACGGATCTCGATGAAATTTGGCATACATATAAAACACAATCTGGAAAAACACGTAGACTACTAATTATGTCTTTTTTATGTACGCGCGATCAGAGTCGCGGGCGACAGCTAGTAATCATATAATTTGTCGTAAAAATATATTTTTTAATCTTTATGTTGAAATTATTTCGTCAATTATTAGTAACTCAATAGGTATGACAAATGCGTTACATATGTATCTAATATTCCACGTGGCATTTGGAATTATATTGTTGGACATGAATATAAATAATTACACGGTCAAATAGCTCATTAACCACTGTTGATTCGTCCACCGGACAACCGGACACTGTCACGATTTAAATGAATAAAAAAATTACATAGGTCATTTAAAAAAGGACCTCTCTATTCCAACCACAACTGAGCTTCGAATCGACAAAATTACCAAAGATTACACGAGTGAACATATCCAATAAACGATATGATAGAATTATTTAAACATACATGTGTCGTACTCCATAAGGTTCAAATTTGAATGTTTATGTGTTTGTGAACTGCATCTGTTTATTTAGCGTTAGTTTAAGAACGCGCCAATTCACAATGGCGTCTGACAATTGAAAATTTATCGTTTATAAACACATCAGCTTCAGATTTACCTTCAATAGATACATCAAGAATATACTATCATTTGGCTTTCTACTCTTACAGATTTTAAACATTTAGCTATAGAATAAGCAACGTTATTACGTTGACTTTTAGGATAAAAGTTGCTTAAATCATATTTGATTGTACTGCAAAATACTTGAGTAGATCCGTAACATCTGATTTATGATGTGGCTCGGACACCCATATAACAAAAACTTCTATCAATAGAACAAGAAACATAATGAATACCAGATACAATACACTCTGTAATTGTTTAGACAAAGACATTACATTATTAACTTACAGCTTAAAGTTATTAAACACCAAACAATTTTAAACTTTAAATCCATATTGTAAAATTCAATTTTCAATGTACGCCAATTGACGTACGTACCAAACGTTATGATGTGTAGTTGAAGAAAGAACGTCTTTTACCATCAAAGCTATCGCCGAAGGTTCTAAAGTTAATTTTTATGACGTCTTAACAACAAAAGAGACGCTTTATAAAAGAAAAGACACATTCCATAGTTTCTTATTCACTAATGGCGCGCCTAGCACCATAACTGTTGTTTTAAAGTTCCTTAGTAATTGTCCCTTTTGTTGCGCGATCTCTTACGGTCATGCTTCTATAGAATTCTCCCAAAGCACGGTCGTAACAAAATTAATTCCTACTCTTAAATAACAAAGACATGTTTGTGGACAATTCTTTATATTCATTGCTAGAATTATTTGTATAAATTTTGAAACAGTTGTACGCCGCTAATATATTCTTAACAAAGAATTTCATCTTTAAGTCTATAGTGTTATGAGTTATATTTGTTTGAAGCGATGTAGTCGCCCCCCGCTGATTAGGCACCTCAATTCCGTGGGCAAATTACTCCTTTTTAGTTGAAAATAAACAAAGTAAAACGTTCATGCTAACTAACTCATTTGCTATGGTCATATTTTGTCTGTAAGCCAATTTTCTGCTGGTACAGTTCGTAATTAACATTTAATGGTTTCAACGAATCCATTTTTCTTGTTTCTTTTGTTTGTTTCTACTTTTAAATAAGATATGATATAATCAGGATAGATCTTTTATTAATATTTATAATTACAAAAATACTTTTACCTTCATTATTTCATGTACTTCTTACTGTTAGGAAGAAAATCCGACACCGCCGGTGTACTGGCGCAACACTAGCCTTACTAAAATGTCGACGTTTACGTCCCGTCACTATTTTGACACTTGACTTTTGTAACGAAAGCGCGCGATTCGCGCCAAAAGATTCTAGCTAATAATGTCTAAAATTACTAATATAAAGTTCATTAGAATGTTTCACTTGAACGGCTCAACGGATCTAGATGAAATTTGGAACAGATGTAAAATATAGTCTGAAAGAAGACATGGGCTTATTAAGTATTTTTTAAGCGACAGATAGTATTAAAAAACACAAAACGATTATAATTGACAAATAAGAATCTCATGATCGAACTCCCCGATTGCTTATAACGATGGTCTTTCAAACTTCCAGCTTATCATTCTCCGTGAGGCCGTGTCTTTGACAGTTCGCCTAATTGATTGTTTTTTATCTGCATTTCCCTCCGATTCAGATGTTTGGCGGGAAATTTGTGAAATCGATAGCCAAGTTCTAGCAAAAGTTATAATTGAAAATTCAATTGATTTTTTATAAACTAAACTAATGAGAACCGATATTTTTTAAACTTTTGTTTAAGAACATTTTATTTTTCCGAATAGAATACTTGATTACGTACACTGCAATAGAAATTATAGTAGTTACAATTTTATTATCTTTTTTTTATCTATATTCACAAATAAACATTTTTTTTAAATAATCCGTATTAATCGATATTAACTAACAAGGATAGAGAACTCTCCTCGTACAAAAGGAAACAATTAAGCACAATCCAGAAGGAACGTTTAGATATGCAATCTGGATTCACACCCTAATCTGAGTGAACGCTAATTGCACAAAAACGTCCCTCCGTATGATACGTAACAAACATAGACAAGCACAAAGAACAGATTAGGGACGATCCCGATCGTATTTAAGATAAAATAAGGTTTTTTCGCTAAGTGTACGCGAGGCTTAAGATCTAAGAGTCGATAAGGGGACAGCTGTGCGACTGGCCTAAACCTGTGACGTCACCGCGGAAGGTCACCCCGGAAGATTGCTTTTGACACACAAAAAATACTGTTTACGAAAACAAAAGGGAAAAGGGAACTAAAAAAAACATTGAAGAATTCCACAATTAATTTCAAATAAACACTTACAAGGGCAAAGTATAAAATCGTATATTCTAAGTTTTAGACTGCATTCAATTTGATTATGCTTTAATCGTAAACAATAAGGACTCTAGCCGAGGTTAGCAAGTTATTTTGATGGGACCCGTAATACTTTAGTGTCTAAATAAATCCCCAATAAAATTGAAACACCATAAATCCTAACAATTGTACAAAGCAAGGACTTTCCTCATATGAAAAGCCGTGACCAAACAAATTATTGACTCAAAAGTTGAATGCTTAGCTATCGCTGTCCCGCTCGCGCGCATACTTCTATCTCTGTCTAGTACACTCGGGCACATTAGGGCTACACGTATAAGCCGCTTATTGTATTTTTATAGTTATTTTGATCGACGCACACACGGTTTATTGTGCGGATTATCCAACATGAATACGGAATGGGGTATTATGTTATTGTTGCACGAATGTACACAGCTGATGCTGTACGAAACAATGAGGCTGAATGTTTGCGAATCGCCGGTAAATGCCATTGTTACGCTCTTTATTTTTTAATAACTTGTAAATATGGCGGCGCACAGTTCAATGTTAATTTTAAGCCATTTTTAATTTTATCTGTAAATGGAGCATGTTTATGTAACGATCGAAACGATAACTTTATTGATATTAGTGTTTATGTTTTTTGTATATTTTTATATGTAAATTGCAAGATATATTATATGAATTTAATTTGAAATCAAAGATAAGGTAGGCAGACCAAAAATAGAAAAGAAACAAAATAAAACGTATTTGTTATTATAACATTCAGAGTTAAGTTTTAACAATACCGATTTTAAAATTAAAAAATATATATTTTCCTTGATAATAGAAATTAAATTTGTGTGTAACGCACGAAAAAAATAAAAAGAGTTACTGTTTCGCTCCCACAAATCCTAAGCCGTAAAATACCACCAGTAAACAACAATAGCAAATTAAATGTAAACCCGCACATAAAAACTATAAAGTGCTCTATGGTTTATGGTACGATACAAATAGAAATATTCTCTTTACACGCACTGAACTATAGACAATTGAACGTCATAAATCAAATGGTTGACAAGAAAACACATCCAACCAACGTGTATGTACGATAAAAAATTAAGTTGCTAAACGATTATGTGCTTAACTGTACATGAAATACGGTTTATTGATATTTTTATTAATTGCTACAAATATTCTAAGGGCTACCAAATTGTTATGCTGTTGTAAAACATATTTGCAATGGATTATATTCTTTATGTCTATAGCAATAAGTTCAAAGTATTTTGAGATGAGAGTAAATATGATTTAATTTATGTGACTTGCATCGCCGCCCCATCGCTTAGAAAGCGAATGCAATCGAGTTTCTCGCGTAAATTATGACACAAGGCTAGACAATGCATAGAAAAAAAACTTCAATCGCTAATGTGTTCGTTCACAAATATTAATTTAGGGTACTTCACTAAAAGCTGTTGTACGCACCCAATATTGAGTAACCCTTGCTATAGGGTTGAGAGCTAAATTTCCAGTTTTATATCGTATTTTTGTAATGTTTTTAATCATATTAGCATGTTCTTTTTTTTAAAAAGAAGATTTCAGGTTAGGTTAACTTATAAAAAGTTTCAATTTCGAACTAAGTTTTAATACTGGCCACTATGAAAATGCTTTCTAACGTATAACTTCAATTAATATTATAGAATTTATAAAAAATTACCACATAACTTATTGCTTAAGCTTGCTCTGATTTATTGAATAAACACAGATTTAAAAGTCCCTTGGTTTACCTACCAACTAAAAGTGAAACCTTATTAAGACTAACACCGTTTGTTACAAAAAAAAGTAAGAAATTTCTAATTTCAAACTTTATATTTTTTTTTGGCTTCTTGTTAGTTAAGAACCGTACCTTTAATGTAATTGTAGAACTTTCTCCCGTCGGCTGCAGTCGCAATGTTCATTGTTTCACAACCCTTAACTGTTTAATTTATTAGCTAGAGGGTTGCAAGTCGTAAAAATTACTTTTATTGTCTGTAACGACGTCTCAGCCTATATGATAATAATATACGCGCCATAATTTACCTTTATGTTAGTCGTAGTTATAGTGGCCAGTTTAAGATGGCCTGTAAAATGTATGATGTTGGTTAGTGTTTGTGGTTTTAATAAATTTGGTTATTTGTCCGTGTGTGATGTAAGTATGAAGTGTCAAGTACAGTCGCGAGTGGTCGGCCAGTGGTGCCAAACCTGTTTCAATTATAACATTGATTTAGTGCGACGTGAATTGTGATATAGGAGACCATAGACAATGATACGGTTATAAATTTTAATTCACCGTGTTTATAACAATGAATAATAAAATTATAAGATACAAGTCGAAAGTAAAATCTAAAAATGTTTTTTTTTTTTTTATCGAAGTTAGTTAACTAAAGTAATATCAAATAGGAAAATTGGAACAATTGGTTTTTAAAAAGATAGATTAAATGTTTTATTTAAAATATTAGATTAGTTTTAAGAATTACTCGGCATAAGAATATTGTAATCAATACAAAAACATGAACTTACCAAGAGTTTCTGAGAGCAAAGTCTTGGTTTAAAGCACATTATTAATCTGTTTTATCAAAGATAATGTACGGGGGTGACGATATGTTGGTCTCAGTAACCGACGGTTAGTTTGTTCAGCATGTGGTTAACTGTAGAGTTTTCCACGATAGAAAATAAATAAAAAGTTTCCCCACAATAAACTAAATCAACCTTTTAACCCTTCAGAATAACAATATATAACTTCACCGAGCTTGTATTGTGCTGAGAAACTTTTGCAAACTAAATTTTACCCCGTATTCAAACGTCGTCTTATAAGAGGGGAAAACATTATCGAAAAACGCGACAGCACTCCGAAGAGACCGTGTTGATTCTATCAAAAATCAACTTGAAAATTCCCCACTCCCGTTAATGTAGTCGGATTGATATACTTCATTTGCAAGGGTTTAATAGTAATAAATCTAATATTCGTTTACACAGCACAACGCATTTAAAAATAAGGCTAAATTAATAAAATTTCATAGTAAAAGCTTACGTTTGTCGATGTTTTTTAATTGATTTATTGTATTTATACTTCACGTAAGTAGTGTGTTAGTTTTTTGTATCCAATTCGCTGTACATAGCGGAAGTAACATAAACAAAAAATTGTAAACGAAAATACCTTCTTGAGAAAAGGTCACGTTGGTTTTGTAAGCAAACATATCTTATGCCGATATAAGCCAATACTATATGAAGTAACAAAGACTATGTTAATACAAGAAGAACATTATTTAATAAAAAATATCTTGGTTTTCTTTATTTTAATTGTCACTTCTAGAAAGATAATAATCAATGATAGT
The DNA here is from genome assembly GCF_000836235.2 of Papilio xuthus. Lineage (NCBI taxonomy): Eukaryota > Metazoa > Arthropoda > Insecta > Lepidoptera > Papilionidae > Papilio > Papilio xuthus. Next base: position 557,450 of record NW_013532897.1, on the reverse strand, counting down.
CATAATGTTAATAAAATTATTAGATCCTGATTTAATTTTACTAAATTTATCATTTATTTTCCTTTCTCAAACTTTGATGTCTATAAAAATGTTTAGCATCTGTTTTACATTTGGTTGCCGAAGTCGACAGTTTTTCCCAAGAGGCGTCCAATATTTTCTATTCCAATCGGCCTCTTTCGATTATACGAAAAACCTCGCCTTGGTGTGATGTAAATAACGCATCTAAAATGAGACCGATGTCCAATTTATCGAGACTCTACTGTTCTAGAAACTACATGGATAAACCAACCCTAAGCAGTAAGAAATAGAGTTTATTGTTCTAGAGTTAAGATGACTTTTGTGGTGTCTTTAAATATTGGTGGTACGTAATATCAGGCATTCAAAGTCGATATTTTATTCTTCGTTGTTAAAATGTCATTGACGTTTAAAGATTTTTACTTGTTATTCGTTGCGGGAATAAAGGTTATTTTATTTGAATGCAGCAGATTTCAATGCGTTAATCCTGACTAAGAGGCAGCGCGGTGGTTCATAATGTTTTATACAGTTTATTTTTGATACTCAAATATAACATTTGGATGTTTATTAAAGTCTAGTTATAAAAGATATACGCCTTCGTAGTCGTAATATAAGTAAACTCAAGTACCGTATCTATTTATTATTATTCACATGAATCTGTGAAATATTTGTACTTTAAAGTTTAAGCACACGTATAAACTTTATTTGGTTTATTTCTCTAATTTACTTCTACTTCATTTATTTTTAATATCAAATATTATTGCTTATTTCATTATTAGCTGTCTCTCGCGACGCGGTCCACGCAGAATTAAAAAAAACTAAATAAGTAACTAAGTATGCTCTACCTCCATCATGCAGCTGTTCTGGAGATACCTTCAAACATCCATTTATCCATCTAAACATTCGCATTTATATTATTATAAGTACGATATTTTCACTTTCAACATGGGTTAAAGTTAACTACAATTGGCATTTTATAACATTGAGTCCTTTAAGAAGAAAGAACTTTATTATAAAACTAGCTATCGCCCGCGACTCCGTGTACGTGAAATGAAGAAAGAAATAGTTCCCGGCAATTATTCGAATTTTTCTCGCCGTAAAATTTTTGAACTTCAACGAACATTTAGAAAAAGAATTTGCCAAATTGGTCCAGGCGTTGTTGAGTTATGCGCTTACCAACAAATTTTGCGATTCCTTTTTATATTAAAAAACGTATGATACACACAATATAAATATGTAGAACTATCATAGAGCAAGAGATAGGATAACAATTTGCACCTTTACAATGTCTTGTTGCTATAATTCTAATAGATTTATTGCGGGGACCGAATTAGCACCTGCCTTGTGTCATTGTATCGCATCGTATTAGCGCTTTACTACGAGATACTAAATAATATAATTAACTACCACTAACAAGCTCCATTTATTTATAGTTAATATTATTTTATTAATTTTACTTATATGGACAATTTATAACTGTTTTAAAGCGGCTATTGATAGGGTTCCGGACCTCATAGGAAAAGCGGAACCCTTATAGGATCACTTTGTTGTCCGTCCGTCTGTCTGTCAAGACCCTTTTTTATAACACAATCTTTAATCTATACCTAATCTATAGTGAACAGTTTAGAAACTAAGATAGTACTTACAAAACTGTTTAAATCCCACAACTAAATGTTTACATACAATAATAAATACTAAAACATTAAAATTGTCGACAACAATAAGCACTTTGTTCGCGCACGGCTTTCACGGCATGAATTCCCGCTAAAATTTCAAACCATAGCGCCCGCAGTGTCACCAAATGCGTGAAATTATACAACAATACACGGTAATGATCCTTCACGGATGAAAAAATAAAAATAAATACATAAAATGTTGCTATGGACGGGTGTTACGGTTGAATTGATCGTTGAAATTTGAACCCTACGACTATAGTTATAGAATATATTATTTGATTTATTAACTGTAAAACAGATTTTGTTAAAGTACAATGTTACAATATCAATTGTACGAAACACATTTTTGTCTTATTGCTACGGAATAAGGGTGATAATTTGTTAATTTTTGGTTAATGAGTGAAATTTTTGTAAACATTTAAGAATACAGTACACCTTTACTTGTCATTACGAATTGTGATCCGCGGGGGGCGTCCCATCGATTGTTTTCGACTTTTTCGGGATACGGTTGATTGTGTGAATCGTATAGAAAATTAAATTTACAATACATTGTGGCGTAGAAAAGGGTAGCTTCTGCTTAGTGTTTACTTGGTCGTCGCTGTTGTGATGCGGGCGAATCCTGGGAGTTGATTTCAAGCTACATTTGCTATGACAATACAAACAAAAAACACAAACCCAAATTTTACAATAAAAATATCTCATACCATGACTGATTTGCGACAAATGTCGTGGATGTCGAGACAACTAAACTTTTCTTATGAATATATTCACTAAGAATGTATTGTTTTAAAATTTACAAATAGATTCTAACCTTACATAACCTAACATTACAAAAAATTGCAAATAGCGCCACCTATGTAACTTTTAACGCAACTTATATGCGACCTTTTATACTTACTAATATTATAAACGCGAATGTTTGTAGGGATGGATGGATGTTCGAAGGTATCTTCGGAACGACTCAAGAGATATTGATGCAATTTGAACATAGTCTGGAAGAACTCACAGGCTACACATTTAGTTTTTTAATGCGGACGGAGTCACGGGCGACAGCTATTTATAAACCTATTTATAAACTATTTAATCTGGTATGTATCCTGGAGTTTGCAGTATTACACACTCGACTACATTAGGCGTATATCTCAACGTGCGTATGTCGGCGTCAAAAGGTCTGGCCGCGCCGCCGCCCGCCGGCTTGCTCACGGAATGCGGTCCAGTTGCGATGTGGAACATGAATGTTTCACAATAATCCTTTAACGTTATTAAATAACTCTAGTTAGTAATGGTGCAATTACAGTTACTTTACATATATATTACTACAATTGTTTAAAGTATTTTGGTGACAGAAATTTGGTGAGTTATGTGTAAAATATAGCTCTTTTTAATGAAAAGTCACCAACGTCAAAACATGCCCAGACGTATTATTTACATTTAATTTAAATGTACTTAATATCGTTATCAGTCGCTGTTTTGATTTAAAAATAGAAATAAATCATCATAATATACACTTTCATGCTCACTCTAAACACAAAGAGGACCACATCTCACACGATTCCGACTCAAATAATAACGTTATTATAACCAACAGCCTTTAACAATATTTATATATCAACTGACAAACTCTTTAACAAAGAAATTTAGATCTTAACATCATTCGATAAGGTGTCTATTCAAATGATTGCATTGCAGCAGTGATTGTGGTAAATTTCAAATCAGTTGTATATTTTAAAGCTTCTTTGTCACCTGATCACCGTTCACGAAGCGACAATACGTGCAATAGACGCATTCAGCCTTTCTACTTCTACCACTCGCTTGTAACTCTGTCACAGAGTAAAAAGTTCCTAATCAACTACAACACTGGCCGTTTTGTGTAAAAAAGAAAAAAGCTCCGCGACCGGTCACGTGTACGCCAGGGTTAAATGGAACGCACCGTAAAAAATGTAATGCATTGAGTTTATTGAACACAATTATGTCTACGATTGATCAAATGAAATTACTGTTAAAATAAAATAGGAACAGGTTTTGTGTCTCAGAAGAGTAACTTTATGTTTCAAAACTTTTTACTGTGCAAAGTCTGCCAAAATATATTCATGGTTGATCTTTGCCTTAAGAAAGTCTGCTTTAGATTCCAAAGTAATGAACGTTTTCCAAATAAGATAAGAACTAAAGGTCTATGTTACCAGGACATAAAATTAAAAATAAAATCTGGTTTAGATATCAGTTGTTTTAAGTACTTTAAAATTGCATTTTAGTTTTCTCATTGAGTTGTCTTATTATAACAATGATGCAAAATTAATAATTAAAATTAATTTGATATCGTCAGAAAATGGTCAATGATTAAAAAACAGACTAGACAGTGTGGACCTTAAATATTATTTGATGAACAGATTATGATTTTACGACACTGCGCTATCATTGTCATAGTTATCGAATCACATCGGTATTTAACGTCTCGATACGAATTCCCACATGAGATGACTCACTTAACCGTACCCGGACATTCCGAAATTAATCGTGATTTTGGTCTTAAGAAAATATAAATAAACACAACATAGAAGAAGCAGCATTAATTAATAACAAAGTTATATGTCTCCTGTGACTTCGTCTGAGTGTCATCGCAATACATCCATCTATCCAATTTATAGCTAGTATAATAAGAAACTATATTCTTTTTCTATAGTACGCAAGTTGTTATATTTCTGAACAAAAATGTTTGAATAAACTGATATAAAAACGGCTAAACACTCACGTATTCGCGGCCCCGAAATAATACCAGCAACACACATCCTAATGAAGGGCTCGAAACTAGTCGGTGCCGCCACCGGACGAATATACGTGAGTGTTTAGCCGTTTCTATATCACTTTATTATAATGTCTCACGAAAGTTTGAATAGTTTAAAATGTTATATAATCTTTGATTACAATACCAATGAATGTTCCGATTTTGAAAATAATCACATTTATCGATGTCATCTTACGAACGGCATTTTATAATCTGTCTGTGTGATTCAACCGCAAAATATTTACAAAATTATACACAAAAGAGCGCCATTTGCCATTGACTATTCGGTTCACGCCTTTGAACGTTTGATCTTTTTAATGTACGCTTCCACTGTTGATTTTTTTACTTTATTAAAGTTTTTTTTTTAATTTGAACAAATCAATATAATTTAATTTGACGGTTATTTTATTGGGATGTAATTAGACTTAATATTAAAAATAATAAAAATGTACTACGGGACGCTATTATGAGATATTTCGATAAAACTATTATCCTTGAGATGTCGAAAATAAATTCAGTTATCATTTCGGCTGAAGTTCAACAGAAAAAATATTAATGTTCAGAATAAATATTTAAAAGCGACTCCGATTAACCTGTAAAGTTGATTCGATCGAACCACTCCTTAACGATTTTTGATAAGAAATATTAAAGATTCACTTATTGTTCAAATCGGGTTGGCTTTTAAGATGGCCTGATAGCCGTGATGTTGACAAAAGAGATCGCGGCGGCCGCAAGCTTTGTCATACAGAGATCCTAAGATAATACCGTAAACGATTGGTCATCTACCATTTGTATTAAAATGTGCGGGTATACAAATATGTTTTACTTCTTTGTTGCAGAGGAATTTAAATATCCACAGTTAAAAGACATGGATATTATGGTGTTATAGCAAATATTAATTCTGTAATCAGTCAGGAAGATTATTACGCAAAGAAATGTGCTACAACCAATGGAACTAACGCATCTAACTTCTTACTAATAAATGCGAAAGTTTAGATGTATAGATGGATGTTTGTTTGAAGGTATCTCCGCAACGGCACAACAGATCGTAATGAAATTTGGTATAGATGTAGAACATAGTCTGGAAGAACGTATAGTGTACTTATTAAGTTTTTTTTAATAACGCAAGGACGGAGTCGCAGTACCAGCTAGTACAGAATAATGAAAACATTTTTAAGCAATTGTTATGTTCAAAAGATATATGTTCTTTTCTTTTCTTTAAATATTTGAATATTTTGATGCAGAACCCACAGATTATAAAAGTGAGATGCAAGGGCTGTAATCTTTGTCTAATTCTTGTCGTTATTAATATGACTGAGCCATCGCTCACAGGACACGGGTCGTGTGATTTATTGCTCACAAAACTGATTTATACATACTCGTCTTGTGTTCTATGCTTGTTAAAACTTGATGGGTCTGTAATATTTAATATTATAAAGACGGACATTAATTATTTCTTTATTTGATAAGGTTATTTAGACTTAACTAAGTATCAAATAGTATCTAGTGTTATTTTCGATACTTCGTTCTATATTTTTGTGAGTTTTTAACGAGTCTAATAACAAAGTTTTTTGCGAAAGGACTTGAAAAAATCAAAGTCTGGAGAATTGCCATTTATGATGCATTTAAAAACCTATAGACAATTATTATTTAAAATATTCTTTCCGGACATACTTAACATGCGTGACGTGAGGGCATGATTTATAAAAATCGTCTTTGATTTTAAATGGCGACCCTCTTCACTCTGAACATAATCCGTATCCAAAACAAACCGCAGCTGAAGTCGAGGCGTTTTAATAACTAATTTAACGAATTCAAACATCCACTCGATTCTCGACTCGCTAAATTTACGATTCGTCCGTATCGATGTTTATTATCGATATTTTGTCTTATTTTAAATTATATTTTGAATAGAATATAAGCTTTTTCGTGATGAGTAAATTTTAGCGTAAAAATATAATTTTTGAACATAATTCGAAATTCCATTTAATTTTAATCTTTTATTAATTTTATGATTTATAGTAGAAGTAAAACGAAATAGATAAGCTTTAAGTTTGTAGTCAATTTAAATATTTAATTAAGGTAATCAAACATAGGTTTCCTATACCAGCGGTTGTCAAACTTTTTTGGTCACTGAATTATATTAGGAAGAACACTAACGTCACTATAAATTTTAGGTTTGATTATTCTAGATATTACACTAATCACACAATTTATTATCTCGTTGTACATTAAGTCCTATTATTTTGTTGATGCGTATTATTAGATTTTTCCTAGGGAATGTTGCCGCTTTAGTAATTTATTAATAATGAAGATCAGTAGATTTTATCGTACATAAGCAGTAAGGGCCCAGAGCTCCGCGAATCACACTTTGAGTAACACTGCTTTACGCTATTAATTTTTGTAATTTTATAATTTTGATATATTTATATTTCTCTCGATCATTAAATACTATGTTTCATGACTCACTAACATTCATCATCATCACCTCACTATACGTCCCCAACTAGGGGCTCGGAGCCTACCCCAAGTTAGGTTTGATTAGGCCATAGTCAACCACGCTGGCCAAGTGCGGGTTTGTTGACTTTACACATATCTTTGAATTTCTTAGATATGTCCAGGCTGCATCACGATGTTTTCCTTCATCGTAAAAACATCGGATAAATGTACATATGTAAATCGAAAATCGAAAAACACATTTGTACATGTCGGGATTCGAATCCAGGACCTGCAGATTGCAAGTCAAGTGCTTGACCACTGAGCCACCGATTACCACTAACATTAGTACAGTATTAATATAAAATTAAATAATATAATAGTATTGATTAACATTTAAGTTTTGATTAAATGTACCCATACAAATAGTTTTAATATATTTTAAAGGAATTAACAAAACCATCATTGAAATAGAAACTCGAAGTATTAAATGACAGAATAATGTTCAGTCTGTAAACAATTTAATCAAATAAATATTTTAAGTGAATTCTATTAAAGTCGATTATCGTATAATTTTAAAGCCACAGTGCTAATTGGGACGTACAGTTGTTATAAATTATCGCGCAGCGCGATGATCGTGTGATTCGTATCCTTAATTAAAAAACCGTTTACGATGCCGTAAATGTGTCTTAGAAATGAAGAGTTAAGAAAAAATAGATTTTAGAGTCGACAAATGTTTAATGTTATGTAATTTCTAATTAGAAAATTCAGTAAACGATGAATGATTCGACTAAAGTATTTAGTCATTTCAGAACTTATTATTAGTTTGCAGTCGCTTAATTTTTTTCTAGACCATCAAATAGCTATATGCTATAGGAAAGTATCAGACTCGATTCTATATTTCCAAGCAATTTCGTAATTTTTGATTATAATGCCGTGTCTAAACATTGTTAGTTCGTGTGTTGATAGTATTGCCGGTAGCCCATCATTAGAGGCGGCGTACTTACGACACCGGTTTAATTGCTCGCTATATATCATCTCGTCCGTCTGTCCGTCTGCCTCATGTTTATTGTTGCACCACAGTAGCCGCAATAAACTTGTGAAATGTGAATTTATTCTCGCGCCTTGTATATGTAGATTTGGTTTATTTATCATTTAGATATTTAAATGTTGTGTTTACTGTTTTATTATGTCAATAATATATTATGGAATTAGAATATGTTCAAAAGATTCTATTAAATATTGTAATAAAAGTATTAGGTGTGCTTTAGTCTTAAACTTTCAATATTAAAATATTATTCAATAAAAATACGTGTTAATGCGAATATGTAAATTTTTAATTTAATCGTTAACAATAAATCAAACATATAACCATATTACGTAAAGGTTAATTAAACGTAACTGTTAATTGTTAACTGAATTGGTCGTGTCATGTCATTCAGTCACGTAGTACATAGTCTCGTAGAGATGACTTGAAGTAGCGACACCGCCCGCCGCGCCCCCTGCTACCACAATGACTCATTACGCGATAACATCGAGTTCAATTAACATTCCGTGCGATCTCCAATATGGCCGCCGCCGCGTAAATGTCAAAATGTCTCTTTTATGCCAGCTTCGGATTAACCGTGTGAAATTTTAAATCTTATTATATTTGATTAACTACTGTTTAAATGGACAGGTTGTATAACGATACTTTAGGATTTAAGGAAGAATTAAATTTTTTTTATATGGTGGCAAACGAGCGAGCGACCACATGAAATCGCTGAAATAGCGAAGTGACCGTTGCCCATAGATATACGCAATTGCATATGCGTTGCCTACCTTTAATCGACGGAGGAGAGGATGCACAGAAAGAAAATATCTTCCCTTTCCATGCATCCTCTCATCCGGAAAGTCCACTTCCACTTCCCATTCTTTCCTTATAAAGAAAAGGATGGGAAGGGAAAGAGGACTAAATTAGGCCTCCGGGACGCACACTCATCAGACGAAACGCGGAATTGCTTCCACTTCACGCCTGTCTTCTGTGTGTACACACGGTAATGTTATCATACAGCTGAGAAAAGGCTTTGTAAATTGTCTATCAGCATTTCTTCTGAGATAATCAGATTATATTCTCATGGTAACTTATTGATAGAACTGAAATTGATATATAATAACATATTCGTATAACTGTTTACACGTCAAACACAAAAAAAATTTAATCTGAAAGAAAAACATACACCTCATGATACATATAACCTATTATTTATATGATATTTGAAGATAACTTTATTTACAACCATTAATGAAGGACGCAAAAAAAGATTGCCAAATTAAAAGAAATGAAAAGCACACAAATTATAATTAATCTCGCTCCCACGTCACGCTCACGACGAACTCGATACAACTTCGATATTAAGAATACAAAAAGAACAACAAAACTTACAAACACTTCGCTCCGGTTGCGTTCTTTGTTAATCAAAATACGAGCTCTTATACAAATTAAATTAAGCCAAAGAATTGGCATCTGAGATATATATGGCCACCGGATTAACCAGACATGCAAGAAAATATATGCAACGGATTATAAATCTTATTTCCAAGGATTAAAGTTTAAATTACATTAATGAAGCTTCATCAGTAAGTGGTGGTCGAAACATGTCAGCAATACACTGCGTTGTTTTTTTAAGTTAATACGGATTTTTCGTTTCGACTGACATCAGGTTGTTGCTTAAAAATAATAGCAAGAAAGACAAGTAATTAAATGAACTCTTATTTAAATAATAATATTCATATATATAATTGAAAAAGATCAAAAGAGACTTATTTTATTTGTTACATTTTCTTTCACCTGTTTGCTGTTGGTTTTGTTTAAATAAATGTATTTTAGTAAATAAAGAAAAAAAGTGTTTGAGAAGTAATGTAGAAACTCATGGTAGCAGTTTCCCGGAATATCAAACGAATAAAATTTAAAACACGATTTAACATCTTAAGAAATTGTTGCGGAACTCCCACACTGAATTACTTCAAACATGAACCGATAGAGATGAAGCTTAGGTTATTTACGTAATAGTTTTCAAAACGGGTATCACCGACATCACAGTTTAGTAGTAAACTATAATAAATATCAAATCGAAATTGCCTATGAACTCAATAAAAGTTTTATAAGTATTGTAATGGCGCGGTCACACACGGTCAGTGTGCCGCGGCGAGTCGGTGCGGCGCGCGCGCAGCGGGGAGCTCGATGCCACCGCGATCGCATAAATTCGGCATTTGTCACGGCATTAACACTCCAAAAAGGGTTTTTATCATGTCGCCCTCGCATCCGGCGACTGAGAGCGTATGAATATTTTGTGCTTTACGAATCTTTTGTTGTTCGCCGGCTAAACTGAAGACGGATTATGGTGCAGTAAATCTATTTATGCCTTGTATGTGGTTAAAGTTATAAAGTGGACCCAACATCTAAATGCCAAGGTTAACTTGAAAAGGACCAATGTAGATGAACTCAAAAAAAAACATGTACCAAATACTGTCAATTATTGCCACCATGTAAATCAAAGATATGAATAGAAACTATAATTATTATTTAACAGCAACATTTTTTTAACAAAATCTATATTAAAATAACTGATTTATTACTATCGTACACAAAAACGACTATTAAGCCATGTGCACAAAACTAATCAAATTTCCACGCCACTAGACAAAACATAAATCGGAGTACACGAAACATAATATCAATAGCACAATGAGACACAGGCGCGTTAAAAATCGTCCGAAAAAGCATCGATTCGAGTAAAGAGCGATTGTTGTGCAAACTTGCGATCCGATGCGGTAAATGGGGCGGAATTAAACGAGCCGCGCATGTGAACGCTGCTTAATGACATAGAATCAATACCCACATACAACTTTCAACCCTGATTCTTTTGCACTAAAGCACATTTTTCTATGCATTGTAATGTGTTATAGGATTTTTACGTTTTAAGTGTAAATGTAATATTAACAAAAATAAAATAATTTATTGTGATGTATTATTGATATCGACCGTTTACCTCGTTTTAGTTTTTTTTTCGATAGATTTCAAAAGCGGGCAAGCAACATGGCGGCGCAGGAGTCGGTGCCTTTGCGTAGCGCAAGTGAGGCGCGAATAAGTATACACTCAGAATTATTGAATATCGCAATGGCTTTGGGATATGATATGGCATTTCCGTTTTGAAGGGATCGATATAAGTGGCGGCATCTTTTAATTTAATTGATCACTTCCTATTTGCGCAATTATATCAAAGCTAAGCTTAGTTTAGCTATTATTCGTGCTCAGTATTATGATTATGTTTGAATGTATTATTCAATAATAAAGTAAATAATTCATATTATGTTGCCAGGTATGTCAGAAATTAATTTCATTTCAATCTTACTTATAATATAAATGTACAAGTTACATGGATGGATGTTTGCTAGAAGGTCTCCAGAAGAGCTGCATGGATCTCACTGTAAATTATTCAAACTTTCGTAAGACATTATACTAAACTGATATAAAAACGGCTAAACACTCACGTATATTCGTCCGGTGGCGGTGGTACTGGTATTAATTCGCGGACGCGGCCCATCGCTCACCACTCATCCTGATGAAGGGCCCCCGACGGGCTCGCAACTAGGCAGTGCCGCCACCGTACGAATATACGTGAGTGTTTAGCCGTTTTTATATCAGTTTAAATCTCACTGTAATTTGGAATAGATGAAGAACATAGTCTAGAAGAACGCATAGGAACGAATTAAGTTTTATTTTAATACCGCGCGGACAGAGTCGCAAGCGATAGCTAGTTATAAATATAATAACTGATAAATATTGTATGGTCGTATGAATCTTATTTGTGTTTGAAACAATAAAATTATTTTCCCCTCGGCATATCCATGATTATAATCTTCCTTAGTTAAATGATTTAAGTTAAAATGTTGTTTGTAGATTGAGATTTGGTTCTTTTTTTTCGTAATTAATTTATCGGGAAAATATCAAAAAAAAGGCACGCGAACTGCACCTTAAGTGTATAAAATATTTAAAAAACTCTTAATAGAATTCAAATTACACCGCAAGATGGCGTGTTTAGAGAAAGTATAAAGACCACTTACAAATTTATTACTCAAAAACAATAACTGTTAAAGCGCTTTTAATTATACGAACACTCAAAAAAAATGGATACGTCAAAAAATAAAGCGGTCTATTAAAGAACTGAAAACACCCTTTTATAGAGATACGATCGTTCTAACTACAGATTCCTATTAATCAGATAGAATGCGGCTACGATAGCAGCCAAGCTAAGCTGGATAATGAGCAATGGTTCCGTACACAAATACAAGTAAAAACAATTGAACAAGAGACTAAAATATATCATGAAATTATGATGATTACTGTGTAATTCCAATTCCACAATTTTCACAAGTTTTGAATTATCATAGACTTTAACCTAGTAGAGTTGTCACTTGGCCAGTTCATAGATAGGGTAAATATGTATAATAGTAAAGGTACGCGTCCACTGACCCTCCGGGACGCACCGATTAACCGCACCGCAAATTATTAAACAGAGTTACTCTGTCTTTCGATGCGTTCGGCGCGGATGATGGACGCAGCGCTATGTAAAATCGTACAAAGCAAATGAAAATCCGTTGCTGGTCGTACGATGCGTACCTTAAAGAGTAATCCATCCGTAATCGACTGACTTATACTATTTTGCTAAAAATGCCATATTACACGACGATTTAAAATTCATAACTTCATAAGCATGTTAAACCTTAGAAGAATACGCATATGCGGATCTCTAAAATCACTTGTATACGTCGTATAAGAACAAAATAGTATTAACTAGACGGAAAAAAGTTCATTGAGCGGACCTCGCTTTAAACAAATCTGTTTGCAATAAACGATCTTATTGTATTACAAAATCAATCGACATTGAACTTTATTCCATTGGCTTAAAGTATAAAATAATTTTTCTGTATAAAACAGTTTCGCGTGGCAATCCCAGCGTCAAAGTTCGTACACCTGTTAAGAGATGCATTGAATCCTTTACATATTTTTGTAACGCATTCTTCAGAATGCATTCTTTGTGTTTATTTTAAAAATGACTAGTCATTATCCGCGGGTTTTCCTAAATAGATTTTATACTTTTTTTACTATTAACTTCTACTCCTTGCATAATTGAGATTGTTGAGTAATTTATCCTTGAGAGCGATTTTTTGTGCTAGATTATTTTTGTCATGTGATTAGCCGTCAAATATCACGACAATGTAATTTTTACTATGAGTAAATTAATTGTTTCAGTAATTTTTAAGCAGTAACAGTTACTGTGGGTTTCTAAGGCCAAATACTCTGTCATTATATTGACAAAACAGAGTATTTTAAATGGAGATTTGCTCCCAGAAACCCACGATGAGTGCATTAACAGACAGTTAGAAAATACCGTAAGACTTGAATGTAGGCTAGATTACGATCACTGTGTTCTAAGTAGACGTACATATCACTCTGAGATCTGTCAGTGATTTGAGTGGAAAAAACACCGTCTCATCCTCTTCGCTAAATTCCATATTAATCATAATTGTACTTTAACTAACTAAAAATTACTTCTATTATGCTTCCTACATATATATCAAATCTTACTAACATTATAAATGCGAATGTTTAGATGTATAGATGGATGTTTGTTTGAAGGTGAGATACTGAAACGGCTTAATTCTTGATTAAATTTGGCAAAGATGTAGACTATAATCTGGATGAATACATAAGCTAATCATTTTTCAAATTCCTCGCACGTGGAGTCGCGGGCGACAGCTAGTATACTATAATTATTTTTAATTCGTTTTCTATATCCCTTTCAGATACGATCAGCGGCGTACCCCAGTGCGCTAAGACCCCGGCGTCGACCTGTCTGGCCGAGAACCCGGACACATCCCGGCCAGTCTAATGCCGTATTCAATTCTCCGTAGCGGTTCCCTATTGATCTATGTGTTTCTTTTTGTTATGACCGATGGAATTCGGCTTGAGAAGGATTTTATCTTTTTGTCTATAAAACGAATGTAAGCGATGAATCAATATCATAAAGTTGCCGGTTAACTAATAGTTGTTTCAATTGTACGAGTAACCATATTCCTTGTGTTTATAATCATGTTTAAAACAATAGTTTTATCCGACTCGAAGGACCAGTTTAGAAGGTTTTTAGAAAAGCTACTAGTCTTATATCTGCTTATATGCTTACTAGTCTATTATCTGATTTTTGAGTGACTGGATGTATCGAAAACCTTTTGGCTTAGCTAAAACTAAGGGTTTGATGTCTTCATGTTAAAATAAAATGTACACAAATACAATCCAAACAGACAGCAAGCGGTAATTACGAACGGTGAATCCGAACAAGCGATTTCGAGGCCGACCATTTATCTGACACACTCCAACCGTCAAATTTAAATAACGAATCTTTCATCACATATTTAACAAATATAATAATTCATTATATCTCACTCTTAAAACTTGTGTGATAAAGTCTAAATTCGCTTGTCATAATTGTAATTAGTTTATTGTTGGATTGTTGTAAACGTCAAGTTCTTTTTTTAAATGTAAGACCATTAAACAGTAATGAGTGGTCGAAGAAGTGGTGCTTTGTACGACCACGTGCCCGTCTCCGTATTATAAATACAAAGAGACCAACTACCGTTCGATATGTTACAATGGAGTCAAATAATTGTACAATTAATGTCTTAAAGTTTTGCTCTAATGACACTTGAAACAGTCGACTCCGGGAAGTAATTGGAAGTGAAGACTTCTTTCTTTTTCATTAAGAAACCTTTGTCCAGAGTGCGGTGGAAATAATTGCTACTTTATAAACTCTTGTTGTGGCGTCGTTAAAACAAATTATATATTAAATCAATTCCAATGATTTTTACTTATTGTTTGAATGAAAAGAATTTATTTCTTATATTTAGATGCTACTAGCTGTCGAACGCGTTTCCGTCCACGAAGAATTAAAACAAAACTTGATTAGTACCCTATGTGTTCTTCCAGAATTCTATGCCAAATATCACCGAGATCCATATAGCTTCCTTAGAAACCTTCCAACAAACAACCATCCATCTAAACATTCGCATTTATAATATTAGTAAGAAGAAAGATATAAAAAAAATTATATATTTTATTGAGATACATAAGCAACGAAGCATAAAAACAAGATTTTTAAAAATTCACAAAGCTTTTAATTGATTTGTGATGTGTTTATACTAAAAATTGGACTTACATAGCCGAAGTTCCTTTTTCTTGGAAGAACAAGTACTCATTACAATTAAGTATCAAGATCCTCGGTAACCGTTAACTACTAACAAAAAGAGATCAAAGGTGAAAAAGCGTATTAAAACCCTATTCAATATACATTGTTACCTGACCACAGTCGAACATAAGACAAGGGCCACTGTAATACTATAAAAGCAAAGGGTATTGTTATCCTTTATTATAACTCTAATACTATTACGCAATTATAACCTTTAATATACACTGTAATAAAGACTATATTTATTTAAATATGTTAACAACAATACACTAAAATAAATCCAAGATATCGCATGAGTTAATTTTTCCGCACTAATGCCTCGTCTGAATCAAGTAATTTGGATTGTCTATAAGGGTCATGTGTAAATAGATTTTCACACGATATGTTTATAGAATAATCACATATAATTTTTTATCGTAGCTCAGATAGTTACCAAACAGAAGTGATAGAGATTAGATTTCTAGAGCAGGACAATTTGTAAAGTTAGCACCAGATAAAAAAACACAAAGGCCTGAAATTAGGCCAGATAAAGATACAATAGTTATATCTAGAATTTGTGTATTACTTAAGTAAATAATAAATCTAATGCATCTAACATGGCTGAACTTAAATGAAACGGCATAAAGTGACCACGCCAACCGGTCGTTAACAAAATAATTAACAACAAAGAAATAACGTTCGGAACAAACCGCTCGCACGTCCGCTACCAAAGTGCAGTCGTTGTCATAATTGCCGATGTTTGAATAACAGAAGCCATTCACCGATACAGAAGCCGAAGAAGAGAGAGATTTAAAAATACAAACCTTTGAATTTTTATCTTCGTCTCGACAAACAATGGACAACGCTCGAGTGGGTGCACCGACGGCCCACCACAAAGGTGGGCAGGCAGGTCGCTGGCAAATCAAATATTATCACGCGACCGAAGAGACCGGTGGGCAAACAATAGTAGCGCAGCATGAATGGACCGGCGGGACACAACAGGACTGTACTAAGTAACGTTACGTCGAATCAAGGTTGAAAAGCTCTCACGTTTTTAACCCAATTCGAAGAAAGCAGACAGAGAACTATCTGGTGTGCATTAAATTAATCCGAAAAAATCAAGATGACAAAATATCTTAAATAACATTATTAATCGGATGAGAAATAATTACTTCAAGATTGTCTCTATACCTTGACCTGGTGCCGGGGCGCTAAGATTCAGGGCTATGGTACAGACAACATATTCATTCCAGGTCACACTTAGGAAAAATATTACACATTTCGACAGCTGCCAAGGACTCCAATTCCATAACAAAAGTGAGACGTGAGGCATTATATTATGATGTGCGGCGCGCGCCTGCGGGGACGTTCGTTAGCGCTGCGCTGCAGTGAGACAATTCCAGTTTCGCGAACTCCTCCGCGCACAAAGCCTCAATACAATTCCTCTCGCCAACAATACGCTTATTGTCATAAAATAGCCAATAGGTACAGAAATGACGGGTTACGATCTCCTTTGTCGCGCTTTCGGTGCGAGTCGTGCTCTTTGTTCCCGGCATCCTCGGGGAGACGAGACAACGTACACAATGCCACCGTCAAACGTATTTATAAACGTTATGATATGAATGGGTAATGCTCGCGTTGTGAGCTACAATACGAACGGCGGGACCTTGGGCTCCGGCTTGTACAACTTGAAGATTAGATGCTCCAAATATGAGGAGTACGGCAGCCGGCTCATTGTCCGCACATTCATATTTCATATTTACACGCTTCGCTTTCTTAACAGAGGTAATAATAGGACATAATATATCCATTCATCAGCCAGTCTTATATTTGTAATATAAGAAAAATGGACTGTTAAAGTACGTACAACATGATGACAATCATTTATCTATAAATCAATAAAATCAAACACTTCCAACGAATTATTAATATCTTTTCTATTATGTTAGGACGTTACGAAGACATATTGATTAGCAATACAACCACAATATAAGTTTTTTAAGTTAAATTAAACCGGACACCGTGTACCATATCTAACCTTAACTATATCTACATCAAATTCTTTTTCGCTATTAACCGTCGATGGAATGAGAGATTCGACACGCTTGGCTTTTTTCAACACACAATAAAATGCTTTAATGAGAATGTTGACACCCAAAAAACAATGTTGATAGGTAAGTAAAATACCAGGGCCGCAGCGAGCAGCCATTGTGCCCACGGAATAGAATAAAAGATAAAAGAAAAGAAAGGAGAGAAAAAAGATTGTCTCGTTTTTCTGTTTGAACAATGCGTTGTGTCAACGACAGCCATGTTGCTTCGGTGCGACTCCGTCCAATCCGGGGAATCGAATCTGTGCCTGATCCCTGGATTCTCTTGTTTATATTTAATTCTCTCAGTGGTTTTATTTAGAACTTCGCTAACTCTATGAACACATCGATGTCGACCTTTCGTGATATGATTTTGACTTATTTTTTTTATATATAAAATTTTAGCAGATTTTTGTGTAAATTTACTAATATTTCTTTAACCATTCCAACTAAGCTTATGCTAGGATATGGTTTATGACAATAGTCGAATGGCGGGATTCGAACCCCCGACCTCGTGATCGGAAATCCGTATCCTTAACCATTAGGCTATGGACGCTTAAGCTTTAAATGTAACGTTTGTATAAAAATATATATTATAGTGAGTTTAATTAATTTAAAGTATTTAATTGCTTATTAATATTTATTTGCTTATTAATTGGTTCAAATAAAATTTTAGCTTTAAAATTATAGTTGTACATTTTTTAAAGGAATTTAATTCAAAGGTTTTAGATGGTGTGTTATAAAATCCCATGCCACACTATTGTGGTGTTATTCAATGAATGGATAAATCAATCGACTTTTGATTATACGCACTGAATGTGAAAAATATCACAGAATCTTAAGAACCTAAAATAACACAATTCATTGTACTTGGATATTGGATTCTTGGATTGCGCATAGGATCCATTGTGACAATTTTTTTCGTTGTTTTTTTTTTAAATCTTTTTTCTTGAGATTTGATACGTTGACGGATCTCTTTTATGAATGGATATTTTTTTTAATTTTGACACCTGAATCCAAGATCCCTTTTTATGGTAAAGGGAGTAATGGCTGATCAATTTAGCCCTTTGTTAACCGCCTCCGTTGAAGAGGTGATATACCGGATGCAAGGGTTTTTGGTGTTATATTGTTATAAATAATTATAACTATCATAAACTATTTTACCTATAAATAGTAAGTAACAAACCATTGAACAATTTACTTCATTTTATTAGAATTGTAATTCACTTTTATAATTATTTTTTAAATTATTTCTCGACATCGTAACATTTTTAATCTGCCAATATGCATAGGGACCGGGTAAATTTGACTTGATTGAATCATTGTAGTCTTCTGAAATTTACGGCATATCTTATTCTAATTTTGAACTATAGTCTTGTCCACCGCTTACGAAACTAAAAAAAAAATCTTAAACAAAAAAAAGCGGCCATCTTTGATTCTCAAATTCGAAATTTAAAATTTAGAATATTATTATCGTGAACATGAAATATAAACACGTTTCTCACAACACATAAGGTTAAATTACAATTTTAAAAGTTAACACCTACTTTAAATCGGTCACGCCTAGATTTCTCATGACTTCTGGAATTCATAGTGTAACAAACTCAGCAGGAATGGCCGGCCCATCTTCGATATCCCGAAGAGTTCCGGAACGTCGGCGCCCTGCCGGGGTAATTGCGAACTTGATATTGTTATTATTAAATGAATTACATTCCAATTGTGATTAAATATTGAATATTATAAAATGTGTTAAATTGAATTTCAAAGAACATTCTAGAATGGCTAAAGTAAAATAGTAAAAGAAGCAAAATTCAGAATTAGATTATGTAGATTTAAAAACAATATATATAACGTCCTGTATATAGTTTCAGAATTTTTCATAATACTTATAAACTTACAATTACTTTACTTACATAACTCAAAAGTATATAGAACAAAATTTGTTTAATAAACTCTGCGAATGTTAAAATGTCAAGGGTTTTACGAAACCCAATCTTGCTAAAGTTTATTTCTTCAACAACTGTTAAATTGCTAAACAAACTTTTTCGAAAACATTTTAAATTAACTAATTCGATGCAATAATCAAAGTAAGGTGTTGGTAAGAATAAGTTATCGTGTGAACAATCCAACACTCTGCCGTAGCATGCCGCGGGTAGGGCGGTGCGCCCAGCGTGATCTGTTCCGCCCAGCGCCTTGCGTTCACACGAAGGCGATTGTAGGAACCCTGCCGACAGGGCGGAGGAGTCCTGGGAAATTGTTATCAATTGTTTACTAGTTATAAGTAATGTATTCGAGATGATTTTTTAAGAATAGTTTTTTAATCTAAAATTAATAAATTCATATATTTTTAATAATACTAATATCGTAGTTTATCGTAAGTTTCCACTATCATAACACTTGTATTAAAACATATATTTGTCTTTATTTTTTTCAAATAGAACGAGAGGAATAACAATTATGTTTTAAAACAAATATTCGACAGTGAAATTCGAGTATTTGCGACACTTTTAAATCTTCAATACACCTGAGACAAAAGGCATAACTCATCTTACGCAAGGGCTAGTCCCTTTGATCCATATATTATAATTAATTTTAACATATTCGTGTCCACCGTGTCAGTACAGTAATCCTCGCACCCAGAGACGTCACCGTAACACATTAAATCATTGACATTCCCATACAAAAGAGCATCACAAACGCAGACAACACTAGCCCGCCACTTAAATTATACACCGCATAACTATAAAAAGGTATTTTAGCCATAAAATTAACATATAGCATAATTAGTCGTATTATATAGCAGTTTGCAGGGCGCGCCACATTCAAGTCATAGACAAATAGAGTACGGACTCTGTTCACCCCGCCGCGGAACAAAGCGTCATGTTTACATTGCACAGGAATGTATAATTAATAAAGATATATTGCGCCGGCCATGAGAAAATCCGGGTAAAGAATAAATTAAACATGAGCTAGTACAGTTAGTATACACGTTTCGTTTTTAGATTTAAATTCCTAATGTAGTAAGTCAGAACATTATGTCTAAATAAGTAGCTGAAATTTTCTATTTTATCTAATCTTTGTAATAAAATTAAAGTTAAATTAATCAACAATGTATAACAGAGAAAATATTTTTGGAATTAACTGTCATCATCATCATCAGCTCACTATACGTCCCCACCGATGGGCTCGGAGCTTACCCTAAGCACCAACCACGCTGGCCAAGTGCGGGTTGGTTGACTTCACACATATCTTTGAATCTCTTCTCAGATATGTGCAGGTTGCATCACGATGTTTTCCTTCATCGTAAGAACGTCGGATAAATGTACATATGTAAATCGAAAAACACATTGGTACATGATTCGAACCCAGGACCTGCAGATTGCAAGTCAAGTGCTTGACCACTGAGCTACCGACGCTCACCGGACCGGACCGAATTAACTGTAATAATTGATAAATTTGTCCAATTTTTTATACGCAAAAATATTGTGATTTCTTCCTCGTGTCCATTGTAAATGTTCGTCTCTTCACGAAAACACAAATCAGAATCGTGTACGCGTCTTGAAATTGTTATTGATTGTACATTGTGGTGTGTAAATGATCGGCGGGACATTATTCAGGATTTCGTCTCGCTGTTTGCACTCAAAGCGCGAGCCGTGAAGGTGTGACGCATCGGGTTAAACGTGGCCATTGTTGAGGATGATTCGCAACGGTCTTGTTCTTGCATTGCCTTTTTAAACTGATACGCAATTCGATAGCGTATTGCGATTGATATCGATGATATTTAAGTAATAAAATAAACGAAGAAATGTGATGGATCTCCGATTATTGTCCGCTATTGTACAGTAAAAGACGTCTGCACATCAACGGTCAAAGCTCACAGATAATCTTAAAACAAAAATATCATTGTTTTGTCTAGAACATTTAGTCCGATTCGCAATGAATCCAAATTATAAGAAATCATTTCATTATATGTTATGTTTTATGAGTCGTCTAGATTGATCAAAACGACCAGAAGGTTTCGTAATAACCAAATACTAAAATGTAAATAAAATTTATTTATACACTAGCTGTCGACCGCGAGTCCTTCCGCGCGAAATTAAAAAAACTTAATTAGACTATGTTCTACAACCATGCCAAATTTCATCGACATCCATAGAAACATTCGCATTTATAATATAATAGTAGTATAATACATTAGTAAGAAGTAAGATATGTATGAGTACAAGCAAGTATCATTGCAGTTAATGAAATTCGCTTAAGAATGTAAACTACTAAGATCCCGTAATGCTCAGAGCATACATCGCGTGCCATCAATAACGTTTACAGTCAACTCATTAATTGAGCACTTGTCGTATAAATCATTGCACAGTCCACTCAGTGAATCATGAAGTACAGGATGTTTCGCCCACTGTGTCACCTCTATGTTAATGTGTACAACTGCAGAAATTGAATTTTAAGTCCGTACCACGAGAGATAAGCTGATGGTAAGGGTTGCCACTTGAACATGTATTTTGCAGCAATCTTTTCGATCTCCTTTAGGTCAAGTATAGAGGAATAGATTAGTGAAAAAGAAAGAAAGATATAATGTTACCAGTGTGAACTACATGTAAATTAATCTAAAAGTTAATATAATAAATACAAAGTTAGGTATAAAGTTATTGGCTAAGATATAATATTCAACACATTTATATTGTTTTTAACCATTTGATAAAATAAATGTGACATTTGAATTTTTATATTCTTTTGGATTTTACTCAAGGTTTTTACAGAGCCGGGCTCGGGCAGCAAGCGGGCCGCGCGGCCCGGTCCGTCAGTAAATCAGGATTATCCGCCGCGGCCAACGAGCCTCATTTGTGCGTTATTTATAAACGAATGCCGTACTGCGCTCCGAGCTCGACGGCAAACGTTTGCCCTTAGGAATTTTATATTCTACTAGTAATTTTATATTCGGAACTATGCTTGTTAGACATGAATGTGCCTAGTTTGTAACAAAATGGAAATAAAATACAATTTTGAAATTATTTTATTGAATATAAACGAGCAAAAGATAAATTTCGTAGTTATTTTTTTCCTAAAACCTGCCAAAGGAAACACATACTTACGTATAATCTTTAAAGAGGATTCGTGTTTACATTTTGCGTTATTAATGTATAAAAAATTATGGAACATCATTAAACATTAAATGTAAGTTACTTAAAACTTTACGTGTCATAATGATTTACACTTTGTCTTTAGGGAAACCGTAAAATACATGTTATAACAATTTAATGTAATACAATCAATTTGGGAAGTGTAGCGGGCGAGCCCTCGAGGGAAAATTATGACGACAAAGGAAAACATATGGCGGCCCGTTGGACAACAAAACCCTGCATTGTTCATTATATTTGCAAATTGCTTCACAAACTATTGTCGGGCGATTGAGTTCGTTTGACACTAGCGATAATGTATAAGCGAGGAGCGGGTAGCGATCGTAAAAAATCGCTTATACCATAACGATGAATTTTTTTCTGGTAACATTGTTAAATCTCCCAACTTTACTTTCATTATTTTATAATAAATTTAGTTTAATGCTGTAACTATTTTATCGGGAAAAACTTTCAAAAGTAAGACAATCATTGTAGCATTACAGAAGAGTTTAAAACTAGAGAGAACCGCTAAGAACACAATTCAAGTCAAAGTTGTGACAAATGTAATTAAATTCTCCAACGAATTATTTTCTAGAGAAGGAAAACACACACTTAACTTGTTAAGGTACTAATATTATACACTTTAACAACACAAAAATGTTTAACACACACTAAATTCGGTCTGTATCAGTAGCAACAGATAGTAAGTAACTTTTACGCAACAATTTTGTCTAATTTCCAAATGAATAGCTTATAGTGTGTGGTTTTACTTAGAAATTATTCTATTCAATAGATATCTCATAGCTAATTTGAATTAGTGGAATATTTTCTTCTTTGCTCATTTCTTAACGTAGCCTCTGAAATCTCTTGACGCTTATGAATCATACCATACCGTAAGTCATAGCCCGAAGGTACACACATGTTTTTTGAATACGTGTAATGCGTTTCTTTCAGGACAATACAGAGAAAGAAAGCGTTGTCTATCAAACTGTACAATTTGTGTTAATTTATTATTAAAAAGGGATTCCGTTTAAAATTAAAGTCGTTGTCTGTTTTATTCCATCTCTTGTTTGTCTTCTATTCAGTCAAATCAATTCAGCCACACTTTGTTATTATTACATTTTTAAATAGCAAATGCTATATCCTAAATATCACCAATAATGCTATCATTGTTCACTTGATAGATAAACTGAATTTGATTACTCCAAACCTATACTTCTAAGAAATCAAACAGTCACATAACTTCCCGGAATATTTACTATAAAGAAATATAATTCACAAATCAAAGGTTTCATTGATTTGAGTAATTGTGTATTGTGAGGCGAGCGTGCGACGGCTAATGTCCGGCAGAACACCGCTGCACCACCGGGTACGCATTTTGCGCACGTCTGCCCCCGCTTTGTGCAGCAATCGGCCCATTGTGGTGGGACAAGTAGCTTCGGAAAATATACCACCCTGTTGCTGGTACTAATTTGGACAGGTACGGATTTTGTAGCACTTATTTCTTTTTTTTTTCTTATTAATGTTTTTTCTAATAATTTTCATTAAGTAGTGTCTTTTCAGTGAGTAAGTAATATCTGTAAAATTTATTTTTTTACAAGTAAATGTAATTTTAGTAATAAGAGATATTCTAGCGTTTCTAGTATTTTGAGTACAACCTCGCTAAAGTAACATTAAAGTTACGGATTTTAATTAAATTTTAATACATAACAAGTTTATAATATCTTGCTTTCTGTTAACATTCTTTACAATTTATAATTAACTTGCTTTAGGTTTAATTTATAAACTTGTAATACCAAGTATTCTAGAATGTGTAAAAAAATTGTGGAGAAGAGATAATAATATTGAGAAAAACAAAGCAAATTTAGCTACATCAAAAATGTTCGACTATTTCCGAGTACGACCCTGTTCACAAGGTGCAACCCGTTGCAAAAACTGCTAGAAATTGTCCAAAAATTCTAAACTCGCTCTGCATTGTCCACACACACCCGCTACAATGGACGACAATGCGCCCATCCTTAGCTTTTCTTTTATTTAACACAATAGTACTTTGCTTACTTACAATGAAACTATCCAATAGCTATAAGCACTAAGCATACAAATAAATACACGTGAAAATAGTCTTTAATAGAATTATAGTAAGGTTCGTTTTTGTATTGTCTTTTATTAGAGTTTGTTACATTCTATACATGATGGTGCAAATGGCATTTCGTATGTTTGGCATAGTGTCATTGTTAGCTACACCTATTGTTGGATTGTTCACATGAATCGTTGGCGCGGATCAATGCGAAACATTTTAATATTATGAAATTATTAACGTCTTCCGTACGTGTTTTGGATATGGAATACAACTTGTGTGGAGCAGATATGTCATAAAATTGTTCATGCATTTTTGTAGACACATATTTCATTTAAGATCTATTTCTTATATCTTTCATCCGATAGAAGATCAATTTAGCATTTATGTTAAAAATATATTAATGAACTTTGGAAAATAAGTATTTTTCTAATTAATAAGATTATACATGATACATAAATAATCATTATATAACATCCGGGAATTGACCAATATTGCCAGCGTTGAACAACTTTTTCGCTTAGCACAGGACAGGAAAGTGTTCGCTGAGCTGACCGCCAACCTCCATTAATGTAGAGGCATTGGAAGAAGAACGTTTCAGAATTGTAGAAAAAAATAATTTAATTTAATTAAAAAAATGTTAATATGAATTTTAATTATACTATAAAGTCTAATAAACTATAAATAAACACACAATATAAAAGTAGCATTTGAAGTATAAAATCGAAACTACTCCACTCTTACCCTTGTTCCACCCACATAAACGATTTATTGGAATCTGAAACTGTCTCCACATGCCCTTTATTTTTCTTCCAATGCAACATAACGCTGAGTGCGCTGTATCCGGCCCCCGACATTCATCTACTTTTGTCTCCATACATCTCATTGTCGCTGATTGTATCCAACAAACGTGTTACTATTCTGATTGTTTGTGCAATACACGTTATAAATTTATACCCAACCTTGCTATTGTACTGGAATTTCTTTAGTACACATTTCGTCAACATTATCGTTAAATAGAAGGTTTGCATCCGGACAGTTTGATTGATTTGTACAATGGAAATGTAATGGATGTGTCCGGAAAGGTTAATTGAAATAAAAGTTAACGCATTGATGGAATTAACGTGTTCAAGGTGTCATTATGTCCATCATCTGATATATAACAGTTCTTAAACTACACACAAAATTCATTCAAGTATATTATTGTTATGTTAACATCTGCCCACTAATTATAAAGTACGTTGGTTTTTTTTAATATCATAAGGTGGCAAACGAGCGAGCCGCCGACTGAAATCGGTGAAATAGCGAAGTGACCGTTGCCTATAGACATACGCAATTGCATATGCGTTACCTACCTTTAATCGACGGAGGAGAGGATGCACAGAAAGAAAATATTTTCTCTTTCCATGCATCCTCTCCGGAAAGTCCACTTCCACTTCCCAACCCTTCCGCATAAGAAAAAGAGTGGAGGTTATTTGCATATTTAAATCAAAGCTTTAAGAAGAGTTGATTTAAAGCATCTATGTTTCGGTCAGTTCTTCATAATGAGTTCTCTTTATAGTTACTCATATTTGAAGTGTCCAAATGTATACAAAGAATTTTCCCACAAAAAAATCACGGCAAATTTACACGAATCTTTACTAAGAACGCCGAAACTCTGAGCTTATCCTCATTCACAAATATTTACAACAGCGGAATTAGAACGGTCCGATAGAAGAATGCGACTCCATTATTTCACTGTTCGCACAGAATTTTCATTGATACAAGAGCATTGTTGCGAAGAAATGTGGATGGATACTCCGGCAGCCGGTAATCCGAGCTTTGTTCCACGCTTCATTCATGAAAACGAGCGCAGATACAAGAAAAGCCGGAGTAAGTTTCTTTTTTAATTTTACTTCACTAATATTGTATTGTTAATCAATTTTGGATGTATCATTGGGATTACTAAAGTTTATTAAATGGTCATTTACTTTATTATATCATTCATTGTCGCCTTTTTATAAGAGAAGGAGGCAAACAAGCGGCGAGAACTTGGATATCCGCAACACCAAAGGAACTGTAAGGAGAAAATGGTATGCTCAGTTCTTCAAGAACCCTAAGTAGTATTAGAAGAAGTACCAGTTAAAGTAGAAGTTAAACGTTCTAAATTTATTGGTAAATGGTAACTAGACATTGAATTACTCCTCCATATTTAACATCTGGTGAACTAATATATTATTTAACAATTATAACGCAACTAAGCAGCTGATTCTTAATTATTAAAGCATTCTTTCATAAACTATTGCTTAACGCATCTGCTCCTGTATCCGTTAGGCTTGGCTATTTGTTAATGAATGACACAAAAAGACTTACGTATTCATTGAATATCTATTCTACATATTGAGCCGGAAAGACCAACAATTGACTTGTTACTTCCAGTAGTTCATTATTCAAATAGTTTTACAAGTGGACTACAGAGATGCCGAGTTTCCTCAGACATAGAGGCACCAGGTTTATCTTCAGACTTATCTACTATTTCATTAACAACCACATCTTTCTCTTTGTTGTTATCTTCTTTCTTTGTATCGGTTGAGGGGTAAACTGTGCATTGTTGTGTGAAAACGTCTTAAGTGGGATTAGGATCGTCTGTTAAGAAATTCTCGTTGGGATATACTCGCTTTGTGATACCGACGTGTTTGAGATTGTCAGTAGTTATACGGTAATACGGTAATCATTATTCTCGAACAATGAATGAAAGTAAATGAGCGTTGGTTTTCTTGATTAGTTAATTCAGGCCTTGATAAATATAGGAATACAAAAATACATAATTCATACTAACATTATAAAGACGAATTTTTTGATTGTTTGTTTAGTTAGCAGCAATGCAAGCTGCACAACTACTAAACCGATTTGAAAAAAATATTCATTGCTGGAAAGGTACATTAACCCCGTGTGCGATTGTTTACTTATTTCATTGATTTATTACGATTTTTTTGGTCCCGCTCGGACGAAGTCGCTTGTCCTATCCATAGTGAAGAGCGGGGAAATAATTAACATTCTGATTGTGTTCATGTCGCTCACTGCTGAGTATCCCAAAGATATAACGATCGGTCATCCCTCATCCAGGATACTTCCGTTATCTTCACCAGATCGTCGGTCCATCTTATTGTATGTCTAACCACGCTGCATCGACCTATCGTTTATTTGTTTAGGTGTTAAAGTTATGATTTGAAACTCTCAAAAATGATTAATTTCAGATATCAAATATATGAACAACTAAAGCTTCGATACGATACAATGCATTCGCCGATATCTGAATAGTATCCCCATACGAGTTGGATAGGATCACTTAAGCGCGTATTGGGACCAACTCGAGCGTATCATCCTCGTTGCTTGACGCACGATAAAATTAATTGATTAAACCCACCACAATGGTGGCTACACACACGTAACTACGACATTATGTACGCCCAGCCGGGATTCAACCGGGAACCAGCCGGGACTGTAGCCGGGATTAGCCCGGTGCCCGCTGTGTCCAATTATTCGCTCGTGAGACTTCCACATCCAATATAATGTATAAAGGTACAAATGATTAATAAAATAATGTAAATATTTTTATCCAACCATTATGATAATTTAATTTCGAAATTGATAAGTACATAAGTAGGAGAGAAGTCCAACGGAAATCTTGATGTTTTAAATATCGATTTTTGTGAAGCATCGTTTAAGAATTTCATTAATTATCGACAACCAAACGGTTTCATTTCTATGTCTAATTGGACATTCATCATTTAACAGTGTTTAATATTTAATTAAAACTTTAAAAAGTCTCTTAATAGGGTTTACTTTTGTGTAATAGAAGTTTTGTATAAAACGATTCATTCTGTTATCAAGTCTAAGTGCCATTATCGGTTATAAGCGTCCAAAGAAAGCCTCGTCATTTGATATTTCCATTTAATTTTCAATTCCCGAACTCATCTCAGTCTTAATAAGCGGTACAACAATAGAATCAGAGTCGTCTACACTGCTCTGTGTATAGCGTCAGATCACTTTGTTTTAGATATTCCTAAAATGTAATGTCATAGTTTTGTCATTTTCATTTCAGTTTAGTGATATGTTTTAACATTTTTGTAATAAATGGACATTGTAAAAGATAAATTAAATTCGTCGTCATCTTCCTGCTCTATTGCCTACTGAAAGTAGGGTATCTTATATCTTACTTCTTACTAATATTATAAATGCGAATGATTAGATGGATGGATGGATGTTTGTTATAAGTTATCTCCTGAACAGCTGCATGGATCTCTCTGAAATTTCACATAGATGTGCAACATTATCTAGAAGAATACATTAGCTACTAAATAAGTTTTCTTTTTAATTACGCGCGGCCGGAGTCGTGGGACACTTCTAGCGATTTATAAATGTATATGACAATGTTCATCTGTGTTGACAAATCTAACTACAGTATTGTTAGATTGCTATGTTCCACGAATTATTAGCGCATTTTAGTATTAACACTAGCTTACATCTTAAACTATCAGTTTGTAAAATGTTTCCTAGAACGATTCCTCGGTGTCATTTGCATCCATTGATGTTTTTTTCTCTGGAGTCGGGACCGCCTCGGCCTATTGTCCGTGGAGGTGGATATTATAAATTTCTTAATGTTTTTTTTCTTTTTCTTTCAACAATGAAATGTCATTGTTCATGTTTGTATTTTAATATATCTGGTCGAAACGGAAACTAGTGATGGGACATGTACGATTTGTTTGTTTTAATATTATTTAGAATAAGGAATATTTTTAATAGTAATCTTTTAGGTTTGCTTAGCCTATTACTATTAGTCCAAACTATGTTTCGTAGCTTTTTTTTCACTATGATGCTAATGTCGTGTTTTTCCTATATGCCTGTTTTTTTTAAAAAGGCTAATATTTAAAAATCATT
The DNA here is from genome assembly GCF_000836235.2 of Papilio xuthus. Classification (NCBI taxonomy): domain Eukaryota; kingdom Metazoa; phylum Arthropoda; class Insecta; order Lepidoptera; family Papilionidae; genus Papilio; species Papilio xuthus. The sequence goes on along the minus strand of NW_013532897.1, from coordinate 528,067 downwards.
ATTTTTCTAAAGGTTTTTTTTTTTAATTCGATAGTATAACTATTTCATTTGACAGCAAGTCAAGATGAAGTTAACTAAAACTACACACTAAACTACTAAAAAACTACATTATTTTAAAAAATACTAAAAAACTACTAAAACATTTGAAAGTGAATTTATTTTGCTGCACATCCCTACGCATAGCATCGATAAATAATACGCGTAGTTTTTTCGGTTATTTGTTAGGGATGAATGGCCGGTTCCAGAGTGTCTGGCCAGATATAAATGTGAGTAAAAGATGCATCCCATTCATATCCTTGGAACACGAATACCTTGCATTCGTCATCGTGGTGACTTTCATAAACTAATGAATGCTTTTTGCATTATCTGTGGTGACAGAATGACCTATGGTCTTCATAATTGTAAGTTTTCTTCAAAGTTTGGAAACGATGGTTTAACGGTATTTAAAACGGAAAAATAATGTTGGTTCTCAGTGACGAAAGATGTCAACTTATCGGTTACTTTTGGTTTGATGTTTTCTTTTGCAACCATAAAATGTTTTTAATCTTATTTATATTATAAATGTGAAAGTTTAGATGGATGGATGTATGTTTGAAGGTATCTCCGGAACGGCTTAACGGATTTTGATGAAATTTGGCATACATATAGAATATAGTCTAGAAGAACACATAGGCTACACTTATTGAGTTCTTTTTTTATTTCCGCGCGAACGGAGTCGTGGGCGACAGCTATAAATTTATAAATCATAAATTTTATTTTACTTTCCTGAGCTTTTCGGTAGGTTTTTTTTTTAAATTTAACTCGTACTTAAATTCATGGATTACGTTTATTGTGACCACTACTTTTAATTGTTTAATATATTTGTCCGGTAGATGTCACTCTTGTAATTATGTCTATTGTTGGTACGAATTAAATTACCGCGCGATGACCTCGCGACCGATGCCATATGCCACTGTTTGCTGACACTCATTTGAACAAATGTGTCTGTTTGTCACCAACAGGCGCGGGACTGATTGATGTGTGTTTCAATATATACATTATAGTACAATCATGATGTTTGTTTTTATTTGTGGAAAGTATACAATTGGAAAAACGGTATATAAAGTGCAAATTCTATTTTGTATATAATATATGTGTTAGTATTTATTGAGACTAGATTTCATAACATTTTCTAAAGGCTTTTTAAAGGTTTTTTTTTACAAGGGTCACCTCAATCTTTTAAAGATGATAAAGTGTTAAAGAGGTTTAATACCTAATTAAGTTGTTTTTAATAAGGAAAATCGTCTTTACTTATTTCAGTATTAAACATAAAATCAAAGGCATGAAATGTTTTGCATCTCTTGTAAAGTGGAAAGTGAATTTCAAACATAACAGATCGATTTGTGAAGACCCGACAAGTGGCAGTCAAAGCAGTCGTGGACAAGAGCGGTCGGCTGGCCATACAAAAAAGTCTTTTGATGTTACTCTATGGTAAATCATAGAGGATTTTTGGAACAAAATAGCGCCCTCTATAGGAGTGCACTTGAATATACTTCGCGTAGCGGCTTTGGTGTCCGACATAGAAAAAGTTAGCAAAGGACGCTTGTTTTGAGAACTGTACCGGAAGTAAATCTGTTAAAATAAATTCGTTTAATCAAATTTGTATGCATTTCCGGTCACTAGCTTTTTACAATTTAATTTGTAAACATTTTTTTTTAAAGTTAATACCACATTTTTTTTTCAAATTTATACAACAAAACAGAAACTAAGTTTCATTACTCTGAGAAGTATTCGAATAGGTTTTTTTTACCTTTATTACTAATATGCTTTAAAATAACTTAACAATAGATATAACACATAACTTTAAAAGATCCGTCAAGTCACCCACATTTCTAAATCGGGAAGCATCTGAACCTGTTCCAACCCTAACAGTGCCTCTTTTTCGTTTGTCATAACATGGGTAAGGGACGGACAAGTTCACATTATTCCTAAACGTGTTTCCTTGCCTCGGGCTGCTTGCTTTAGATTGTTATGCTACGTCGCCTTACGTCAAGGGTTAAGAAATACAATTATAATTTTATAAACTAAGATAACATCTTATCATAGACAACTTGTTTGTTCCTTGTTATGGATAGTGACATAATAGTGGGTGACCTTCTAAAAGTATATTGCTTACGAAGTATATACCACGTTTTAATAATTTTACATATACATACGTGACATAACACACTTCTAGACTAAATTTATTTGATGTATTGGTTTTTTACTTGCACTTTTCTCTGCTCGAACGCGCATAAACCATAGTAAACTGTAGAAACAAGTTCAAAACTAGCAAAGTCTAGTAGGAATCTTTACATTTTATAATCAATTTTGGGGACAAAACATATTATTTAATAACACTCCCACAACACATTGGAAAGGTTCTAACTAAAAGATATTAATCATCGCGAAGAATGTATCCAAATTATATCAAAATACCATATCTGGTGCCTCTCTGTCTGGTGGTGGCAGACACCACGGCACCTACCTGGCTATCCCTTGTCTATCTCCCTCACACTAATGCTTTGAAACGTAAGAAGAACAGAGACAATGTCTACGTTCCTTTTGCTTTTGAATGAAACGGAAAAAAAGATGGCGCGCGCACGATTTTGTTTGTTCTAGCCGCCCGCGCTGACCCACGTCATTATAGAGTGTTATCTTCGATGAGGGGTATATATTTTTAATGTTTTTTTTTTGTATTTTTTATTTTAAACGTGTGAGGAATGATATTTCTTGAATATATCGTGTATTAAACTAGCACAGTACAAGCAAAAGTTGCAGATGTTACATTAAACTTGATTTAAAAACTTATATAGATAAAAATATAGTTCAATTATGTTCAAATGTTATCATTAAAATACATATTTTTAGTATGACAATGTTTAACTTATGTCTAAAATTGTTAAATCTAATAAGAAAATTTAATCTATAACTTATTTGAATCAGAAAAGTAGGATAATGAAAGTCTTAATTACGGCGCACTATAATTAATCAATAAAGAAAATATTTATAGTACTAATCTATATTTTCTCCTTGTAACACGTAAGAAAAATAACATTGAAGACTTTACCGAAGAATAATTTGACAAACAACTTTTACAATTTAACAAGATAGCTATCAAAGAATAAACGTAAAGTATCATCTTAAGCTTTGTATTATACTACGCCCACACTAGGGCGCACCACGAAGCCATCGGGTTTTATTAAGGGTTTTATTAATACAGAGTGGGTCGGAGGCATTTTTATTTTCCTACCTTGCTCCCGGACACGTGGGAACAGACGCGGTGACTCTACAGTTTCTTGTATTGTGTCCTCTCTACGGATTCTCCTGGTCTATTTACTTTGACTATCGTTTGAATCTAGTATAGTATATGAACGTCAAAGAAAAGAATGGATAAAATGCAATAAAATAAAATCTCCTATTTGTATTTTGGTATAAAATAGGATATTTACAATAGATCACACATCTAGAAATAAATTGGAATAACAGCAAGAAAGCCCAAATCTAAAAGAGTAATAGTTTTTTTAAATAAAATGTACCATAAAACTGTAAACTTTGTGGTATAGTATATGGCTGTCTTCCTTCGGCCTGGATCTAAAATGTCAAATAGTAAAAATCTAAACCAAATAAGTACTTTTAGACAGTATTAGTTGGAATCATTTGTCGTGAATGACGTGCTGTCGTTACCAAGTCCAGTATCAGAATGAATTTATTAAGACTAGTGTTGAGTCAATAGAATGCCAGATTTTCGGATTTTCTTCCTAACAGTACTTAGATTCGTGATTAAAAAGGCATAGTGAAAAGTAAGGTTATCCTTGACTGATATATAAACACGGCTAAACACTCACGTATATACGTCCGGTGGCTGCACCGACTAGTTTCGAGCCCATCGGGGCCCTGCAACAGTGAGCGACGGGCCGCATCCGCGAAATAATACCAGTACCACTCATCCTGATGAAGGGCCCCCGATGGGCTCGAAACTAGTCGGTGCAACCACCGGACGAATATACGTGAGTGTTTAGCCGTATTTATATATCAGTTTAGTATAATGTCTCACGAAAGTTTGAATAAGTTATCCTTGACCTCAATATTGAGTATTATTTTCAATAACTTTCGGTTTATTAAAAGCCCTGCTAAGATAAAGAATGCCTTATAAATCTAATAATTGAATCAGTGTTATCTCTAGCTGAAATTCTACCTTTTTTAAATTATTAGGGTTGTCACCCTCGGTGAGTCATAAATGATTTAGCAAAACTCGGTCCTATACATATATCCTGAACTAAAACCGGCCGCGGACAATGTTACCACCTGCTTAATCACCGTTAATCTACGTTGACCACAGTTCCCATAAAAAGAGATTTAAAACACGGCCCATAAATAATGTTTACTTTATTATTTATTGTTAGCACAATGTATGAAGCGATTTAATTAGACACGGTTTGTGTGCGCGCCCTGTGCTTGTGTATTCAGTAGTTCTTTGTCGCACTTTGTATGACATTGGGTAATCTTTACAAGTTAAAGATACTCATATAAGTAATGCATTATTCTTAATATCACTCAACGATACTATATTTATTGAAAATATATGTCATATTGTTAAGCACTGGCTAGGTACATTAAATCTGTTTTTTTCTAGTTGTCGCTCGCAGCTCCGCCCGCGCGCAATTAAAAAATAACCATAATTCATAGTAGCCTATGAAGTCTTCCAGACTATGACTTTTATGTTGGCCAAATTTTAGCAAGATGCGTGCAGCCGTTTTGAAGATACATTTAAACAAACATCAATCCATCTAAACATTCGCATTTATAATGTTAGTAAGATGCTAGTAAGGAATAAGATTAAATACAAGATTATAATTTTATAAGATTATATGACAAGATTTAAACAGAAACTTTACAGTTGCTTCCCGAACTACTTAAATATCTGGAATCAAATGAAATACTCACTTTTACTTTTAATGCAAAAATACAGTTGGACACTATTAAGTTAAACACATGTTTTAACCCTTTGAACGCCGGTGATTGATATAGACGACAAAGTGGTGATGTTAAACCTTTAAAATTTATCACCAAAACTGTTTCCGGAATAAGTACTTTGTTATTGATATTGATGAACTTAGAGGTCGCATTTCGAAAGCCGTAGTCATTGCCTACGCATAATAATTTTCAACATGATTTCTAGTAATCTCTAGTATCAAATTGGGATACAGGGTTGCCATATGTTTGCTAAAATGTAATTGAAACACTGTCTCACTAAAGTTATTTATGGTTTTTAGTCTTTAGTGCTTACTCTTTTGACTTAGTTTTCCGTAGAAAATGGCAGACTAACTTTTAAAATAATAAATCGGTCGTTGACTCTTTCTAGGAATTAAAACTACATATGTTATTTAAAATTTATGACAAACTTTCTTTAATCATCTGTTTCTTTTAATAGAATATTCTGTGGAAAGATTAAATATACTGGAAATCTATAAAAATGCAACGCTACTGTTTTTTAATTATTTATTTTATATTTTTGCATATATTAATTCGACAACAGGTGAAAAGGTGAACACTAAGAAGTAAATTTAAATGACTTATGTTAAATTTTAATTTCCAAACGCTGGTAGTTAACTAACTTTCATACGTAATTTACGATTAGTCAAGAATTATGTGTCATAGGTTCGTTTATGAGTTTTGGACCGAGACACAAGATATAGCGTATTCTATTTGGACAAATGAGTTTATAAAGATATCTTGAATAGAACAAGTTAGGTAATTAGTTTAATGCACGACTTTCTCTTTTTGAAAATCTTTTTTTTTAATTAGTGTTTTGACCGGCTACCCTAAAAGTGCAACTCTTGATGGAACGTTTCATTTGTGGTGGGGTTTAGGTCCTTTAGGTTTAACTGCTCGAGTAAATTCAAAAATCCCTGTTTGTCCTCCCCTACTAGTGGTGGTTGTCAATGTTAGCCTTTACTCTACTGGTAATTTCTATCCAAAAAAAATATGATAACAAAATTCGGTAAAAATTATCTGCTGTAAAAAAATCTGTATTTTTACAATCGACTTTTCTATCTCTTTTGTTTATTTGTTGCTTGTGAATTTTTAACGTGACAATTGCAATTAAAGTACTTAATAACTGTTTAAAATAGAAATGCATAATCATCATCATCATCAGCCTATATTAGTCCACTGCTGGACATAGGCCTCTCCCATGGCACGCCACTGAGCACGATCCTCGGCCACTCTCATCCAGCTCTAGCCAGCTGCCCTGCGAAGATCATCGCTCCACCGAATGCATAATCGATGGCATATAACTTATCACTTCCAATTAATAATTTTAATAAACCAGTTTTGTTTAGAGACGCGACATTATAACAAAACAAGCGAATAACATCTCATTTATTTTTCAAAGTAAATTTTTCCTTTCAGAAAATAATATGGAATTCCATTAGATGTATCTTATTTTATTGCTTTTATAAATCTTATTAGAACAGTGGTTAACAGCTTGTATTAGTGGAACTCCGCGGGAAACCATACTGTTTGAATTTATAATCAGTTATTTTTTTTTTTCTTATTGCAAAATATAATTTATTAGGCCATTAACTTTTAGTGTGGATTCGCTTTTTACATATTTGTTCTAACTGCGTTGACAGTCTGGATATACAGAAAATAACCTGACGATCACAAATCGAAACTTATTAATATAAATGCGATAGTTTATATGGATCGATGTGTGGATGGATTTTTGTTTTAAAATATCAAAAGAACGACTGAATGAATCTTGCTGAAACTTGGCATATATGTAGAACATAGTATGGAAGAACACATTGCCTACCTGTTAAGTTTATACTTTAATGTCCCGCAGACGGAGACGCGGGTGACAGCTAGTTACAACAAATTATAAATATTAGCTTAAGTATACAATAATGAGAAACAATTACATATATATCTACACAATGACAACAAATGCATAAAAAAATCTATGAATGTCGTATAAAAGAACACATTTGGTCCTACTAATGCATTTGTACGAACTATAGGGTGAGGTTCTCTATATATGTACATCTTGACAGACTTTTTAAAATCAATGAGAAACGTTCGCGAATATGAGGAGTGATTTATGAAAGAGGTTTGACTACAATCGGCAATATCTTATTCATGATTTATTAAAGTCGACGTACAGTCCCGCCCACAGCACCCTAATATCCCTACAAATCTACAACGCATTACGGGGAAACAATATAGCTCCTACATGCAACCGTCCTGCTCTAATGTAAGAGATAAAAAAAGGAACACAAGTTAAACCCATGAATGCCGAATGAAGACATCAGTATGTTCATTTTATTGCTAAATTATACAAAATGCCTTCCGTTGTATAAATGCATGATTTTAACTTATCCAAACTTAAGTAGCGTATCATACGGTTTATTAAATAAAAATGTATAATACGATAGAAAATAGCGTCGATTGGAGAATGAATAATCGAATTTTAGATCGAAGGAATAATTTCAACACAACTTTGAGTTGAAGAAAAAATCAAAGAGATTCATTTATCTTAAAGAAGATATGACTCGAGGATTCCGAGAAGCTGACACGTAGAGATTTAGCATCATCATCTTCGTTTCACCAACTTAATTGTAAATGCCTCATAAGGCAATGTAGCATATTATTATAAAGATAAAAGACTGTTACAAAATAAAGCTCAAGACTATTTTGCTCCGAATCTTTCTAATCAATGCTTGACTTTACTAAATACTTTTTAGTAATTGCTTTTCTAAAATCAAGTTTTACTCGTTTTATAACCTTAAAATAAATCCCAGATTTTATTAAGCTATGTCAACTAACTCTTGCATGTGTATTAAAAATAGATATAAAAACATTTATGTTACGATGTTTAATTTATACGAGAATTTTAATTCGACTTTGTTAATTCATTCGTTTAAAATTTTACTACGTTCGTAATAAACTCGGCTTAGCGACGACCGTGAAGTTGATGAGACGAAATAATTTATTCATACGTTGGCATATATTTTTAAAATGAATAATTATAGTTAAGAAACTTAGTAGTATGTTATTGGTTAATATTAAATTTTACTATGCATCCAGTATAACATATTAAAAAAAAATTACGTTTAAAACATATTGTTATCACTATTTTGTCGAAGATAAATGACAGGGATGTCGATATGATTTACAGAGATTTTACTCTCAGAAACCATCAGTTAACTGGTCAGATTATTAATATCAAGATAAAGTACCAGGGCATCATAAATTAATAAGAGGTTAATTTATCCCATTTATTCAATAAGTGGAGAGACTTCAGTATCACGTTACGTTAACCTATTTTTACTATGTCTTGTAACGCAAATGTAACCTTTGTTTTAAGTAATTTCTACTCATATTTTAATACAAAGTAAAGTGTATTACATCATAGTATCTTATATCTTTAAATGAGCAATTCTTGTATATATATATATACAATTGGAATCTCGGAATCGGCTCCAACGATTTTCGTAAAATTTAGTATATGGGGGTTTTCGGGGGCGATAAATTGATCTAGCTAGGAATCATTCTTACAAAATGTCATTTTATTCGTGTTTTATCGATAATCAACTTAATATGTTTAACTTAACTTTTTCTATCGGTAAGATCGAAAAATATTATTCATATTTCATCATTTTATTAGTAATTCGTACTAAAATAGAATTTCCAAACAACACAATTTAAAAAAAATATACCAAGCAAAGCTCGGTCATACAGGTACTAAGAATTAAAACCACAATCAAAGGATTAAAATAAATTACAAACTAAATGCACAATAAACATGGAGCTTAGCAGTGAAAGTGTTCATGATGGACACATGCTTTTAAAATATACGCTAATATTGTCATAAATTACCTTTGTAATATGGTTTTAGCATATAATTATTAATAGGGGAATTATTATGATATTCATCAAAAATGATTTAACTATGACCGGTGTGTTAATTTGAAATTTGTTAGCGAAAATGTTAATAAACTTTAAGTAGATATATTTATTGTTCTTACTGAATGAAATTTGTATTAACATAAAACATTTAAAAGCTTATTTAATTATAGCTAAATAGGATTCAACCATTATTTAACCTTTAGTAAATTATACATTTTACTGTTATAGACCTTCAACCTTATTAAATATCTGAGATCATGGACTTTGGGTTTGACTGTTCCTTTAAATAATTAACCGTAGGTTTCCGAGACTGAAATCTCCGTTTAAAATATTTTGTTAATTCTGTTTTGTCAAATACAGGGTTGTCGATATGTTTTATACAGAGTTTATGGTCTCAGAAACCAATGGTAATCACTAATCTATGATATCGAAGACCACAGAATAGTCTTAAGAAAGGCTAAACAAATGTTAGTTCGTTCCCATACTCCTCCGCAACGGCTTGACCGATTCTCATGAAATTTTGTGAGCATATTGAGTAGGTCTGAGAATCGGCCAACAACTATTTTTAATCCCGCGCGGACGGAGTCGCGGGCGACAGCTAGTTTTTATGTATAGTTTAAACTCGTATAAATTGCAAACTCATTTATAACACTTATATGAATAAAAAAACTTGAAATTCACGTTCCACTTATCCTTAGTAATGATAAACAAATGAAGATCACAAACCATATAACAAAACATAATGATGTAGAAAAAAAAACTCCGACTGGTACTTAAAGTAAATTGTAATTTTCTAAAGAAGGATTAATGTTACCGGTTAAGTAGGAAGTGTTTACATATGCTTGCTGCTTTAATCTATGTTTAAAACCTTTCCAAATAACAGGCTAGTTATGAATGAACGCGAAAGATTTTATCGATTTTTTTTTCAACCAGTTTGTTTGGCAAACTATGTCTATCTGTACATAGAAATGGGCAAATATTATTATAAAATTGACATCAGAGGCAATTTTAATTTAGACTTGTCTTGTCTCCTTTTTAAAATGACTTGCGGCTGTTTTTAGGAACTATTTACCTTTATTATATGTAATTTAAGTAAGAACCTGAGAGCGTCGGTGGCTCAGGGGTCAACCACTTGACTTGCAAAGTGCAGGTCCTGGGTTCGAATCCCGCCATGTACCAATGTAGATTTCCGATTTACATATGTACATTTATCCGAAGTTCTTACGGTGAAGGAAAACATCGCGATGCAACCTGCACATATCTGAGAAGAAATTCAAAGATATGTGTGAAGTCAACCAACCCGGACTAGGCCAGCGTGGTTGACTATGGCCTAATCACCCTTAAGTTAGGGTAGGCTCCGAGCCCCTCGGTGGGGACGTATAGTGAGCTGATGATGATGAATGAAGTAAGAACCAATCACGCATGTTTCCTACTTTCGATAAATCTGTACTAATTTTATTATTCTTGTGCAAAATTCACGGTGAAATTGACAACAACTCTAAAGGTTTGTTTACAAAAATACAATCTGTCAGCGACAATGTCAAGACAATTGCGAAAAAAAAAAAAGCTGAAAATCTTTTGAGATTCGCATCTCCTGCAAACGCCAACAATAAACCAACCCCAATCGAACTAATATTAAATTTAAAACCCTTTTAAATACAATTGAATGATATTTATTGAGTTTTTTTTCTAGTCCACAATCGATCGCATTCATACGTTACCGTGTAATTCTGCAGATAGTTCGACAATGGTCGTCAAAAAACTGAAGATTGTGCCTGAGGGTGCGCAATGGGTAACTTGAGGTCATACTTGCTCACACCCCTGTACTTCCTGTGTCTTTAAATTCAGGGCTGTCACTTTAAAAAAAACAAAATATGTTTTTCAGGTTTCATTTAATTAATTTTATTTTTTGTTTAAATTGTTTATGCGATTTGACTATGTCATCCAGAACAATATTACTAAATCCTAGTTTTATTTGATTTGACATCTATTTTGTTACTTTCCATTTACTAACTTAAAAATAATTATTTATCGTAATTTTAATATTTTTAAATAAATTTACATCAGACAAAATGTCTGACACAGTTGACAGCCCTAGGAAGTACGAAATGTCAGACAATAGGGACACAAGGCACAATCAGTGTGACAGGTCACGGGGCGCGGTAAGTTCCGTGAGAACAGGCAATGGCCGGCTGGCTGGCTGAGGCAGATCAGCCAACTGCCGATATCTGCCAATTTACAACAATGATATACAAGCTATAACAATGTTATTAACAATAACAATCTTTAAAATTCTACGATAATCTTTTACACAAATCAATTGGAGTTTGGATTCGATTTATTAGACAATTGTTTTTTTTTAATACCACGAATAAGACGCAAATATTATAGACTACCTATCGTCCACGACTCTGTCCGCTAGTTTTAAAAACAAAAGTTAATATTTAGCCTATATGTTCTTCCAGACTATGTTCTACAGCTGTGCCAAATTTCATCATGATCGGTTGAGCCGTTCCGGAGATACCTTCTAACAAATATCATCATCCATCTAAACTTTCGCATTTATAATATTAGTACGATTATCTTCAAATACGTTGGGTGATAAATCGTATCGTTTAGGTCCACTATATCAATACGTACATGTACTAAAACTGTTTCGTTTACCTTGCTTAAGATTCTTGAATACTTTTAGTCATGTTCTCAAATAAATAAATGTTGACCGTATTTAGAAAATTTAGAAAGTTTTCATCAAAAAAAACGTCACGTTGGAAATCATAAAGTAAATGACCAACTCGAGTACCAACAATGATAATATGGGATTGCTTTTAGTGGTGCACAATATCCTGGAATTCTCAGTATGAATGGTCGCAGAGCACACGCGTAGACTTAGCACCTTTATGTCAAGTCCCTGCTCAATGGGGAATCTTACTCCTCCACTTCCGTTCGCGGCACAACACTAATCGATATTACAATACACCTTCACGTTACTTTGCTTGTTAAAATGCTACCGAAATATGTTTAATTACAAGCAATATTCAACCTTATGTACACAGAACAATTTTCATTGAGAACTCCAACATTTTAAAATGTAATTGAAATTAAGCTTTTTGCCATTGTGTTAGAGTTTAGTTTTGCTTGATATGTTTTTGTATGCATGCATGAATATACGTTTCAGTAGCTGTTGCGTATTGTGGTGTACCTGGTAATCTGCTCTTTATTTACGCTCGTTGTTAGTGGACTGTTTAATAAAGTGCCGGCAACGATCAACATAATAGTCATACGAAAAGAAGCCATATTTCTTTAACTTTAAGTTAGATTTTTCATTGTTTGTGTTCAGACATGAAATTCCATTTGTTACTGTTGAATGATTCGTCTAATTAACACACGGATTTATCCTAATTTGTTGTTTTCAAATCGGCACTAATTTAATAATGTTTGCTTATACTTTAGATACGTTTTTGTCGAGATGTGAAACTGAAATTGTTAGGTTGAATACACTAGACTGTGTTGCCTTAATATAGTTATATTACTTTTATACATTAAATTTAAAGACGATTAATAAATAAAAGGCGTGTATCGTTATAAAGTCTAGTGCCAGAATGAGGGGACAGAAACGTCGACTTTTTAGTAAGGTTGTTGTGCCAGTACACCGGCACAATGTCAGATTTTCGTCCTAACATTAATATTATAAATGCGAAAGTTTGGATGGATGAATGTTGTTGGGAGATGTCCAGAACGGCTGGATGGATCTATGAAGAACACATAAGCTAATTAAGTTTGACACTTAGTTGCTTATAGATAAAAGTGTAATATGTAAACTCCGTTTAATATTCAAGTTGAAGCTAAGCTCTTGCAATACGAATAGTATTGTGGGAAATCGTACAGTAAATAATCTTCTTCGTAAATAATACCTTTAACGTAATATAAACGTACCTTTATGTCAAGTATTGATGTAGATTCACAATTATTTTTGAAGTAGCGATGTTGTTTTTTTTTCTACAAAGGCACAAACCGCACTTAAGCTTATCGATTGTATGTTTATCTGTATTTCGGTTTTATTTCTATTAATACGACCAGTTTTTCTGCATGTCCGGTTTGACCATAGTGTCATTATAGTTGATTTTGAACTTTATTCTGTAAGGGATATGGTGTTGTTTGTAATGTTATTAAGATATAAGAGATTATTGTTAAGCGAAATGCGGTTAAACGGAAGAAAGTGATTCTTTCCGTTGATAGCTCTCATTATGTTTAATGAAGAGGTTTATGGATTAAACGGTTAAGGATTTATTGTCACCTTTAAGTGACATTGTCATAGAAAATTTCTCATGAATGTTCGAATTTTACCCATGAAGACAAGACTAAGTTGAAGCTGAATCGTTTTCTTTGGTAAGTTTATTGTTGGGATTAAGATTATGGATAATTGTATAAAGATAGACAGATGGACATTTAAATTTTGTATATAGAAATACTTTCAACAGATGTGTCTTTATTGTAGGCTAAATAGATAAAGTAAAAAAATAGGCTGCTGTCGCCCGCAACTACGTCCGCGCGGTTTGAAAAAAATCTTAACATTTAGGGAGATGAAAAATAGATGTTGGCCGATCCTCACACCTACTCAATATGCTCACAAAATTTCATGAGAATCGAAGAACACATAGGCTACTAATTAGGTTTCTTTTTAATTCCACGCGGATGAAATCGCGGGCGACAGCTAGTTAGTGAACGCTCATGTAATTTAAACACATGTAAAGCCAAAAACAATGTTAACGGCATAACTAATTTTAAATGAAACAAAACCTCTTTATGTCGATCTTTTGACACCATAAAATTAACCAGGAAATAAAAAAAGAAAGCTTATCTGTGCAAATCGCAAACAGCTCTTGGTTTTCAGGTTTCTCATAGACCACTTATTTATGGCGGATTTAACACAACAAATAACCCATGAGCTAATTTACCATGAGGATATCATTGCACCTAAATAAATACTAGTATAAATGTTGCATGCGATTTTGATTCTTATCACGTCACAGTTTAAAGCGCAATCGGTTTGCACTTATTAATTTTAAATGCAATAAGATTTAATTCATTATGAGCTTCTTCATTCCGCGCTAAGTGACGGTGCAATTCATTAGCTGTAAGCGATTATTAAAACAAATATTTTGTAAAAAGTATTTTCGTGGCACATGAAAAAAATAGATTAAGTTGGTCGCAAACGTCAAGATATTGAATTTAAGATTTTTAGAACTACATTTTTACTTATATTGTTCACCTATATTGTCACAAGATGGTGCCTTTACAAATACATAAGCTAATAAACTACATTACCTTAATGACATAAATAAAGTAAGTTTTTTTTATAATATATTTACTTTATTGACTAATCGCTGAGTTGTATAGAATCACGACAGTGCAATCGGATACACTACATTCCAATCGCTTTAAACAATTTGAGAATCCGCTTTTCGCTTGTGCATTACACCATAGTAAAACTTTCGCATCCGCACCACCCGAAACCCCACAATCGGACACGTGAAATGATCAACCGAGATTAGGCGACGGATCTTACGCTCTACTGACATCCAAAGGCACTTAATTTGGAGGGCTTCGCACAATGCGCGGGACGCAATGAATAAAATTCGACGAGCGAAAAGTCGCCGAGTGTAACGGCCACTAGATGTCGTGTAATTGAGTTGGTCTGCGACACTTTTATCACATAGTGTTGTCTTTTATCGATACTTCGTTTATTTATACTAAGAAAAAAATTGTCGATTGTAATCAACGAACTTTATAAGATTAATGTAATGAATCGTATTTTCGCTTGTATGTGATTTTTTTAAGTTAATTAATTAATTTATTTATGATACACCAACGGGTAAGTAATAAGACATGCGAAAACAAATCTTATTACAGAAACAGAAAACACATAATAACTTATCACAATTAAAGGTGTACACATCATGCGAGACTAATGATGAAACAAACAAACGACAACACAAAAACATAGCTAGATGCCAAGTTTTAGACAAACCTTTGGTTTAAATATAAATTCTAAGACGTCAACTATTAACGATCTAAAAGTCAAACAAAACATTTAATGCCAACAAAACTTACTAAACATGCTTCCAGTCGACGCAGCAACGGATCGAAATCATATCTAAGAAACATAGAAGTATAATTAACAAACTTTTATAATAGATAAGGAAATATACCTAAAAGCTAACGATATCTAAGCTTGGATTGTGTTGTCCTTCAAAAACATGTGTACCAACAAATCCCTTACGATATTGTCACTCGCACACCACTTAATGTCACTACCGTAACATCGATAATCGATAACTCACAAGTGGCCATCACTGCGCCATTGTGAGAATTGTAAATAATCACTTATGTGATGGATTTGCGTCATCCACACAATATAAATGTTTTCATACAAACTAATTTATCTGATAAAGAAATTTGCATTCCATAGAAAAAAATGTTATATAAAAATACATAAAATTACATTTTAGACCTCTTACGCCTGGTGTAAATAAAGGTAGTCAAAATTTCCTCTATAAAATTACATCTCTTATATATATAAAAGAAAGTCGTGTTAGTTACACTATTTATAACTCAAGAACAGCTCTACCGATATGGTTAAGAATTGGCGAGGAGGTAGCTTAGAGCCGGGAGACGGACATACGATACTATTTATTCAGTTTTTTTCGAATTTATGCCCATGTTATAAATGCGAATGTTTAGCTGGATGTGATGTGGATGGATGGATGTTTGAAGATATCTCTAGAACTGCTGAACGGATCTCGATTAAATTTGTCATGCGTATAGAACATAGTCTGAAAGAATACATAGGCTATACTAATTAAGTTTTTTTTATATATCCACGCGGACGGAGACGCGGGCGACAGCTAGTATTATATACATATAAAACCAATAAAAAGGTAACATGCGTTAGTTAAAACTTTTGAAAAGTCTATTACTATGATCATTGTCTCCTAATGTTACTTGAAATGATTTAAGTGAAAGATTTTAAATAAGCACTAACTTAAGTACAAACGTAATAACATAGATATTTCTAATAGCATTTGTGTAATTCAAAAAATTAATTATATTTGCATAATAAACTTCGACAAATAACACAATGAAAGAACGCAATCACGTAATAAATATCTAACAACGAGTACTTTTACATTCGTTACAAATCAAATGATTATTAAATAAGAGACGAATCGAGAATTTACATTTCAGTGGCGATTCGATCGAGCGATCGATTTCGCTCGATTCGTTCACGCCCATTCATACAACAATGACGCAGTAAAAATATCGATTATGCATTAACTTAACAAAAAAAAGCAGAAAAAAAATATTTGCATGAAAATATCTATCGGCAACGGATTTGCACACCGAACAAAATGGTGCACAATGCGAGACAAATTTTTGTTAAATTGAATCCGTTTTGAACGTCAATCGTATTACATCGAATGAATTATAATAGTTTATTCACCGACCTTATGGTAATATTGGATACCGTACTGTCGACCGATTTCACAACTGAATAATGATTACATACTATCAAATACGCATTATAAAATTGAACATTTCGATACGATAGTAGCCGGTATTAGACTACATCTGCAATCATTCCTATGTTCGTTATTAGTAAATAAATTAGCGCTTGATCACAATTCCCACTCGACATGGATGTATAATCAGAAATAATTACAAACATTTTAATTGCTATTTATAATATAACTAGCGGACCCGACAGACGTTGTCCTGTCTACACGTCTTTCATTCGAATATTATTTAAAATTTTACACTGCGATGGTAGCGCCGTCTGTCGGATCCATTGTAAAACATTCCAAAATCAACAACTACTAATAAATTAAAAATTAATTAAAAAAACATTGTCCAGCGGACAAAATTGTGAATCTAAACCATTCCCAGATGCCCGTGAACACACACAAAAAAATTCATCAAAATCGGTCCAGTCGTTTGAGAGAAGTTCAGTGACATACACACGCACAGAAGAATTATATATATAAAGATTACCAAGACATATAATTATACTTCCTAAAATAGTGTCATAGAAGCTTATCTAGTGACTACATAATTAGTCCTACTTTCTCAGTCACTTGTTTCATTTTCATCTCAATTTGTATGTTTCCAATGTAACGAAATATTAATGCAATATCAAGAAACAAATTTGTAACGGTCTGTCGCGTTTTATTGTACGAACAACAACAATAAAAACATTTAAATGACAGCGAGTCGAGGCGATATAATCTGAAAGCTACCTGCATTCCGCACATGTTTAAATTTACATTGAGCATGTTCCATTCATATATTGGCTTGTTCGATGTCATATGCAAAAATCATTTAGAGGCATTTAAAAATTTCTTTCATAACAACGGTTGTACTGTGCGATTCGAATCGATGAATTGAATATATTATCGGAATATATTTTTTTTTGTTATGGGCAATAAAAATTGAATGCGTTCGCAGTTAATTTGCGTACGACACAATGCGGAGCGCGCGTTGCAACGTTTTATCGTAACACCTCCCGCCCTGGGGCGCGACCTATTGCCCTCGTGTCGCCAAGTTATTCAAAATTATAACAATTCAATTATTGAACATGTGTTTAATTCATGAATTTTTTTAAGCGATTGTCAATTTTTTTCGGTAGCCAATGCGCCAATTGTGGGATATTTGAATATGAAAAGGAATGACACGATCGATATGAAATCCGTAACGTCTTCGTTACGTATCGTTAACAAATTTGCATTTTGCTACCATTGTTGATATTATTGGATCATATTTGGATGATGGACGTATGATAATTTTTCGTATAGATTTGATTGTGTGTTCGATTTCTGTTAGAAATTGAGCGTATTCAGTTATTGCTCCTTGCGCTTTGCCTCAATACTTGAGAATGTTATTCTTTAATCTAGTTTCCGTTGTACGATCTATTGATGTGAAAATTTCTTGATATATTATATGTATCAGGCTCTTGACCTCAGATATTTTAACGGTCTCTTTAGTAATCGATATGTTATTGTTGCATTTATAATAAAAATCAGTTTGCGTGTGAAAATATGACCTTAGTGAGAAGTACCTATACTGTTATTCTAAGAATAACAAGATTGAGATTTCTATTACTTTTATATAATAAATATTTATAATTATGATAATAAATACTTTTTTCTGAAAATTTGACATTCTAAATTTATTAGGCTTTTAATTAAATGACATTACAAATATTAAAAATAATCCTATTATTTTATGTATAGAATCTGTAAATTTCTAACCATACTAGACTATCAAAACAAGAAAGAACATGTTTGATTGCCCGGTAGTTCTCAAAATTATCTTACTAACACATTTATTTCTGCATTCATCTAGTAACTGTAAGATTACTGGTAAGAAATAAATATATTTTAGAATACCTCATCTTAAAGGCACAAAAATTTATTACGATTTTTTTTCTTTCAGTTAGATGTATCCTTATTACTACTATCTCTTACTTTGAGATTTTTCGTTAGTTCCAATCTTCATTGTAAAATTTGTTCCCATATTAATAGCATTACAAAAATTCTAATTACAATTAAGATCTATTAGTCGAATATAGATAATTTAAAAGCTGTGTCAAGATACCATCTAACAGAGGCACAATATAAAGTAACTTATTTGTATTGCTCACACGGCATACAAAATGAAATATGTTTGTAAGAATATGAATATGATTCAGAATGTGTGAAGCGAGTGTGTACTAGCGGAAGCAAAACAATCTGTTACTACACAGAATAACGATCAAAACCTGCCAAACAAAATGATTCTTATTCCGGCGCAGCGGCGACGCGAGCGAGTCATAAATAAAACAAGAAGCGGTGCGGTGCGGCGATAGAAAGAGACCGCAGCGCGCGCAACCAATTTGCATTGTGAGGCGGCCGGCAAGCGCTTCGAATTCTTATTTCGAATTTTCGAACAGTCGGTCTCCTTCTGCATAATAACATCCGTAAGGGAATGGCAGTTGCTTGGCCAATGGAAGCGCGAGACGAGTTTTCGTGGGAGGACTGGCGCGCTGCGATTGGTCGGGCCGCGTGAGTTTATCACTCGATTTGTCGGCATCGTCGTCACCGCAGTCGCTTACGATTGTCGATTGTCGCCATTGTAGCGAGCCCGCGACGGACGCACGACGCACGACGAACGTGTTCGCGATACGCGATCGAATCGAGGGAATCAATCGTTAACCCATTTGATAAATATGAATCGGTCGTAGTTTGTTTTTACATTGAGTAGTGTTTGTTGTGGTGTGACTAAGGCGAAAGCGGACGACGAGGCACTAACGCAGGAGGAAGGAGCCGCCAACGTGGATCTGGAACTACACCAACGTGCCAGCGGTCACTTTATGAGGTAACTTTTTCAACTTTTTTAGTAACTGTTGTTTATCATTCGATTATTGTATTTTAATTCAGGCAATATTTAAATTTTATCTTATTATAATGAAATTTGAATAAGAAGGTAGGCAAATAAATATGTTAAATAAGAAACAAAGACCTTTTTATCATTCTAAATATACATATTTAAGCTTTTCGCCTACCTGGATCAATAATAATGTTTCGTAAACGGAATTCTTGGATTTTTTGTACCCATTTTGTTCTAAAGTGTTCAAAATTTGTAATTTATGTTTGTCTTTATATGTATATAATTTTTTAAGGCTGTGCACTCTTACATAATAGGTATAATTATTATAATAATCGTTTTCTAATAAGCAACTTGATGGCAAAGGAACCGACAAACTCACAAACACACAGACAAAAATATCTGCCTTAATTACCTGTATTTATTTAAAACAATTAACTATTTAGTGTTTGAATGGAAACATTTACGTAGATCTCACGCCGGCAGTGTACGTACACTCGGCAATTTTTATCCGCCACCATTTCAAGTGATTTAAAATTCGTGAGAGCTATTGTTACTGTGCTGTTTTTTAACCAGAACAACTGATGATACTATGTTTTTGTATATCGGCAGTGGAAACACACTGCAGGCAATGATATAGGAAAAGATATAAAAACAGTTGTTAAACCTTTCTGATTCCGTATCCTGCTATACTAATAAGTTTTGAACATTTAATTATCAATTATAGGAATAAGTTTCATCCAGGAATGAGGTTGGGGAGAGCTACTAAACCTCCGTCGGATCCGCTAATATCTATATAAAAATGATTACTGTCTCTTTCAAGAAGTAAGACAATATGACAGTGGCACTACATTACTATAACCGTGGGTTTCTGACACATGAAACTCTTTATAATGAATATCATCACCCCTATTACAATCTTTGACATAACAGAGATAACGATATAGTTTAAAAGGGGGTTCAGAAATCCACGGTAAGTTTACACATTGTTATGTTTTATATTTGAAATACAAGAACACCGATCTGTGCTATTTAAATGAAGAAGAGTTATCTATATTGCCAACAAATTAATTAAAAACAATTTACTTCTAACTAATATTATAAATGCGAATGTTTAGATGGATAAATGTTTGTTTGAAGGTATCTACAGAACGGCTGAACGGATCTCGATGAAATTTGGCATACATATAGAACACAGTTTAGAAGAACATATAGGCTAAATACTCGTATGTTTTTGTTTTAAGTCGTATTAAGACGGAGTCGCGGACGACAGCTAGTATAACATATGATTTATTGAGTACAATGTTGTATGTATTAAACACTAGTTACTTAACCACGACCCTCTTGCAAACCATTCAATTATTTATCATTCAATACTTATTAGAAATGATTTCTTATCAGATTGTCTGTAATTGGATGTAAACAAGACATGGAAAGCGATCATAATTGGAACCTATGGATTCTTATAATCATCACGCAATAGACATTTTACCTGATTAAACCAACCATGTAATGATACAAACTGGCACTTACCGTACATGGGTGATGTTATGTGTTGTTTTTTTTTATATCATAAGGTGGCAAACGAGTGAGCGGCCACCTGAAATCGCTGAAATAGCGAAGTGACCGTTGCTCATAGACATATGTAATTGTATATGCGTTGCCTGCCTTTAATCGACGGAGGAGAGAATGCACAGAAAGAAAATATTTTCCCTTTACATGCATCCTCTCATCCGGAAAGTCCACTTCCACTTCACATCCTTTCCTTGTAAGAAAAAGGGTGGGAAGGGAAAGGCGACTAAGTAAGGCCTCCGGGACGCGCACTCATCAGACGAAACGCGCAATTGCTTCCACTTGACGCCTGTCTTCTGTGTGGTCGTGGTATTTCACCGGGCGAGCCGGGCCGATTCGTGCGAAGATGTTAAACAAATATCCATCCAAACATTCGCATTTATAATATTCGTAATATCCGCTACGACTTGGGGTCCTTCAAGAAGCGAGCGTATCACCATCTCGGTTTTCCCGCTGCTCGTTAGTCCCCTTCTGTTATAAAAAAAACTGAACTATTAGACCAATAGCTTAGCGGTTAATATTTCGATATGATTTCTGATTTGCGGAGTTTGATTCTTAAAATACATTTTTTGATTTTAATTCGAAAAGTCAATTTTAAAATTCAAAATGTAATTTTTTATTTTAATATTATTTTAAAGGTTATTCATTGTTTCATTAGACTACAGTGGATAGATATATGAATATACTCCTTTACATCTTACTAATATTATGAATACGAATGTTTGGATGGATGGATGTTTGTTTGAAGATATCTCCGGAACGGCTCAACGGATCTTGATATAATTTGGCACAGATGTAGAACATGGTCTGGAAGAACACATACTCATTATTTTTTTAATTCCGCGCTGACAGAGTCGCGGGCGACAGCTAGTTTATAATAAAGAAGCCGTTATCATTCTGTTTACAATAAACCGTTTAAAAGTTGCTTATGAAAATGCATACGTGTAAGATATAAAACTTGCAAGAGTATGCAAAATTGGCCAATACCTTATAATACCAATTAGATGTGTTCAGATCGACTAATGAAGGCACAATCGTCCCATCTTTATTATGGAAGTCGTTAAGCCTTTATTATTTTTACACGTTTACAATAGTTGATGCTCTTTGTGGCGCGCCGACGGCCATTTTGATTTGCTCTTACTGAGTTATTGACCTTAAAAGTGCCTCATTTGTGAGATACGAGCTATAAATGTGTATAACATTGAATCACTGGTTTGAAGGCTTCGTGCTTAATATAAGCGCTAAGTCAGGTATAATTGAACACATCGAGTTGTAAACAGATATGCCCATATTTTGAAAACTAAAGCTAAATGATGTTTGATGGGGAGAGGGTTTAAGCAATCAGTGTTTCTGAGCGACTGACAATTATGATGACGTCACGATGTAACAGAGCAGCGGATTAATTATATCATCCCCATCTTTTATCTTGACAAAACAGAGAAAACATTGTTTTACATTTTGCACTCCGAAACCCACCGTAAGACAAACTGACATTAGACACATGAATAAAATAAGTGAATTCAAAGCTATACGAATATATTAAAACTGCATTTCCATAGTCGAAATATTAGTAAAAAAAGTAACATTGTAAATAGTTGCTGATTAAAATTATAAACATCTGTCTACGTCTTTAATTCACGGGATTATTATTTTTTTCTTGTTATTGGGTAAACACTACAGCATCGTAAAATCAATATTCTACTATACCTACAAAAACGATAAACTATTCATGTGTTACAATATTAAAATCTAACAGATATGTAAATTTATTGTTTGTTTAACCCAAATTTCGATTACACAATCACAAGCGCCATAGTTCCTTTAAAATTGCTGATAACTTTGACTCTAGTTTATAAATAGCGCCATCTATTAGCTGCATTTTAAAACAAAGTTTATAAAATTGAATTTACAAATATCTAAAACTATAAATTGCCTTGTATTTTTATACTACATTTCTCATCTACAATTTAAAAAGTTAAATTAAAATTCTTCCATGTATCTAACTGAAGATACAAAATAACACTGGCAAGGAGAATGTAGGTAAAGAGAGACTAAAATCACTTGAGAATTAAGGCCAGAAAAAGGTAAAAGACAGAAAATAAAAGAATTTTTTTAAAACATTAATTTAAATGAAGAGGAAAAGGCAAATTATAACTTTATAGAACAAAGAAAAAAGAAAAAAAATACTGTAAAGAAATGAAAGTTATTAATGAGTTTGCTTGAAGCAAAGAATCTAGTTCTTAAATACAATGATAAAATAAATTTATCCGTTAAATGGAACTATGTCACAATAATGAGCCTTAAAATGAGAAATTATTTAATTTATAAAATTTTTATTATATTAAAATAGCGTAGCAACATAAAGCGAAAAGGAATTTTAATAAATATATTAAATAAACCATGCTTTAAAGGAAAATTAAAAGATTACTGGATCTATTCCTTGTAGAATAGTTACCAACGCTAACAGAGTTTACACTAGGACATGTGAATTATTACTGTCTTCATTAGTCAAAGCTATTGGGATGTGCCATATTTAAAACTAGCCGTCCGCCCCCGCGGTATGAAAAAAGGAACTTAATTAGTAGCCTATGTGTTCTTCCAGATATGTTCTACATCTATGCCAAATTTCATCGAGATCCATTGAGTTATTCTGGAGATACATTCTTACAAACATCTATCCATCCAAACATTGGCATTTATAATATTAGTGAGACTAGGTTATCATGAAAGGAAATTTTACCATTACCACTTTACCACTATTTTACCACTATTTCTTTGGACATTTTAAACAACATTCTTTGAACATATCTTTCAAGATCTCCAGCATGCTAACAAGGTAATTTAGAATCGCTTCGTACTACGTGCTCAAGTGAAGATTGGAAATCATTTCTGTCGGTGATATGTTAAAACAATCCGTACGTCAGTAGTCGCCGCCGTGTAAACAGTCGTCATGCCCGTTTGCGTACCGTGTTAGCGCCCAGACATGCGCAGGCGCATTGTTCCTACAAATCGGACAAGTTTCGGTCAAAGAGCAATCATACAAATAATCTATACCTAATCTAAAAAGCTTCGGTAAAGGTTTAAAAAAAAATAATAATTACAATCGAAGTAAAAAAAAAACAATTCCAAATAATACTGGCCACAAAGTTGATTGTTACAGAACATAAATATGAAAACTTTTAGTAAAATCTAGGTCTATAATATAATTTCACGATATTTTCGAGCACTTTAACTACAGCAAATTGGTCTGAAAATAAGCAAGTAAGAAGCTTACAACTGTTACAAAAACATAAACGAAATGTAACAATGAATTTTCATGTTCAAAGCAACTTAAATTTATTACTAACCAAGATTTAAGTGGATAAGGCTTAATAGCTTTGCCAATTTTAAACGCATTTGAACCTTCTAGATGTATAATCTTGGTACATTGTCAATCCGACCGTCGGTTATTGGTGGGCAAATAAGAATAAAAAAAACCGCTTCGGCTCCGAATCGTAGCCGCTAACGAGTTAGACAAAGAGTCGTCTTGTTTGCGGCGTTGCTTGCTGCGACCTCTAAGATAGTAGTTTAAACAGTAGCTTGTTTGGACGCCGCGATGTTGCTGGCTCAATTCTCTTGTTGCTTTCGAAGATGAGGTGTCTTTGGAGTAAGTAAAAATTGGATGCGGTATTTGTCAAATCGACGGCTTACAATAGTTATAATTCTAAAGAACAACTGTAGATAAACGAAGCTAATACCAGGGACTCCAAATAATTGTAGAATATGATTTCAAGGTCACGATAAATCCCCTTTCCTTATATGAAAGAGAAAGAAGATACAAAAAGGTGGAGTAAACGAGACAGATATATTCGCACGAATTCGCACAGGCAAACAAAACAGTATTAGGGACTTCTATAAATCTTTATTACCCAATCTCTGCTTTATTTCGATTCGATTTAATTATTCATTTATCTTCTAAACAATATACTTGAATGAATGAACAAGAACGGTGTTAATTGTGTAAAAGTTCTGTTTCTTTTCGTTTTTATTAACTCGAATATACAAAGCCTTGATTAATTTTTACAAGCTTCGAATCGCACATCCGAATAATCGTATATCTGACTAGTCAGTCAACATGTCCGACCTCATCACTCACCAGTCACCAGTCAATCTGCGTGTTTGCGATGCGCGGTGCGCCGACACTGGACAAGTAGCTGTCTTGTTTCTGTTAGACTAACGCATTCCAAATTCAAATGTACGACAATCTAATATTTTTTTTGCTCAACTGAAAAGAGGCAAAGGCTCAACTTTCAGCCTTAGCTACACTTTTGTACCATATTTTGATAATTATGAGTTATTCTTAATGGTGTTAGATGAAAAAAACGAATTCAACTTTATTTTTAAATTTAATTGACAATGATGTAGTGAAACCTGGCATATAATAGGATTCGTAATTTCATATATTAAAACACGACCGTGTGGCCTAATGGATAAGGCGTCGGACTTCGGATCCGAAGATTGCAGGTTCGAGTCCTGTCACGGTCGAAAATTTCTTTTTGTCAATGAATTTGCAAAAACCTAAAAGTAAGTAAACAACTCATCAAATAATATCCTTTACTTATTGCTAGCTTATAAAATAACTATTTAACTAAATATTGAATTAACCACTAAACAATATTACTCACGGCTTATATATTACAAATTGCTTTTACTAACTTTAGAAAAAAAATCTTACATACACAGCCCAAGTAGCCATCAACAGAGAACGTAATTATCACCACACCACTAAAAGTCAGTAGCTGGGCACAACAAACTTGCAGTGTCTTCGGTCTTCGCTCATAAGACTTCGTCCTTGTCACACTCAAACAGGAAGATCAATATTGACTCCGCGAGGACAAACACAAGACTTGTCCTGAAGGCATTATTCCTAGAATTACATTCAGTATAGAAATATCTAGAAAGAAAAGTTCCATTTAAGATTTAATTTCAATTTGTCTTGACGTGCTGAAACATAATTGTTATCTTTTTATTATATCAAAGACGAGGAAAGAGATGGAAATACTGTTGCTGAACATGTAATAGTGAAAACTCATAGGAATATACGAATTTACAATATCTTCGAGTGACAACCCTATCTCGGCCGTGTTATAGGTATTATTGTAGATACACACAAATTCATGTTTCGTATTAATTATGAGAAATGGTTAAAATTAAGAATACATGTTTGATTTCAGACAGAAGCAAATTGCCTTGAAAAATTTATCTTCGACAATCGAAAGTCGTGTGGCATTTGCATCATTCTGTGGTTTGCTGTCAGCGTCCTCTAGCGTAAAATAAATAACATTACAAAATAATTATTTAAAAATCACCCCCCAGAGGGTGTGAAACATATGTTTATATTATCCAAATCGTTAACAGATTTATATTATGGGTGCGTAAGGGTTGGATTCGTAAGAGGGTATGTTTCGTTAGTTCAAGTGATACCTCCCCGCGGGGATTTGCGGTTTCAACATATTAATTTAGCAGCTCGTTCAACATCACTATTGGATTTGTTACGTCCGCCCGCCGCCGCCGCGCCACGACCGCGCCACCGCTGTGCCAACGTCGACAACTAATTTGTAAATGGTTTCACTGAGTTAATTAGAAATTTCGGATGATTTATACTATTTGCTAGGTCTTCATTTGTTATGGATAGATTGAGGTTTGGTTAACGAGTTTCATTTGTTATTAAGATCAATAAAACTTTCTTAAAAAGTCTTACGATATTTTCTGAAACTCATGTTTTCTCTGAATCTCTTGTTTCTATCAGTTCAACGGATGAATATTTTCTTTTGAATAGAAAGGTTGCCTAAATGTGACTATAATAAGAGCCTTTATCTTGAAGTGCCTCTTCAAGACAACCCAAGTTTAGAAACCGCAAAAAGGCGACTTACTTAAGGAAATTAGAGTAAGACTCTTGAGAGGCAAATCCTCGTAAGGGGCTTTGAGCCAATCAGAGACAAGCGTGTGATCGCTTATAAGCAGCCAATTTAAAAAGCGCCCTCTTTCTTATGCGCGATGTATTAATATTTTCCAGTCCCGTGCACACTGTAATTGTCGCAGGAGTATTAAAAGTTGCGATTGTTGCGCACGTGTGCAGGGGCCCTAACAATGGACGCGACACCGTCGGGGAGATGCGACTTATATTTTTAGGATAATTAAAATATTTTTGCGATCATCTCAAATTGATGGCGCACATTATCTCGATACCCCGGGGTGTTGATGAAATTGCTAATTTTAAATACAGATTTGTCAAATACTTTATTAAAGATGTTATATGTTATCCATGCAGCCGTTCCGCAAATACTTTCTAACAAACATCCCAATATCACATCTTACTATAATAATATTATACATGTGAATGTTCTGATGGATAGATGTATGTTTGTTAGAAGGTATCTCCGGAACGGCTCAACAGATCTTGATGAAATTTGGCACACATGTAGAAGATGTCTGGAAGAACACATAAGCTACTTATTAAGTTGTTTTAATTCCTCGGGGACGGAGTCGCTGGCGACAGCTGGTTTACAATATCAGTAAAAGATATTTGTTTCATTTCAGTGCCGCTGGTGCGATGTGCGAGCGTGCGGGCTACGGCAGCACGATGGGACACTTCCCAATGAGCCATATGTCAATGGGGGCTATCGGCACGATGGGAGCGATCGCCATGAACGGACAGGCCCAACAAAAGAAAAGCCAGGAGGAGCATATCAAGCGACCCATGAACGCGTTCATGGTGTGGTCGCGCCTACAGCGTAGGAAGATAGCTCAGGACAACCCTAAGATGCACAACTCAGAGATCTCGAAGAGGCTAGGTAAGAATTGATACAAAATCAACTTATTAGGATATCTATGGGCTATGATCACTTCACTATTTTAACAAAATAAGGTTGCTTTACCACTTTATTGAAATTAACCCTTCCCACCCTCTTTCTTATAAGGAAAGGATGGGAAGTGGAAGTGGACTTTCCGGATGAGAGGATGCATGGAATGGGAAAATATTTTCTTTCTGTTCATCCTCTCCTCCGTCGATTAAAGGTAGGCAACGCATATGCAATTGCGTATTTCATCACCTCGTATGTCGTCACCTCGCTATTTCAGCGATTTCAGGTGGCCGCTCGCTCGTTTGCCACCATCTGATATAAAAAAAAATTAACAATTTTAATGTTTACAAACATATCAACGTTACTTTAGATGTTTCAGGTTAAGGTCGAATTTTTAGTTAGTGCTAGAAAAAAGGCGACAGTAAAATAAATCAATGAAAATTTTGAAAACGTACTTTTTAACAAAAGACACTAGTTCGCTATACTTAGGTTAGTCATTGTCAATATTACTAAGGACACTGCACGTACTTTGTTCATAAATATATTAGAATGAAACTAGTATCGATTACATAATAATCGATGAATAACGAATAACATCTCTTATCCAATTTATAAAATTTGAATACTTACTTTTTATAACACAAACCAATAATTTTAATATCAACTTCTATTTTCCTATCGAAATTTCAATTCGATAAACATCCGTTACGATAATATTGTATCAATCTATTCTTAATCAAAATTAAGATTCGTCGGAGATGAATCGACAGTTGTGGTGATATATTGTTGAATAACCAATCAGTTATAATGCAAATAACTCACGGGCCCCCGGTCCTTCATAGACAGTGGTATTTCAATTCCAATCTACATCACGCATATCTAATCTATATTAATATACAAACTAGTGTTAAGTCGGTAGAATTCATTAATTAATATAACGTTCGATAATTAATTTAATTAATTATAATTAATCATAATTAATTTAATTAATAGTAATTAATTTGACACATGAAAGATCTTGCAAAGTAATACAACTCATCATTTGCTTATGCCAACATGTATCTGGTCTAATTAAAATGTTTAAGGCAAATATTATTGTACCAAAATTCCTCGATAACATTACTAAAAGAATTGAAGGGATGGTACTTACTCTACTTACTTGGAAGCCTATCGAATTAACAAGGCTTAAAACTTTTGGAAGTAGTTAGATGTCAAAAATATTAGAATCTGAGTTCTTATTAGAAATTGGGACGTAGACGAAAACTTCCTTCAATGAGATATTTTATCTAGACTAGAAAAGACTGGCAGTGATGTTATGATATAACGTATAATGAACATCACGATACAATCAAATTGCAAAACGATTAAAACATTTAGAACAGATTTAAAATTAAAGCATAGTAAAAAAATTGAACGTCGCACGAAAAAAAAAGAGGGCGCAATCATGCGGCAGGAGCGCCGCAGCGGGACACCGGCCACCGAATTAATCAACGACGAAAAGTAAGCAAAACTCAAGCCCAACACAGAGAATTTAAAAATGTTCAGAGAGAAGAGACAGGGGAAGAGACAGGGGTGGAAGAGTGGGGAAAAATAAAACCGCCGCCGCTGGCCGCCATTCTGCCGGTGACGGCGAGAGGAAGCGCCATTTTCTATTTTTTCCCTCGTTTTTCAACGGTGCCTTGTGCGGTCTGCTCCGCATAGATACACTGTTTACACGTATTGTGTAGTCTCTTGTTAGTTTGTTGATTGTGAAACTGCTACGATATGCTCCACCTGATCGTACATATTAACCAATAAGATAACAGACATCATTTCCCGATCTCTTCAAAATTATGTTGCTCTTAAATCGCTTAGATCATTCTATTTACTTGGCTTACATACAGCAGAGACCATTCAAAGCCAGGAATCTCATTTTAAACGAATAATACTGATATTGGTAAACATGAAACATAAAAACAACTTAACCACTGTTGCTGTACTACGCGGGTTGTAGGAGTTAAGATGGGGAGGGGTTTGTTAAATCAGTTTCTTTTTACGAGCGCATTGTCCTCAACAAACAGCGTATCATTTATTCATGCCATAATTACGTACATCGAGTGCTATTGTAAAGATCGACAAGTTTCATTTTGCAATTTTTAAAACATTTTCACGACCCAGACTAAACCTACTGCTGTCACATTAATATCCACATAATGGACACTATTGGAGTCCCTAATGTAGATTTTAAAACTACACTAAGGGGAACGCTTAGTGACCAATGAAGGCCTTAAAGTGTACTAAGTACAAAGGGTTAGAAGTACATTCTGATTTGAATCATTCTTACAAGTAAGGATCATTCTTATAAGTCTTAAGAATACAATTATTTACGGTTATTTAACCGTTTAAGTAAACCGCAATAACTAAAAATAAAATAAAATGAGAAAAACAAATGACAAAACAAGTTGTCTTGTTGTCAAACGTCAGTATTTTGTTTAACAAATGAATGGAATCATCAATCAAAAACAAACAAAAGATCAAAATAATGGAATATCATTTGAAACCATTTAAAAATGGTTCGTGAATCGAGTACAGATGGCAGATTTGTGTTAATACCTGTCGATAATGAACGGGGAGCATTTCGTTCGCTCCATTGTCTACTCGCATTAATAGATCGGTACACAAAACGTGTTTTGTTCGCGAACCAATCGCGACGTCGAACGCCCGACAAATGTCGATGCGTTCGACAAAGCTGTTCGCGTAATGTTCAATGTTCACTCCCTTCCTATCTGTTCACTATCGAAATATGCAGACAATATAGTATACATACGGATAGAAAATTATTTTTAAAAAGTGAAAATTCTTAAAAAAATAATAAAATTTAATTTAATTTAATGATTAATTGAATTACTTCCAATTCATGATGTAATGTATTTTTTGCACACTGTATTATTGCTTATCTCTGACAATACTTACAACTTGAAACTGATATCAAGAACCAAATCTTACTAATATTATAAATGCGAATTTTTGAATGGTTGGATGTTTGTTAGAAGGTATCTCCAGAACATCTGGAAGAACACATTGGCTACTAATTAAGGTTTCTTTAACTCTCCGAGGACGGAGTCGCAGGCGACAGCTAGACGTAGAATTATTGATCGAGTGTCGAAAGACATATTCCCTTATAACATTTCACAAAAAACAAGTAGTTAACTCTTATCCGCCGTGTGTCGCCGTGTTTGTTTACCTCGCTGTCCGATGCACCAGCGTTCCCTCAATAATTCCCTCCGCCAACTGTTAGGGGCGTCGCTCCGTAGTTAATATTAATTAAGGGTGGGGGTGGTTCATTGTACTTCATGTAATTGCTTTCCATTTATCGTCGAGGTGTCGTACAACCCTAGCAAGACACCTTTATCCTGTCATTTTTTAATTTGTAAGAAATACTTATGTCTTTTGTGTAATAAATACTTAATTGTTTTTAAGCTTTAACGTAACTTTAAAAAACAAAAGAAAGATTAAATTATCTTTAGCTTACCTATTGTAAATGTTTTTAATTTTATTTTTAAATAGAGAATTAAAATTGCTCTTTTTTTAAAAAAAGGTGCTCAATTTTGGCGTGTTATTTAAAAAAAGAATCCATATTCTTGAACTACATCCTTAATACGTTCTTGACTCACTTATATATAGAATAGAGGTTCATGTTATATAATGGTTATATATTACATAACTATTAATTCAACTGTTTTTAATTGTTATTGAGCTTTTTATAAGTTCCTTTTCAAATTGAGTGAATAACACAAAAAGTGTAAACTATCCGAACGAAGTAATAGTTTTTGTTAAGCCAAACATAGCAACCCTATTATCCCCCGATCACTCCTAAAGTCATTACCCCATCTAATCATCCACGCCCCACTGAAACTCGAATTACATAATACGAACATATGTCGCAGTTGGATTCCAATTTACGTCGATTTTCCTCGCTCACTATATACCCAACTTTTTAACTTTTGTAATATTTTTTGTTTCAACCGCCTGCCCCATTTTTTGTGGCTTAAAGTGTAATTAAAGCATAGCGCCAACAATACCGAACGCCATTGGCTCTAATCCAGCATAGAGAAGCATCCAATAGCAGGCACGTCTGTGATCTCACAGCGCGGTGATCGTTCCACAAAGGTGTTTTTCTATCCACGTCAAAGAAACATTGCATCGTCGGATCGAATAACTATGTACTATGCTGCAAGAAATCTATTAAGGGCAAACACGGTGTGAACGCGATGGAATGACTGAGTGTTTTCCTCGCTTTAAACGGGAGCTGGTATGTTGGCAAACGCCACTGAATCGATATGAATGCTGGAACTAATCTATCGCTAGATAGTTTGTGATGATATTTAGAAAAACGTATCTTACAAAATGTTTGTCTTTGGTGTATTCAATACAACATTTGGAAAAATTTCTTCCATTATGTTAGAAATATTAATATTCTAACTTTAAATACTTACGTATAGACTGACAAGGCTATCTGAACCGGTGGACATAAGTGAAACTAAATTATGACAGCTCACTAGCGCCCCCCTGTCAACGTTAAAAATGTCACAAGATCGTCTTCGCACGTTTTTTTGTTTAAGTAGGTTTTATATGTACTGTGACGGAACCAAGCGCGATAGCAGCGCCTCTCACCGGTTCAAACATCCTTGTTTGACCCGGTTTGAAACAAATTCATTATCACACTCAAGAATGTATAGAATCACAAAGATTCGTATGGCCAATTTAAACAAAATTCTTGATTGTTTGATGTGTCAATACGATATGTTCTAAAAGCGCTCGCGCACAAACATCCAACTACTTAAGGAGTCACGGGCACGATCGACAAGAACCGGCTTATATCTGAGCAAACATTTGAAGTGCAGGCGCGCCGATATTGGCCAACGTTAAAGTAAAACCCAAATATCGATTCACCGACGCAAATAAGAGAATGGAAAGGATCAAAGTCTCAATCTCAGCTGTCAATTCAACGCATCAAAAAATCTTACAATTATTTTTGAATCATAAACAAATCTGGCTGCTAAGGAAGGAAACACAAAGAAACCTAAAGATGGTCTCCATTAAAGTTTCAAACGAGATATATAATACTTTTTTCTTACACTGTTCTGCAATGTATATGGAAGGGATATAATGATATTTTCTTTCATTATAAGTACGTGGATGTATTGTAGATTTCTATTATTTCGTTACGAATTGAAAGTTATTGTTAACGTTTGTTGTGTTTTTTGAGTTGTGCTTTCGTTATGTTTTTTGTTATTCTTTCCAGTGCTGATTATATTTATATAAATGAAAATATCATTGTATTTTATAACGATGTGATTGCGAATTTTAATGTAACGCAAAGAACTTCTTGATGCCACTAAGATACGAAGACAACCGTGAGGTGCCATGTTTCTTGCAAGAAAAATTCCTCTACTGAAATATTCATACAATATCATATTGTTACCTTAGGTTTTTTCTTAAGAAAAATCAGTGTTTCGACAATCAACATTAGATTATTATTTATAAAATAATATCAACAACTTCAACTGCCTCGTATTCTCTCTTCGAATAGCTCTCTTAAAATGAAACATTCAAACTAATTTCATTTCTAAAATGTTTCCTTACACATTCAATAATCATTGTAAAAATTGTTATCGTCACCACTGAAACACATTTACGTCGATTCACCGAAAACCAAAAAGAGAAGCTATTAAGATTTAATAAAATCATGACCTAAATACCATTTCTTACCATTTCAATTTTCCGGACGAAAGGGTGGCGCGCCTTCACCGTGCCGTCTTTGTTGCTCCCCCCCTCCCGAACCTTCCCCCCACCCCGGTGCCACCCCCGCCGGCCCATTGTCGCACGGCACACAAGCTTTCAAAGTAATGAAGAGCATTTTCGTCCGATTCTGAACACAATGGCCGTTTTAATACAACGCAGAGAGGAAACTCTTTGTCGTGTTGTGTATTGTGCCCAATGCGAGTGTGTTACATACGCCCCGTTGTTTTTTGTCTTGCTCTTTGTTTGTGCGATTGTCGTTGACAAAGATACGTAATGTAAAACATCTCTGTCGCGACATTACCGCCGGCTTTCATGAGCGACTCGCGAACTAACAGCTACGAGCTGATTCGCATTTCCAATCTGCAATCGACTTCACTTAGGGAAATGACGTTTCTTCTGTTTGAAGTTGTTTACAATACATTATTATTGTATCTAGAAACGTATAATAAGAAATATTTCTATGTAAATGTTTAATTATTAAGTAATATTATATTTTAAAATAAGAACTTTTAAGCCGAGTCTGTTGGTGGAATTTGCGTGTGAAAATTACTCTATCAAATAGCAATAGTTTTAATCATGTACCAATTCCACGACATTCATTTGTCAGGTATAGTATCGTCATAAAATTTCATGTGTATTAAATCGTTTGATACCTCTTTACGCGTCTGTGAGAGGCAATCATTGCTCTGTGTTGCCGTTGCCATTGTTTGCCGAGAAGGCGGGCTGTAGGAAATAATTATTGTAGAGTGGCAACACTTTGCAGTGACGGCACGTGTCCCCGGCGAGTTCGATTGGCAATTGTTAATTAAATTTGGAATAACTGACTATTCAGTACTTTAATAAAAAGTATTTTAGGGACAAAATTTAACTTGAAAGGGTGTTGTATCGATTTCCCATACGTTATGTAAGCTTTCATTCACACAGGCGCTTTTTATCGCGCGTTAAAGAGTTTGAATAGAACAAATGTATTTCCATGTAACTTGATACGGAAGCGTTTAAACGCGGCACTTTTTTTATCGCGCATTTGCATTTTCAGCGCTGGATGAACAGGACAAGAGTAATTTTAAAGCGTTCTTCACTCAGGTGCCCCTAATGCTGAGTTTTAACGCGGCGTCAAAAAAGCGCGCGTGCGTATTAGGGCTAAAGGTTTTGTTAGCCTTAGAGAAGTTTTCATAGTTACATAAAAGAATTGTAGCAAAACTAGAACACGTATAGGTAAGATTAAGTATAGACCTACCAATAATTCGTCCAGTTTTTTTAATTTACTTACAAAAAGATGAAACAAATGAATGTAATATACTTAAAGCAATAAAATTTAACATAAATAATGACCTAATGAATAGTAACCTAACGAAGAGCGTCGGTGGCTCAGTGGTCAAGCACTTGACTTGCAATCTGCAGGTCCTGGGTTCGAATCCCGCCATGTACCAATGTGTTTTTCGATTTCCGATTTACATATGTACATTTATCCAATGTTCTTACGGTGAAGGAAAGCATCGTGATGCAACCTGCACATAACTGTGAAGAAATTCAAAGATATGTGTGAAGTCAACCAACCCTGACTAGGTCAGCGTGGTTGACTATGGCCTAATCACCCTTAACTTAGGGCAGGCACCGAGCCTCTCGGTGGGGACGTATAGTGAGCTGATGATGATGAATAGTAACCGAAGATATATGTATAGTGTAGTCGTATTGAGACGTGGTACAGAAACAATTCATAACACAGAATACTTTACACCAAATGCTAAAACTATAATTTGCATTAAACAAACAAACAGAAACATTAACAATCGTCATATCAACGTTCAGTGCTGCATTAACATCACAATTACTCGACTCATTGTCATCCGAAACAAAGGCATAGGGAAAAATTCTTAGCAACATTTGTCCTCCTTAGGCTGACTACAGTGTCGACATTGTGCGACACAATACGCACAAAACCTGCGAGTTGGAGCGACAGCCGTGCACCGTGTACTATTGTTGGAAAACGGGAAATCGCGAAGCTTCAAGACACATCATTGTCGTTGTAAGGCCCCGCGTATGTTTTAGCCGGCGCGGTATTGTGCAATGCAAATGTCTCCGTTGTTATACGAGATGATGTGTAATTAGTTTGCTTTATTGATAACTGAATAGTTCGTTTACATGCAAATTTAGTTCGGCCGCTGTGGAGCGTGTTTCCATTGCGTTTTAGTATTGTTTGAAAATGTTGATTGGTGTTACGTAGTTAGGCTTGCGCTTTAATTTGCACGTATTTATCAACGTAAACAGATTGACGTGAATATTTCACGTATATTTATTGTGAAAAAGCTTTGCTTTATAACGTCTCTAAAAGATTTTAGAAAAGACAAACTATCAAGAGGGAAAAATTTTTTAGACGGAAATAATTTTTTAACAAAATTTAGGTCAATTTTTTCACTGTAAACGCTTTAGAGTTGTCCTGTTTCTCGGTTTGATTATGACCTAAAACAATGAATATAGTGTATCAGTTAGAAATATCATGAATGCATACCTAACGACCGCGCCGTGCTGGCCGTCCCACAGGCCGACAAAAGGCAGCCTCCCCAAAGTATCGACAGAATAATGAGGATCCGGGAAAAACTTGTGTAGCGGAATGAAAAGCGCAAATTCGTCATTAGGAGGCGCTTTCCGCCATTGTTGTATGCGTCCCTTTTCTATAACAGATACTCCGCGGGGGTGGGAGCGAGAGGACAGTACTGTCGGATTGTTCCTTTCAATGTTGGTGACATTGTTTTCGCTTTTGTGCTCGCCTGAATCAGGATTGTCTTGTCTGTTTGAATGGACGGTGGCGCCCCTCCACGGTATCGATGGGATGAATAAAGCCTTCCCATAAATGGGGGGAGACAAAGGGTTGGTCTCTTGAATCGAGCTCGGCTGGTCGCCGTGCTTTCGATTATATTGTATCGATTGAAAGGCTTTGTGTCCGCAATGAGGGATGGTTTAAGCAAATTACTTTACTCTTTTTATCTCAATGGTACAATAGTTTGAAACTTCATGATTCCATTTCAGTGATCAAAGTCGTGTTCATTAAATCTAGATTAATAATATTTAATATAACAAGGTTGTACTTTTGCTATCCGAATATTTAACTCTTAAATGAGTTTTGAGACAAAACTCATGTACAATATTAGGTTATTACGTTACATAAAAACTTATTTGACCATGTAATGCTTTTTTCTTCTCAATTATTCGGCTTTAAGGTTTCAATTACCTATATCGTTTTCTCTTGAGAAAGTGGATAAGAAAAGTTTATTTAAAAACTAGTGAATGATTGTAAAGCAACTTTACTTTTCATAGGTGCAGAATGGAAGCTTCTATCAGAAGATGAGAAGCGGCCCTTCATAGACGAGGCGAAGAGGCTGCGGGCCATGCACATGAAGGAACACCCAGACTATAAGTACAGGCCGCGGCGGAAGCCAAAGACCCTCAGGAAGGAGGGATACCCCTACTCCATACCCTACCCCAGCGTGCCTATGGATGCGCTCAGAGCTGGTAAGTCTGTCACACCCCTTACTTGCTTTTAAGCGTTTCATGGAACACGGCAGACGGCAAATGGCAGTAATTGCACTATCGCAAAGTTAAGAAAAAGTGCCATTCTTTCTCAGCCGTAAGTCGTCCACTGCTGGGCATAGGCCTCCCTCAAAGATCGCCACGACGATAGGTCCTGTGCTATCAGTGCCATACAAATTAATGTTCTAAAATAATGCTGCTTGTTATAAAACGTGCCACATTGTATATATAAATACTACAGTAGTCCAATATAAGAACAAGAAAGGTATCTCTACCTAATCGTCTACATTTAGTCCTGCCACATATCGTAGAATTTCATGTAGAAAATGTTAAGAGAGAATCCAAAGGACCGATATATTTTTTTCGTTAATAAAGGTTTTTCTCTTACCTGAGATTCTCGCTTATTTGATTCTCGCGTTGTCCGTCGAGACATTGACTCTTTCACACTTATCCAGATTCCACTGTGATAAAATTGTAATTCTTCTTCTTCTCTTCTAGTGCCTCTTCAGTCTTGAAGGTTGGCCGCTAACTTGGAATATTTGGTTCTGACAAGCGCAAGGCGAAACAGTTCCTCTGCTGACCTAATCCCCGTCCACTCCCTAATATTACGTAGCCACGAATTTTTCCTACGTCCAGCGCGTCTCTTGCCGTCAATCTTGCCCATCATTATCAACTGAAGTAACTAAAAATAAGTAAAATTGTAATACTTTAGAATAACTATTCAATTTACTATTCATAATAATCATCAGTGAATACAAATTAGCTAACAAATCAAATATCATTTAAAACAGAATATTTTACGTTACAGAAAGGCTTAGCATCAATAAAACACTTGTTCAAACATTTGTTCAATTGTTTGAAAACATTAACAAACTTTACTAATAGTTTATAAACTGAATAAAATCAGAAGAACAGAGAGAGAGAGTTTTTAACAGTGGTAGAGTCCAATTTAACATCTTCGCACGAATTGGCCCGGCTCGCCCGGTGAAATACCACGACTACACAGAAGACAGGCGTGAAGTGAAAGCAATTCCGCGTTTCGTCTGATGAGTGTGCGTCCCGGAGGCCTAATTTAGTCCTCTTTCCCTTCCCACCCTTTTTCTTATAAGGAAAGGATGGGAAGTGGAAGTGGACTTTCCGGATGAGAGGATACATGGAAAGGGAAAATATTTTATTTCTGTGCATCCTCTCCTCCGTCGATTAAAGATAGGCAACGCATATGCAATGCAATTGCGTATATCTATGGGCAACGGTCACTTCGCTATTTCAGCGATTTCAAGTAGCCGCTCGTTCGTTTGCCACCTTATGATATATATAAAAAAAGACAGGTCATTGATTGGGTAAAAATTGTTACATTAAATTGTCTGAGCTATTAAAAAAATATATCATATAAATTGTGTGATTACTATTTATTTCTAGATGTGATATCTAAACGAAAATATCAAAAAAAATGTGAAAAAAATTGTCTTTACAAATTGTATTTCAAACGCCATCTTTTAGAAAAATATGAAACTAAAACATATGTATAATCCTTTTTATTAAATACAAGCTGTCGCCCGCGACTGCGTCCGCGCGGATATATAAAAAAACTTAATTAATGTAGCCTATGTGTATTTTCAGACTATGTTCTATACGTATGCCAAATTTAATCGAGATCCGTTCAGCGGTTCAGAGATATCTTCAAACAAGGATATGCTCTTCAAGGCATAAATTCGAAAAAAAAATTAATAAATATTATCCTATGTCCGTCTTCTGTCTCTAAGCTACCTCCTCACCAATTTTCAGCCATATCGGTAAAGCCGTTCTTGAGTTTGAAATATTGTAACTAACACGACTTTCTTTTATTTATATAAGATTTATTTTTAAATATCAGTACAAATTATGAGAAGTAAGGAATATTCGCACGCTCATCTAAGACACCACTTTTGATAATATTAACTATTATAAAATAAACTTGCCAATATCTAATTTACTTTCCAATAAACAATTACAACGCACGAGTTTAAGCAGTTAATGTTTTACTATAGCCGTGTCACTCTGTCTTTTATTTTTTACATCAAATAATTAAACTTCATTTGACACGAACTGTCAGAGTTGTTTGTTTTTAGTCGGAAAGGCGCACCGCAACCCGCCATTATGCGCTGTAAAATACTGTTGGCTTTATAACATTCTGTTACAGATTATCAACGAAAAAATCGCTGCGATGTTACAAATGAGCTTTAATGAAGATAATTTTAATTTAACCTTAGGTTTTTTTAATTCGTATTAGCCTTTGTTTATGGTAAAACGTTTATTCCTTATCGTATAGCGATGTTCGACGAATTTATAATTATTTAAAGCTCAGTAATTTAGGTCTGAAAACTTAACGTCTTCTAACATTTAATTATGCACAAATTTTGAAGTATCATTAGAAGTTGCTCAGATGTTTTATAATTATTCTATTTTACTGTTATACGTAAACTACGTTCGTTACTTAGAGAAAATGTTAGGACAAATTTAGAAGTAATAAGTCCCATGCCACTAAAATTTACCAAAAATATAATCAAAAAATTTATCATACTTAATCAACAAACCGATGAACAGTGATGAAAAATGATGATGTTTTCAATATTACAATGTAATCGTTGACCCCTTTGTTTCGTCTACAATATTTTATATTTATAAATTTCATCTCCCTATCAGAATGTACTACTGTCACCTTACTTGGCCAAGTGCATTTGAAGACTAAACGCGGCACAGTACCGCCGCCGCGCCGTGCCGGCCGCGACAAAAACCACGTACTCAGTCACGATTTTCACTCGTGACTCCCAAACTAAGACGCAATAAAAGACAACTTGTTCTTTTATAAATACAATCTTTTGTTATAAAACGTATCCATTATTGCACTAACGGGATTACCGCGACTAATAACAGCAGCAATAATAAAAAATACTTGCCCAGTCATTGTCGCGAGCACGCACTAAACAGTACATTTGGTAATCGAATTTTAACAAGTACCTACATTCTAAAATATTTGATATCTCGCTTGAATCTTTCTTACTCGTAAACATTACTACAAGAATCAGGTTTTAACAGTGAAAGAGCCCGCTTTAACATCTTCACACGAATTGGCCCGGCTCGCCCGGTGAAATACCACGATCATACAGAAGACAGGCGTGAAGTGGAAAAAATTCCGCGTTTCGCCTGATGAGTGTGCGTCCCGGAGGCCTAATTTAGTCTTCTTTCCCTTCCCACCCTTATTCTTATAAGGAAAGGATGGGTAGTTGAAGTGGACTTTCCGGGTGAAAGGATGCATGGAAGGTAAAATATTTTCTTTCTGTGCATTCTTTCCTCCGTCGATTAAAGATAGGCAACGCATATGCAATTGCGTATGTCTATAGGCAACGGTCACTTCGCTATTTTAGCGATTTCAGGTGGCCGCTAGCTCGTATGCCGCCACCTTATGATAAAAAAAGGTTACATCTTTTTATATTTTTTTATGTACCATCTTTATTTACAACATAACAAGGTATTTGTAGTATAAATAAACTCAAAATACTTACAATAAACTCCTTTGATAGAACTTATCTGATTGATGTTTTCCATAAGGTTAAACAGTGAATCAAACAAGTGCCAACATGACCCCAAACAAAACTATTTTACTCCGATATTGAACCGCAGTAACAGCATTACATTTACCCTCATTGTAACAACGGCGCGATAATACGCGAGTCCGCAAAACATCCCTTTCAACGTCTAACGCGACCCCAAACTGGCCTTTAAAAAGCGAAAATTTTCAATAAGTTTAATCGCGTGTCAACCGGGGAACTTTGACGTACCCCCGCAACTAAATCCATTGTCCCCTTCTCCCCCGCCCCAGGGCTTTGACAGCGAAAACTGTCAACTGTCAAAAGCAGTCAAGGAGGTTTAAACTATGCAGTAGTGAACGGTTCTGCGTATTTGGTTCTCTATTGTTGGATAAAAGGGAATTGAACGTTAGACCTATACGGCTTTGTGTAAGGTATTGCAAGGGAGTCTTCATTTTTACTTGGGAATAATCCCTAAGTTATATGTAGTAAGTGTTACTATATTTCTAGACTAGATATAGACCAAAAGAAATAAAGAAATAGTAGGATGTGTTTGGAAATCTTAACTTACCTTGCCTCAATAATATTTTAACGATACTGAAGATTATGAATAATATTAACAAGTGGTATAATAAGTAATAGCCGAAAAAGCGACGGGCCGCGTCCGCGACATAATATCAGTCCCACTCACCCCGATGAAGGGCCCCCGATGGGCTCGAAACTAGTCGGTGACGCCACCGGACGAATATACGTGAGTGTTTAGCCGTTTTTATATCAGTTTATTATAATGTCTCACGAAATTTTGAATAATTTAATAGATTTAATATGACTAGGTTTTCAAAAATAGTTATAAAAAGTATCTCGATAACAATTATTCAGTTACGTAACAGTAGATCCAATGTTTTATTTATAAGTATCAACTGTCCCTCGTAACTTCGTACCTGTCACGAACGTACCCTAATCAGTCCGTAACGTTCTCTATTGTAGTCTAACCTTGACTTTAGACTTAACTTAGAGGTCTGTGAGCACGTGAGATTTGACTTTTTATAACATCCCAAGGCTTAATAATAAACTAAGTGCTTAATTACATAATTTCAAGAATATAAAATTCAAAATAAGGCAATCGTTAACAGAAGAAAAATAAATTTGGACTCGAAAGGTCACGTGTTATTAATTCTAATGTCTTTAGATTGTTATTTAATAATTGTAGTGAAATAAGTAACAGAAATTAAGAGGCAAATTATCAAAGAATTTGTCTCCATTGGCAAGGTCATTGAACTCGCATCATGACCGCGCGACCGGCCGAGCGGAACAAGCGAAAGCCTTCCGAGAACCAGACGAAAACAAATCAATTGAAGTGGACTTAAAGAGCAATGTGCACGATCACATTTTTTTCACTTACTCTAACATTAAAAATATTAAAGCATTGTCTCAGCTGATTTCGAAACAGACCCAGTAGAAACTTCAACAACGACTCAGTCAGTTTTTCATTAAGAACTCACGAATGATCTTCGGGATGCACACATTGCCAAGTTAGTTTACTACAAAACTCTTATTAAGTGTAAATTAACAAAATTATTCTATACGTAAGAGTATTGATACTTTACTCGATACTTGTAGGATATAAATTTGTACCTGATATTGTGCTGGATTACATCTGGATACTTATCAGCATTATACACTTTTGTGACAGGAAAAACGAGCAAATAAATACATATAAAGTTCAGTCATCGATCTAGCTGGCAGTAACTCATTTGTACAAACTGCGGTATAAAGTAGGCGTGGCCGACACGTGTGTTACGACCCTTATTTAAGGGTCAGGACGCACTGAACTCTGGAATAGCTATTAAGTTAATTGCAGACGCGAATTTATGTCGGATGTTAAAGTGGGGTGAATTTTAAGCATCGCGCTTGCTTGTTCAATTAGTTTAAAAGATTTGGCGACGAACCGTTCGAGCGTGCGTTGCTTTTTATTAGTTGTTTGCGAAAAATCGTTTTTTATAATAATAACATAATATACAATTAAATAGTTAATATATAATTAATCTATTCATAAGTGAATTTGAAATACAATTAACTTTTAATATAATACTTTGGAGATTTGTTTTTAATTCTTAATTGATTATGCCACTTTTCAATAGGAAACTGTAATAAACAGTGGAATTTACATCTCTCAATTCCAAGGGCATGTGTCCAAATTACGTCATTAGTTAAATAAGTATGAGCAGTAATTTTGGTCAGATTGCCCTTCAGAGTGGTCTGTGGGCGGCGCCCGACCGAGTGTGTCGCGACCCTAATGTTTGCTGTAACGCCGCTTCGGCACGCGCCTGCCGCGTGTGTCGCAGCCCTTATGCACTGCTTTTACGCTATTTATGTACAAAATATAAATTTTGTCAATAACTGTCGATATGCTTATAAATATAAAAACGATATGTCTTATTACTACTAGATAATACTGTCGCCCGAAACTTCGTCTATCAGATTTAAAAAAAAAATGACAAGCCTATGTGTTCTTCCAGGCTATGTTGTAT
Organism: Papilio xuthus; assembly: GCF_000836235.2. Taxonomy (NCBI): domain Eukaryota; kingdom Metazoa; phylum Arthropoda; class Insecta; order Lepidoptera; family Papilionidae; genus Papilio; species Papilio xuthus. The sequence goes on along the minus strand of NW_013532897.1, from coordinate 484,894 downwards.
ATCTTTGACAAATTTCAGCGAGATGCACCAGGCGTTCTGTACATACCTTGTAACAAACATCCATCCATCCATCCAAACATTTGAATTTCAATATAAGTAAAATAGTAAGATATAAGTAACAAATTTATCTTTATTTTAGCAGGCAAATTATAAAAATGTTTAAGCTCCAGCTAAAAGACTATCATCTTTACGGTACAGCTTACAAAAACATTGTTGTCCCTGTCATTCTCTTTGAAAAAACTGAAACACTATACTTTTGTACAGTCCGATAGTAATACTGTAACGTTACACATCCCCCAACTGCTACTGTTCACATGTTTGCTAGACAAATTTCACTAACGTATGCCCAAACAGAAGCACATGTTAGTTTTTAATAGATCCATTGTGTAAGTGTATCGAGCAAACATTGCGATGACTTACAAACTAACTCTTTGTTTGATTTTAATTGGTGCTGTTAGTACAATTGTGCACAAAAGTTTTTTGTTACAAAAATTCAATTTAAAAAAAAACAATAGACAGTACTTGCGTTTTGATTATTATTGGACTTTAATTCTATATTGTTTATATTCGTTATATTATAGATAATTTTTGATATTAAAAAAATCAAGGAAACAAAACGGTTTTCTGTTTGGTTTGTTGCATACAAAAATAATCTCATAAAGCTTCAAATTATTCTAAAACATTATCAGATTCATTTAATAAGACGTCATATTTTGTCATATCTAATTTATTTAAACTTATGTTAATAGTATCTTAATTTAATAATAAAGACACCTAAGGATGTTCTAATAAAATTATCTGTCAATACTTTTGTACGTGAATGTACGTACTTGGACAAATTGACTCAGGTGTGTGTGTCGTGCAATGTATGCTTGTATTTCTTTCACTCAAATCTTAAGAAATGTATATTTCAAAAGCCAGTAAGTACGATTTTACTTCTATTTCCCAAATCAGTACAATGATCTTATCTTTAAATTTACAAATAAAATTTACAATTTTATAACTTCTACGAACAAATGATAACTATTCGTAACACTGAGTGATCAGATTGGTCGTTACTTTTAAAAAGTTTAACTTTAACAAAACGAAAGAGACATTTTAAAGTGTTCAAATTAAACTCAATGACAACACATTTTAGTAACTTTATACTAGCTTTGTCCGCGACTTTCATCGTATGCAATAAAAAAAATCTTCATAAAATTTAGATTATATGGGGGTTTCGGGGGCGATAAATCGATCTAGCTAGGAATCATTTTTAGAAAATGTCATTTTATTCGTGTTTTATCGATAATCAACTTAAACATATACTTAACTTTTTCTATCGGTAAGATCGAAAAATATTATTCATATTTCATCATTTTATTATTAAGTAATTCGTACTAAAATATAATTTCCAAAAAACACAATTAAAAAAAAAAACCCAAGCAAAGCTCGGTCATCCAGGTACTATTACATTATTTGTAGATGTAAACACCACAAGGACATATTGAATATTTTACAACACGATTTCACACCATTTTCATTATTTGTTATATAAATTATTAAACAATGCTAATTGACGCCAATACTTCAATTATAACATTACTTTATTTCTTTTGTATTATTCAATAAGTGTTGAGTTGTGTTTGTCTTTACTCCATACAAACACAAGGTTATAGCAATGTTTATTGTATGAAGATATTAATTATTATAAGATTAATAGATCTCTGTATGTATGTAAGTATTGTTAGGAAGAAAATCCGACACTGTGACGGTGTATCGGCGCAACACTAGCCTTATTAAAATGTCAACGCTTATGTCCCCTCACTAAGCAATCTGGTACTGGACTTGGTAACGAAGCGCGCTATTCGTGCTAAAGGTTTCTTACTAATTATATCTAAAATTATGTACTGAAAATCATGAAATATGATGAGTAAACGTTCTACGTACACTCTACATATGACAAAGATTGTAATTTAACCATGTTTAAAACCATCTTTGGATACAATTATTATTCAAATAAATTATTTCTTACATCATTGTAAAAGTCCTGGGCTAAAGGAAAGTTAATGTAACATTTATCTAGATTTAGACATTATTAGTTAGAATCCTTTTTTAATAAGGCTACTGTTGTGCCGGTACACCGGCACAGTGTCGGATTTTCTTCCCAATACTAGGCAAGGCCCAGAATTAATAATTTTTTTAGACTTATATTCCAACAACGGCCATACGTTCCCTTAAAATAGATTCATTAATAACTCCGCAGCGTAACGGAGTTGTAGCAAAATATTTAACGACAAAAAAAGCCATTCGTAAACAGGCAAACGGTACAATAGCACAGCGGATATATCCCATAATTGCCCCGAAAAGAAAATTTATTCGCCAAACAAAAACTCCCTTAGCTTAGTTACTGCCATAATCCAATAAATCGCTGCATCACGATTAGCATATTATGCCAGTAGTTTGTTACTAAACGGAAGTGACCAATCGCGTGCGCCGCCGGAAGTCCCTCCCCCTCCGCCCGGCCGCTTCCGGTCACGTGACGTCATCTACATGACAGACGCCGCGGGGACGCCGAGCAGAACAGACGTGTATAATGTTATGTATTGTCAATAGACTGACGATTACTGGCAGTTTAGTACGAATATAATATTTTCTAATAAAAATTTAAACAAAAAAAAACTTTTTAACATTTACAAACATACTGTTCGCATGTAATGTACTTATTCAAAGCGTTTCCAAAGTTACAAAAGAAATCTTTATAATAATTACTATATAAATATTTCGTGATATTTTTCTTTTGTTCATGACTTGGTTAACTTTTTTTCAATGGGTTGAACTACTTTATAATGAAAACAACATTAATTAAAGAATTAATTTTCCAAATAGATAACGATGTTACATCTCAAGTGAAGCGATATCCGAAACTCGTCGGTCAACACAAACACGCCATGATTTGCAATATTACTGCTAATCTATCAATTTAACCACGGTTTGTTAGTTGCGTCTCTACTCTGTACGAGTGGGGGGGTGTATCTACGGATGAGTTGGCGCGAAAATTCGCCATGTCATTTGTTGGGATGGTTTTTAAGCGCGGATAATCGGGGCATAAGATCCTCGAGGGAGAGCCGAGAGTTATATAGTTTGATTTTATTATCACGGCTGTTTGTCTTTACTGCTAAATTAAATCGGAAGAATATAATAATTTTGGATTCTATTTATTCTATGAGTTCGTTGGATTATGTTTTAGATGGGTAGATGTTAAGTTAAGTTACCAATTTTCCTGAAATTTTCAACCTTACTCCCTTAGTTGTTGTTAACGAAACATAACTAGATAATTAAGGAGCCTGTTTATCAAACACATGAACTTTATTTTAATGTACATTGTCAGAAATAACATATAAAGTACTGAATTTTATTTTCACGAAAAATCTGTCTGAATAAAACCAAAAATCTCATCAAAAGCTACAATATAGTTATACTTATAACTCTATATACCCCTGTACAGAACTGTCGCGCCGTCCTCAAATCTCACTTATTGCGACTCCACAAAAATATCATCGACGTAACAACGCCACTACTGAACGATCGCTAATGGGGCTCTAAACTTGGCGTTTTATTTTTTTAAGTGCAAAGAGCACCATTTTCCGAGTGCACGCAGATACTAAATATTTTGTTGCTATTTTAGAAGGGTATTTTAACGTACACGTTTTGCGAAGCTCGTGAAAGCGCGCCGAATGTTCACTTTTACTTTTTAACGCTGACTTTTTTCCCTAAAAAAATAAATTAAGGGCTAAAACGGATGAAAATCAAAGCGTACACCCTCGCTTAAATTGCTCTAATTCACGGTTGACATTGCCAAAAAAAAATTCAATTAAATTTTCCTAAAGAAAGAGTTTGAATATTAGGGTATTTGTTGACTATTTCGATCCGAGAAATATTAATGCTTTCTTATATTTATTTATTACGACGCATTTTTTGAGTGTAATTAATTTTAAAACAGTATTTTAGTAAAAGCAATGAAATGTTAAATTACCTTTATATTGCATGATGATATGAATTTATGACAAAAAATGTATTATTTTAAAGAAAAATTAATTAAATAGAAAACAATTTAATGAATTACATTTTTTAACTCGGAATACTTAATACATTTAGATTTAACATTGATTAAAATATTAAATATAATTCCACTAAGTCGTTATACAGATTTTAAAAAGTTATAAAACGACTCAGATACGGCACTTGAAACTCAAACATAAAGATTGTAGGTCCAGTCATCTGTAACGGTGTAGTGTGTCGCGGCCCTTACCTTGTACAGCGTTGAAGCCGTATTTAGCTAATTTTAATTACAGAGGACGAACTTGCAAGAACTGCGGGAGTTACCTAAGTTTTTTATAATTTTTACTCTGTGCTACAATTTTGAGTGGGCACTCGTTTTATTTCAACCAGGTCGCTTTAAGTAGGAGGAAGTTATGCGGTAACCTGAGACATTTGTTTTGTTTGTTTTCTTTACGTATTTTGTGTTTTATAAACTCATTCTTCTGACTGCTACATCGACCTATGTCTTAAGAGGAAACAGGATTTTTTTTATTAATGTATAGTCGCGATTCAACGAGGATTTCTTTTTCATTTCCACATTACGGTGCACGGAGTTTAGTACCGACTCACTGGTTTGCTTTGTAATAACACGTTAAGCACAAACATAAATATACAATAATTACAAACATACACACACATTATCAATTTTCTATTATTCATTTTGTATTACAAATATCTTAACGATAAACAAAATACTTCACACTTTCAAAAGTAATCTACAAACGAGTCGTGAAATCGCATATTATTTCCACAAAATTTAACACGTATACCTGTAACAAAAAAAATTGAAAAAAAGAAAAATGCTGCTCCAATGGAAATCCCATCCCGCGTCCGACCTTTTCTGGGTCGATTCTATATGCACAATACGCGGCATATTCGAAGGAAGCCGGTCATTACGGCCCTCAATAGCCGTCGGTGGAAATGGACTTATTGTGGACGCACACGCTGAATCCTCTATGAAATTACATCGAACCCAATTTTGATACTTTCTTATTCAAGTTTAAGAAATGAGATATGGATGTAAAGTCCCCTTTTGACAGGTTACAATATGAATATCATTTAGGGTTGTTTTGTTAGTAACCACTATAACTCGTAAGTGTTTTGAAACTTTTCTGCTGACCATAACAACATTAACAATTCAGTAAAGATAAATTAAAAAAGAAATTAAAAAAATACGCTTTAACAGTCACCCAATTTAATCTACTAAATGTGAATAATTAATCTAGGTACTTCATATTACACCGTCATTAAATTAATTTAAATAGCCACTCTGCGAACAGAGAATCATGATCGTTTTATTATATGTCCCCATCCTCCTGTCATACTGTCACCTAAATTATTTATAAAAAAAAATAAACTCAATATTCGTTCGAGTTAAATTATTAAACTCTCGAAAAAAAACTTCGAGGAGAAAATTCATCGTTATTCACGCCAATACCAGGCGGAGACATCAGCCCGCGCGTGAGATGACAACCAATTTAATTATAAATATAATAAAAAAAAATCTCCAACGGTCCCTTTCGGAGGACTTGCGATCTCCCTCTTCAGCTTGTTTATCGATTTTCATCCTTAACACAACAGCGATAGAGTTTGTATTGTATTTGATCACCAGCAAATACGGTGTTGTCCTGGCTTTCAATATATTGTAGATTCGATTGACGTCACCACAATGAGGGTGTCTATTTTATTTTTATTTAAATTCGGATCTTGCACGTCAAGACGAGGTGGAGTGCTCAATTACGTATGATGGCATCTGAAGCGTTGATTGCTATGACATGTAATTCGGTAATGGGATAAAGAGACATTTATTATTTACAGACTCATGGTACACGCGTATTAAAAATATTAAGGGTCACTTATTATAACGATTTGATAAACTCAAACAAAAGTGTAGCTTTACATAACAGTATTGCGGTTGATTATTCTAGAATATTCCAATAATATTGCATAATAATTTACTCTGTGCTCACCAATATCTTATCTCGCATAATAAACAAAAGAATTCAAACAATATATCAATTAGAGCCAAACAAAGTAAAGCCCGCAGCAACGATGGCAACCCATTCATTACATCAAGGCAACTAGCATCCGACTAAGGCGTGTTTAATAAACACCTCTAAGGAACTGTCGGTCAGTTAATAGCTCTCTAGGGTCAGCGGATCGCTGCGCACAATCGAATAATTAATTGCTGCTCGAATACGAGTACCCGAAGCGCTATTGTAAAGGTGCGGTTTTAGTGTAGAGAGTAGCGGACTACGGCTTCGGTACTGAGAATGTATTGCTACTTTAGCTGTGTACGAGGAGGAGGCACATGCAGTTTACCTCATACAGTTTTTTTCATAAAGGTGATCGCTACTAACAAAACATTGGTAAAAAAAATCCGTCGAAAAATCTGACGTATAATGTCTAAAACAACTATAGAAATTACTTGTTTTTTTTTTAAACAAAAAGATGGTCTAATGTTATGTTTAAATCGCTAATCGACGTCCAGCATGTGATGAGTCTAATGTCGGGTAGTCAATGCAGTTTCTCTCCATTACGCCGCCCACTTACAACGGAGGTGTGAACTGGGCATTCCATAGCTCGACCTTCTCTAATCTCAATAGTTACAATATTACTAACTCTGACTACACATCATAAATATTTACACTATCAAATTATTAAATAAGTTGTCAATATTTTTATGCTGGTTTCTGACACCAAAACCTCTGCATAAAACATATCGTCATCCCTATTATTATCTTTGATAAAATAGAGATAACAATTTTTTTTAAATGCAAATTTTAGTCTCAGAAGCCCGGATTAATCTTTTTATAATATTTTATATATTATTTTTCTATGTGCTTGTTGACGCAGGTATGGCGGGCGGCGGCATGGGCCAGATGGGCGGCTACTACGGCGCGGCGTACGGCCCGCTCGGAGCCAGCATGGCGGCTGCTGCTGCCGCTGCTCAGCAAAGCGCTATCTCTGCTGCACTCACGCCAAATGCACAGGTAACTTGGCAGAGAACCCATCGGCAGTTCCTCTAGTGTTGGATATCCATGGGTATCATTTAACAGTACGCGATCCGATGTTCGTTATGTTAGGAAGAAAATCCGACACTGTGCCGGTGTACTGGCACAACACTAGCCTTAAAATGTCGGCGTTTATGTCCCCTCACTAATCTTTCTGACAGTTGACTTTGGATTGTAAGCGCGCGATTCGCGCCAAATGATTGACATTAATAATGCCTAAAAGTTTGAATCTTAAAAAATAATAGAAGATGCATTATGGTTCCTGACTGTATGTCTATGAGTCTAGAGAAGAATACAAATCAAACGCAACCTCATGCTTCAAAATCCGTCAAGCCTGTATAGACTTCAAGATGGATCATACATACCAAGCAAAAAACATTACCTTCTTATCATTGGGGCAAAAACTGCTTCAGTAAAGTAAAAAAATGGCCAAAAGAAGCCGCCAATGCAAAGCGTTGATGAGATCTCGAATTAACCAGAACGTCAAGGGATGATGTAATTTGATCCGTGAAATAGTTAGCGCCTTGTATAACATAAAAAAGTTTGCCATCCAACATTTTTTAATGTCCTATATCAACCGTTGAGAACACAATGATCTGACACGTCCAAACTCTAGCGCCGTGGGCGTTAAAAAATTAACAGGCGAGTAATAAAACGGCAATGAGTTTACTCTTTCCATTAACAGCGAGGCCGGGATGAGTTAATAATATTTGAAGAGTTGTAATAATTTGCGGCTTTACGTTTAGTCAAGGATGATCTTTTACCATATGGTCTTAAAATACATACCAACTTTTTTATGACAAAAGACGATCGAGTTTTATAAAAAAAAAAAAGGATTAATAAGTTGTGTGAAATAGAATTTAAATCGTGTTATGTAATGATAGTAAGAAACAGATGGTGTGTAGATCAACAAGGGTGACTAACATGATCATTGCCCCTCGCGATCACCAATTATTTGGTGACTACCCACCGCCCTAAACAATATAGGGTTGGATGCTCGGAGATAACATTACGCCTGTGACCATCAACGTTGTCGTTTAAGGGATATTGTTACTTCCGTTTTTAATTATTGTTAAAGATGAGTAATACATCCAAGTCTCTTTGATTTTGAGTATGTCGGTGAATTTATTTTTTAATTTTAATGCAATTTACGAAGACAAGTAAAGTAGTTTATTTTCAAAACATTTTGGTTTCAAGTATCTTTTGGCTTGTAATAATTAAATTAAAAGTAACAGGACGTCTTTTTGTGATTAGTAAAATTAGAGAAAGTATTACCAAGCTTTATCTAAATGTAGTATTATAATTATTGGGTAGAGTAGATATTATTCACCGTTAACAAAATATTTACCATTCAATCAAATGAACTACACGTTTAGTAAATATTTGACAAATAATAATTAATGGCTACCCTACATTCTTCTTAAACAAGACGTTCTCTTAATCGTATGGAATTTAGTTTAAAATATAAATCTTACTGTGGTTTCTGAGACAAAAATCCTCGTTTAAAACATATTGTTATCTATTTTATCAAATGACAGGGATGATATGTTGTTATTGATGATGATGAGATTTAGATCTTAGAAACCCACGGTAAAATGGAATAGATTTTATGTTTTATCTACGTTTTTGAATATGGAGATTTTGTCATTTTCCATCATTTGTAATTGTTTGCAATTAATCAAGTGATAAACAAGTAAGTCATCGAAGTTACGATCGTATTGACTTACACTTAAATAAAAGTACTCGAAAAATAATTTGCCGATTTACAAATCCGGTTAATCCTGTAAAGCGGGTGCAACCCCAAATCGCGCAAACACCCTGTTTAACACATCTACGTCAGAGGCACGAGATTGAACGTCAAATAGAGGGCGAGGGAAGATCGAGGAGTTTTTAAATCCGAGGGAACTCCGGAGGGACGACGTTTAATTGTGCGAGTTTTTGTGTCAAGTAGTGTTTAATCGATTTGTTTCTGTTCTATGAAAGATGTGGCCTATTATTGACTTATATTAGTTAGTTTATGAATTTAATAATAATCAATAAAGTTTTGTTTTAAAATGGTTTTATTATGAAAGGTGTATTGAAAGATAGAAGCCTAAAATTATGTCTGCTAGAAAAATGGCTGCCGGAATGACTGTCTGTAGGTTTATAAGACCACAATTGTTTAAAACATATTGTTATCTCTATTTTGTCAAAGATAGTGACAGAGATGACGATATGTTTCATACAGAAATTTTGGTCTCTAAAACCAATGGTTTGCTCAAGTCTTTAAAAATTAATACTTTACATTAATGGATAAGAGGTAAACATATCCATCCATCCATCTTAACATTCGCATTTATAATATTAGGCTAGATTAGGTTATTTTCAAGATGTTGCTTTTATGAGTTACACTTTTAGAATGAATCCAACTTATTCTAAAATCAGTGTAATACGAGTACTTCCATGTCCGATGTATTACCGGCCCTACAGGGGGACTTCCACCGATACATCAGCGGTTGAATAGCGCCGACACTATCCGATGAAATCGCACATTTTTCGATTAACGCATCGAATCGCCCCCTAAACTCGATGCGAAACAATATAATCAGCTGCAATTGATCGCGCCGCGTTTACCTGATATTAAAAACGGTGACTGGCGCTTTGCTTGCAGGTAGCAAGTTTTTAACGAACCATTGTGATTTTCAGTATTCGATTATTTTGATCGATGACTTATATGGTGAGGTGTTTATTGGTCTTTCACGGTTCATTTGGCCAATAATTAAGCAACACTTTTCGATGCTAACTAAATTTTTGAACGCAGGACTTCGGATGGCGGTCAGATATCATTACTACAACGGTAAAGGAAATTGTAGGTTTATAAAATAATCTTGTGTCATACATAAGTATGTATGTAAATTTACGTAATTTCCACGTTACGTACGTCGTGGGAACTAAAAGAAACCCCATCTATATTACGTCTCCCTTATCACATTAAATTGCCATTCGATCAATTAATATGTGGACAAAAGACAAAATATATTAAATATAAAAGTGGCTATTGAATAAAATTAAAAAAGAATAGACAGCGCATAATTCAAATGCTTCATAATACACACGGTCAAAAAGAACATGAAACATTCCAACCGTTTATAACTCGAGGTGCAATAAACTGGTGTAAGGACTGCAGTAAAACCTCCAGTTGATGTCGCGACGTCGCACTAATCCTGATTTAGCGCGCGAGCCTCCGCCGGCCGTATGTTATGCGTTAACCATATACACACAGACAACAAGGATCTCGAACCTTTCCTATTAACATCCGATAAGACTCTATATTGAATTTGCAATAAGTTTACTTGGATATCGCAAATTAAAATTAATGCAAACATAAAATATCATTCTTCATATGATATTAATTAGGTAATTCTTAATTTCTAAACACGTTTCAACATGTAATTTGAACAAATACTATCATTAAAGATTTCATTTACCAGGAATTCATATAAAAATATTATAATAAATTATATTATCATGCTCATTTTCGTTATGTCAATCATATTTTTATCACGTCTTAAGTATCCTTAAAAATTAGCTAAAAAATGAGCAGCTGTAGAATTAGTCGGCAGTATGTCACATTCGATATTCATATTTTCCTCGCAATATTGTGTACGGCTCACTTCATTAAAAAATTTAAAACTCGAAGCATTATTGCGTGGCTTTGTTACGTTTGATTTGTGTGTCTGGCCGTGTAAAGTACAATACTACATTACGTTATTATATGCTCACTGCTTTATTCGATTTTAAGCCGTGTTACAATAGCATTAAGTGGCTTTTTGTGGTCATCGCGCGATCAAAAATTTGAATTGATTAAAATTTCAATGAATCGCGTTATTTGTAGACGAGATAGATTACAAAATATAATCGGCTTATGAAATTAATCCAACTGCTGAATATACAATATTTTGACCTGCGCCGACGATGCGGATATTTGATAATTACAAGATAATTATTTTAAAGCCTAACACATTAACTATAGCGTTAATTCAAATCATTATAAAACGTACGAGTATCTATGTATTATAAGGTTCAAGGTTCATTTAGACAAATGTAGGAATTCTACGAACAACGCTCGGCAAACGCTTCAGAACAAGACAAACGTATTATGTTCCTATTTGTTTATTTCTAAATGAACCTTTAGGCTTCTATTACGTCTCCTAGGTTATTCATTAGCAAATCTTCCTAATTACAATTAGGTACTTTAAGTTTCCAAAACTATTCACGTGTATCTTATTCTTCTCTCATTGTTCCAGATGGGGTCAACAATGGATATGTCCAAATATTCAATAGAGGACAAATACCGTTACGGTATGTACACTGATCCTTCCCGAAGCTACTTGGATTCCGCTGCTCTATCAAAAGCTTACATGTACATGGACCAGCAGCAACAACGCTCATATCCAATGGACATCAGCAAGATGTATTCAGAAGCATCCGCTGCAGCTATGGCAGGGTTGAGCTCCGCCGTTAATTCATCATCCAGTTTATCGCCCAGATCTCCCGCGGAGTCCCCTGATATGACTCCAAAGACATTACAAGAGAGAGCCGAAGGCAGTTCCTCATCCGGTTCGAATCCTTCCCCTTCTCTGTCGTATTATCAAACATCATCCAGTCTTTTATTGCCCCAGTACCCGGGGCAATACGCGCAACCAACTCAAGCCGGGTCAGAATTCCGGAGGCCGTTGACTGTTATATTTTGACCTGAAGTGTAAATAATTTTGGAAGTTTAACAATTTATTGAGAAACGTCTATATTATTTAATGGATGATTGGAATCGAAGTTTTTGTTTCGATTTTATAGTTCTTGATAATGTGTTTATCAGTACTGGAGTTTTATTTGTATTTAATATTAAAATTTTGAATTTCAAAGTTCCTCTTTCCCCTTTTTAAATGTGTAATTATTTTTATTGTTTTTAATTTAACGTTAGACACGCTGTTATTTGTACATATATGTAATAAAACAGCGTTAACTTAATCAAAAGCTTATTTAAACCAGGTCAATACTAGGCCCAATATAACAATTTAATTTCCTATTTGTTTTTTGGAAAACCTGACTAACCGTGGGTTTCGGAGACCGAGATCCCTGTTTAAAACTGTTTTGTTAATAATAACAGGGACTACAATATGCTTTATACAGAGATTTTGGTTTCAGAAACCGAACGAATATTTTAGCATCTATTATTGATTTAAAAACAATTGCATTAATTTTAATACAAGTTTTTTTTCTTGTGATTAAATGATTCCTTCATGATTTAATTGACCGCAAATTTCTGTAAATAATATTTAATGTAGAAAAAAATATTTAATTCTTACGGCTAATAAATTAAGAATAATTTTAAATAATGTCCAAGTTAACACAACGACATATTAATAAATAATTTTGTAAATATAATTTAAGGCGAACATTCAAATAGTACTTTTAATTCTTAGCAAATATATTTAAAATTGTTATGTTTTAACATGGGCCTTCTATACGAACTTTTACATGCAAATGACATTATTCTGTTTCGTGTAAACAATATTATAAGTATGATTTTTTTTTATAAAAATGGGCCGTGTTTGTGACGTAATGCATTTATTTGTTGCCATAAAAATGTTTTTAAATAAAAAATAATATTTTATGGACTCATATGATTATTTATTTTATTTTTTCGTATTCTTGACATTTGTATTTTATGTTAATTAACAAAATATAAAACAATTAAATTTTTTAATAATGAATTTTTAAAAATTATTTTCAAAAATAAATAATCGATGTGCATTTTTGTTAATAATTAATTAATTTCTTATTCATTTCGAATAAAAATATGTGTAATAATGTGCTCAAATTAATTTAATATTATTTTTATTAATTACAATTCCGAAATTCGGAATTCATTTTTTTCTGTGTACATAGAATGAAAATGTTTTTTTTTTTGTTTCTGTTAACCAGTGAACATTTGTTTTTTTTTAATAATATTATAAGTGTTCTATGTAAATTATAAGAGAATAATATAGATAATTTAATTGTAAAATGACGTCGATTGTACGATGAGACAATTTAAATATTATTAAAAATATTACAAGATAAATAAATTAAAACGTTGAAAATTCCACTTTGTCGTTTTTATTATTTCTTTCATTAATCTTACTTATATTATAAATGAACAGAACATAAACTTGAAGAACACATAGGCTACTAATTATGTTTTTTTTTTATACCTCGCGGATAGAGTCGTGGGCGACAGCCAGTACTTAATATTGACAATTTTTTTACAAGTGTTCCGAAAGCGGGAACACAAATACCTTATGCTTTTAATATCATGTCGGTTGTAAAGGGTGCTTTTTTCGCTGTAGTGGAGGTGGTTGCGGAGGTGTAACTCGCCTCGGCGGATGCGGAGGTTAATTAAAGCGATGGCGAAAATTAAAAAGAAAACCTAAGAATAGAAAAGGATATGTTTTTTATAAGAGAAATTCTAAAAAATAAGGCTGTGGAACTATTCATATGGAAGTTCCGCTCTTGCGGAGGCGAAGTTCATTTTTAGCACTAAAGCATAACTTTTAGATGCAAATGATTTACATCCAAAATATGATATTAAATCTTTCACCAGATACTAAAAGCTGGAAGAAAATATCTTAGCTAATAACACTCGCCAGCGCTTTCATGATTTTGCTACAGCGTTGTGTAATAAAATTACATAAGGATATTATATAATATTAATAACACATCAAACGTAAATATCAAATTTAACAACAACTTTTAAATATAATTGGTTTCTTTTATTTTCATTTAAATAGATATTTTATTTATTTACCTTGCGAGGGCTGATATATATCAGAGTGTTATTCATAGAGATAAAAGACTATTTAGTTTAAAATAAGCAAAACACGCAAATATATTCCGCTAAATCAACATATCATACGCACTCATACTTGCAATGAATTTATAATGACATTATAAATGTTCATTCCGCTTTTTAAATCGCTTAAAATAATAAAAAAAACACCCTTTATCAAAATAACCAAGAAAATGTAAAGCTATTAATCACAACAATAACCTCTTTTCCAATGCAATAAATAACATTTTTGTCTGACAAAGACATATTGGTCTACATATAATACGTGTCCATTTTTAACGCTTGAATGCTCCCCTATGTTTTTTAATAAAATATGCGCACTCGATAGATATCACCGCGACGGCGACGGCGTGGGCTGGGGGTAGTGATTTGGCATAAAGTAAACAACTGGCCTGTCTTTTGTGCGGCAAAATACGCTGAAATAACACAAACAATCGCGAACCCTCTTGTGAACGATAGGTGATAATGTACAGGGTGTTTCAATAATGATAGACGATGTCCGGAATTATTGACCGATTACACATAACTTATTATTTGTTTCTAATACAACAAATTTTTATTTCCTTTTCTGCTCAAGGCTTTTTAAAGGGTACTTTACATTTAGTATCGATTCGAACATACCTAACTAAAGTAGGCATTTCGAACTGAAACGTATAAATGTAACCAAATTTGATTTGTCAAATTTGGTGCAATAAGCAGAGCTGATCATTTTAATAATTTTGCCATCTAAATCTCGCTGTAAATCAACTTTTACAACATCCTGTAGTCAACAAGTAAGCACCTACTCCCCCATAGCTAAGCATTATTATGACAAAACGAGAGAAAATAAATAATGAATGGCGTCGGATGCAGCGACTCAATTGTTTTCATTTCAAACAAAATCAACACTAATAAATACAAAGCACCTCTGCCTCTGAAACGTGGCAGCTACAATAATGTAATTACATTTTTTAATTTAGTCACGAAAAACTAACTTCTAACCTAGTCACTAAAAAACTAACCTAGTCACTAAAAAACTAACTTCTAAGATAGATGTTTTTTGTTTTTCAATTCAAAGAAAAAATGTAATTTTAAAAAACTCGTGTATAAATATCATAAAGAAACAATTGAAGTTTAGAGACTAGCGCTCGCCCTCGACTTCGTCAACGCAGAATTTAAAAAAGTAGCCTACATGCCGACGTGTATTAGCAAACTTCTAGTCAAAGACCCGTCATAATCTGTCCTGTCCGGAGATTACCCAAAACAAACGCACACATGGAGAAAGACAGACAAAAAATTCAAAAATTGGTTCAGACACGCCAATTTTATTTATATGTACACGAGTATTAATAACATGTTGTCATCTCTGTTTTGTTAATAGGTATGATAGGGATGGCTATATTTTAGTTCTACATTTGTGTCACGACATTGGAGATTCACCGTTAGATTACGTGTTTAGAAAGCTTCAATTGTTTTAATGAATGTTCTAACTTAGTTATTAAATCGACACTATTTGTTTGCTATAACATACAATTACGTATGATTGTCGAAGTGGTGTAAGACAAATTATACCCTGGCTGTTATTATCAGTCCATTTTATGGTAACATTTTGGTGTGCATAATCTTTGCATATTTTTTATTGTAAATTAAAAAGTTCACAGGTAGCATAAGAAGTTGGAATTAAAAAAAAACAATTTGATATGTCATCCAAATAAAAGCTAAAAGCGAAACACACTAAAGTTCCCTTAAATGGCGATTAAAATAAATATAAATAAATACCGCTTGACCCGCACGTGCAAAAGTCAATTTGTCTGACAATAGTTTGACCGCCGCCTACACCTTTTGTCTGTATCCAACTTGACAGTTCTCAAGTGTCACCGACCTGTCAACTGTCAAACGACACGTGTCGGCGCGTGCAATTTAAACTGTTATCACGGGATTTGACAGGAGTCTGTCAAAAGTGTGACTCTACAATTGCAAGCTCTATTGAGTCTTTGTGTCAAGGAAATTAATTATAATTCTTGATCAAATTAACAATGAATATTATCCAAAATTGTGAAGAGAGTTTACATCTCTCTCCGGAGATTCTTTCGGTTAAATATTGTATATTTTAAAATTTGTCTATATCCATTATTGTGACCAAATCATGAATATATATTAAAACTAGCTTAAATTAAAACTAGACTATGTCAACATGTTCAACAGTGGTAGAGCCCGCTTTAACATCTTCGCACGAATCGGCCCGGCTCGCCCGGTGAAATACCACGACCACACTGAAGACAGGCGTGAAGTGGAAGCAATTCCGAGTGCAGTCTGATGAGTGTGCGTTCCTGAGGCCTCATTTAGTCCCTTCCCTTCCCACCCCTTTTCTAATAAGGAAAGAATGAGAAGTGGAAGTGGACTTACCGGATGAAAGGATGCATGCAAAAGGGAATATATTTTCTTTCTGTGTATCCTCTCCTCCGTCGATTAAAGTTAGGCAACGCATATGCAATTGCGTATGTCTATGGGCAACGATCACTTCGCTATATTAGCGATTTCAGGTGGCCGCTCGCTCGTTTGTCACCTTCTGATATAAAAAAAAAATGTTCTATATCTGTTCAAATTTCATCCAGATCCGTTGAGCCGCTCCCGTGATACCTCCAAACAAACATCCATCCATGTATCTAAACTTTCGCATTTATAATATTAGTAAGCTGTAAGTCAATGTGATAAAAACGGCACAATAGTTTACATTAATCCTAACTTACAATACTTATGCAAGTACGCTTACATCCAATAATATTATTGCATAAATACATAACAAGGTAATATACATAATTTAGTTAGGTAATTAGTTACGAGTAAACTAACCTTCCAGTTGACAAGCTATAGGATATTACGACTTCTCTCCTCATTTGTAAGAAGCTGTAGAGTTTACCTTGAGAACTACTGCATTACGCGATAATATTGAATATAAGACTTCGAAAGAGAATTTTACTTAGTAAATATTTTTATCTAAGGAAATTAATTAATCGCGTATTTTATTTTTAATCTGCTTTGAAAAATGAAAGTGATTGTATTGTTTAAGGGCAATCGATCTATTTTCCATCCAATCTTATTAATATTATAAATGCGAATGTTTAGATGGATGGATGTTTGTTTTAAGGTATCTCCGGCTGAACGGATCTCGCTGAAATTTTGCATAAATGTAGAATATAATCTGGAAGAACACATAGGCTATTTATTTAGTTTTATTTTAATTTCGCGTGGACGGAATTGCGGGCGACACCTAGTATAGAATTATATAATGATCTTTAGATCAGTTATTTAGAAGGCAAAGGATACATATGTTTTTGTTTTTTTTTATATTTTTTAATAGCAGCTGTGTTGTATCTCATGTTGTTACTTAACTTTTCGTAATCAAATTAATTTGACACTACTCTAGAGCCCTTTCTATGTCTGTTCACTTCATTTCAATTATCTTGTCAAAAGTAACGAGGCTCGATCGGACAGTATAGAAAACGTCAAACGTCTTTGTTTACAAAGTTAGTCGTCATTGTAAATAATTACATTTTTACATTAATATGTAATTAAAGTATAGTTTGAGTTGTCGTGTTCTGATATATATAGAAGCTGCGGATTAAAAAAAAACGATATTTTATTTGCTCTTTAAATGTTATAAACACTTTGAAAAAGAGTTACAATATGGAGTATAGCCAGCCAGCAACAAAACTACAAAGTACAAAACAAAACAAAAACAAACAACAATAAATATAACGTGGACATGGAATAGAAAACTTCAAAATGGATGACTCAAGTTCCTGCCAGTTTTAGGAAGCACATAATTTAGGCGGGCTGTCATCGTCGACGTGTCCGCGCTGGGGGTTGTTCGTATGAAAAACAGGCATTGTGTCCAACCCTCTTAGGACTTTAAAAAAAACCCCTCCCGATATATTTTCTTTAAGATTATACCCTCTTCAATTGTGATATTGATTACTTCAGATACATTGTGTGATTATTGACGTCCTTTTTGTCCGCGTTGACAAGGCTCATTGATTTTTCCACGTTCCATTTTCAAAATGCATTGTAACAAAACAATGAACAGAATTTTTATTTAAACGCAAATGTTATTCCATACTAGCTATAAACATTTACTTTTATCTTTTTTTTTAATTTGGGTACGCGTTTGACATGACTTTCATTTGTACCAGCATATTCTAATTTTTAAGGTACGTGTCCATTCATCCGCGTGTGACGCACAGCACACGCGGCACGGAACGTGTATGTACGTCCAGCGCGGGCCAATGGACGCGTACCTTAAGTGTTCATCGCTCGTCCTGTGTGAATTAAAAAATTAAAAAAAAACTATATTTAAAAACCAGAGCTTTATGTGCAATAAGCTGGTCTTTTATTTATTTTATATTGGTTAGGGTAACACAGAGATACTATGGGTGATAAAAACGGCTATAATTAAATTTAATAAGTAAACACGCGGCCGATAGCAATCTATATGATGAATAATAGGAGAGGCGTTCGTCTGTCTGTCGCGATGAGATACGAAACATGATACTGTGAACCTCACCCTATGCGTTAACGTTTGTTCCTGACAGAACAATTGGGATGGTTATATGAGAATAATTACAACAAAACTGTATAGTTCTATAGACTTTATTCTCAAAATTGTATTATAACGTGCCAATATTAAATTGTTTTGCCCTGTATATAAGAATTAAATTAGTCTTCCATTTCTAATCGAATATAATCACCATAACAACTATAATTAAGTAGATGTATTTTGCTATGCCAAGTTTTCGATCTTTTTTTTTTTTTTTTTATAGTCAGGAAATGCATTTACGCACGCCTACGCCGGGCGGTGCAATGGCGTAGGGAGTGTGGGACTCGCCGGCCACAGAAGGTGACCAGAATACCCACTAAAACCTGACTGCCGTCTGACGCATCGGGACGGGACCACGGGCACGCTTTCGCTCTCGTCCGCGGCCCAAGTTTTCGATCTAACTGGGTAGGAAATTAAAGTCCTTGACGTTGGTAGGATGTGTCAGTTATGGAGATTAAAATATACGCTCAAAACAAACGTATATACAGGGTGCATTCAATATTACAGTGAGAATATGTAGTCAACTGTCTTAAAACAGTTACAGTTATCGCGTACCGGTTACTACGACCAAAATATTGCCGATCCTTCGATGTCATTATAATAGGTTTTGCTTATATTTGTATTAAGTATGAGGCGGGAATATCAAGAAGAGACGAGTGAAGATAAAAATATCTATTGAAAATTTTTCAATATTCAATAAAATATTTTATTGAAACGAAATTTTCAACTTTTATCAATCAACTTTGTGTACTATACACGCTAGAGATACGTGATTAATTGAATTGAATATGTATGCTATTCGTTAAAAGATGGCGCTGTTAGTTATTACTCAATGCCCAACTGCTCATTGTTTCGTGTGTGGACGTGTTTATTTAAGCGACACGTCGTTGAAAAACGTAAGCAGATTGAAGCACACTAAACCCCGTCGCTACCAACATATAAAATCCATTCACAGTAGTTTCGCGTCTCTGAAAATGACTAAAATCCTCTGCACAAATGTGATAAAGCGTAACCTTTATGGTCATATGAATAGGAGCCAGTTTCCTCTGGCAATGTTGTGCTCCTGTCCGCGAGACATTCGCGTATTCACGTATTGTCAACTTATATACGTACACAGACGCTTTTGTTAGTTTTGTGATATTATTCGAGTTTGATGTATGACGGTAGGTATTACATGGATATAAATTTACTGGAATTAACACAATGAACAATAACGATAACAATTAATTTCTTCGGTAAACAGATCTCTCTGTCTCTCTCTCTTTCTCTAGATGCCTCTCCACGTAAAGGAGGTTGAAAGTCAGCTCAGAACTTTAGCCGGTCTTATACCATGCAAAATAAATGTACTACAGTGGCAATATTCGTCCACCCCTTGATAAATAAATAAATAGTTGAATAGCGTAAGCAAATTGCAGTGTCTATTTTCCTTTCATGGTATAGTGACCTGTTAACGCTTCGCATGCTGTTCTTTGCCGAAGAAAAGTCGGGATATAGATTGGTTGTTGTGTATTTGATATCCATTAAATATTTATTCTGATTAGGGATTGTTTAAAACCGAAAAATTCACACGAAAACTTCTTATAAACATATTCAAAGAAAATACAGACGAATTGAAACCTTTTTGAAGTCGATTCAAAAACGTTGAAATAAGGATATCATTAACGTTTATAAATATTATACGTTTTATTAAAAAGGCGTATCCAGTAAGTAGTACATCATTGGTGTATAATATTGAATTGCGATGAGAAGCGTATGTGATGAAGGTTTGAAAACGCTCGTATCTGTAATGGAGGCTTTGTGCGATTGTGTCTTTATTACAGCGAGCATTGTCTACATATAGACAATCGGAAACAACGTTCCATACAATTCAATTACTAGCTCCTATTACTATACACATAAAGGTTAATTTACAAACAATGCTACATAAATATAATTCTTCATTACAAATAGATAGTTCAACAATTTGTGATGTATTTTGTTTACTTTGTTAAGGATATTATAATAAAAACATAAATTAACTTAATTATTAACAAACTAAGAAAAATGCGTCTGCTGCTTTTCTATTTGCTTTAAATTAATTCGCTAAGAAATACTGTTAATCTTACCTCTTACTAGTATAAATGCGAATGTTTAGATGCAAGCATGGATGGATGAATGAAATTAAGGTATGTTCGGATCGGTACAACGAAAATTCGGCACATGTATAGAACATAGTCTGGAAGAACATATGGGTTACTTATTATGTTTTTAATTCACTGTGGACGGAGTTGCGTTTAACATCTAGCGTTTAATATATCTATAAAATTAAAAAGTATAATCAGAGTAACAAAGTATGGAAAACATCTGGCAACACCAGTACAAAGATACATCTTAAAGTTAGTAATTTACAAATATTATAAGTAAAACAAATTTAAATGCATGCAATGTCGCGTTACCTCGCACGGCGCGGCTGATGCGAGGCGCTAGGCAACTCAGATTTGCCTCACAATGCGCCTGACGCGTCTGCGATTCTACCTACCCCTGGTAGGGTGTCTTCAAATCATACTATTATGAGGACAAAATAAGCAAAAAATTAAAACCCATTATAGGTTCCAGAAAGAAGAAAGCAACAAACAAGCAAGATGTTTGTAGTCTGAAATTAAGTAATTGCTACAACAGAGGGATATAAAATGTGTTGCCGACGTTATGGAAAGATTAGTAACATTCTTTTCAAGGTCCTTATACGTATTGTTAGGGAAACATTTATATAGACAAGCTTGTAAAGTTGTTTTATTAATTAAAATGATAAGTAAACACAAACTACATGTAAAGAGAGATATAAAATTTTATACATAAATATTAAAAGATTTATACATATTTACACAGAAATGTCTTTATTTAAGACGAGACACATGGAGACAGGTGCGGGGGTAAGCGGGGTGCGCGGCAGGGGTTGAGGGAGGGGGAGGAAGGGGGTGTCGCACAATGGCCTGCGTAATAATATAATCGGGGAGACGACGCCACTTGCTATTAATTAAATTTAAAATTTTCATTACTATAGGTGCGCCATTGTGCTCGCCCGACTCTCGCAATTATTATCACTTATTATGGAATTTATTTCTTTAATATAACACCTCTTTTTGAATTAAACTGGCTGAAATGACAAATAGATTTTTATTTATTGATACCTTTTTTAAACTTTCTCGTCGACTAAAGATTTAAGATAGTTCGAAAGAGCAACTTCACAAAATAAAACTATAGACTAAAAATTCAATTACATCAATGTTGCTCAAATGATTTCCTCACAGCTGGTTGAGTTCGACCGGCATTCATTAAAAGCCCTCCTCCTAAAATTTCTGCCGAGTCATGACCAGTAGATCCATCCCACAAGGACATTTCGTTACGGCCGCACTAAAACACCAAAAAAGCCATGGGAGCCGAGAATTCCTCGACACCATCTTGTTATAATCTTGAATGACCTTTTTTATTGCACCTCCTTCGCTTAAACGACACATAACCGGCCAGACATATCGATGCGTGGCAGAATGAAAAAAATACTTTTGCCTTTAGTGTCTATGTAATAAATTTTTAAGTCGAAAATCGAACGCGTGTTCGAAATTCAAAAAAAAGAATGTTCACGAATAATTTTGTCAATGAATTTGACAAAAAATGGAAGTCGAGTTCGCTTGTCCGTGGTTTTATAGGACTATGTTTTTTCTTCTCACTTCCTCTTCTTTCAAATGTTTTTTTTTATCTGTCCTATGAATGTATTGCGATAATAAATGGACAGGTGCTATTTTTATAGAGTTGCGGCCGATGATTAGGCAAACGGGTTGTTAGCTCCCTTTTATTGTCAATGGTCCATTTACGATATACCGACATGACTTTTTATTTAGATATTTTTTTAACCCTCACACCTTTGGTAGCGGATCCCTCTGCTTACAAAGCTATAAGATTAATTACTTCTAAATATTAAACACAGTAGGTCTACCTTAAATCCCTGACTATTTATTTTTATACAATATGTATCACTAGCTGTCGCCCGCGACTCCAGCGGCGCGGTATTAAAAAAAACTTGAATAGTAGCTTATCCTTCCAGACTATGTTCTACATTTGTGTCAAATTTCAGTGAGATCCATGCAGTCATTCTGGATATACCTTCAAACAAATATCCATCCATCCATCCATCCAAACATTCCCATTTATATTATTAGTAAGATGCATAATTTCGTTTGAACTTTCTACTATATTTGTGGGGTTTTATTAGCAAAATACATTGTATCACGCTTGTGTGTATGTCATGAATTATATAATCAAATAGGTTGTTAAGAGCGACGTGTGAGCATCGCTCGCGGTGTACCCACAGCCTAAGTCCGCAATCCTTTACCAAGTATTGCACAACGAACTAGAACAAACCAATTAATTAAAAAGCAAATCTCTCGAACGAAGAAGCCGATCTCCGGTGCTGGTTTTAATTATTGGCCCATTGAGTTGGCCTGGCTGTGACGCCGCACCGCACTACAATAAACTTCGTAGCGCTGAATAATTGGTTGGCTGTATTCAATATAATTGGCTGTATTCTAGAGGTCCGACCGAGGCCCAATCAAAGTTTGCGCGACAATGCACTGTTGGCGTACCTAATTGCCAATTGCTGGTATGATTTTGTTCGAAAGTCTATAGATTTAGCGACCGCCTGTCTATAATAACGTTTGTAAAACTCCCGGATTTGAAAATGGAACTGAAGGAGTTTGCGCTCGACGCTTCCTAACGAACGTTCTGTTTACAAATCAAATAACTTCGCCGTTTTTATTGTTTATTATATTTGATTGGAAAATTGTTAAAATTCGATTTGTGAAGAAGTGTTTATTAAGCAAAAGACAAAGTTACTTAGTTAATGATAACGTATAACTTAGCAATGAAACAAATGACTCCAACCACGCGGGATTGAAATAACTAAATTAGTAGCCTATGTGTTCTTTCAGACCATTTTCTACATCCATACCAAACTGCATCGAGATCCATTGATCCGTTCACCGCATCCATACATCCCAACATTTGAATTTATAATATTAGTAAAATAAACTGAAAAGCTTAGATGCACAAACTATAAATACTGTTAGGAAGAAAATTCGACACTGTGCCGGTGTACTGGCGCAACACTAGCCTTACAAAAATGTCGACGTTTATGTCCCTTCACTAATCATTCTGACACTTGACTTTGTAACGAAAGTACATTCGCGCTAAAGGATTCTAATTAATAATGTCTATAAAAACATAGGTAATTTTATTCTTAAAATGAATAGTATAACTAAAAGGTCAAAATATCAGCTATTTAATAAACCATATTAAGGTTTCACAAAGACGGGAATCAATAGTTCCCTTTTCTCGGACTGTCCACTTGGGTTAATCCCGTCTTTGTTGGAGGTTGATAAGTCAAGCCGCGGGGGAGGCTAGGTGCAGGGGGAGACAAGACTCTCAATGGACACGACAAATATCCCTCGACGGCCCGACCTAATGCTATTGAACTTTCCTTAAATACTGTAAGAAGGCTTGTTCGACATTTGAAGCCTTGAATGAATTCACGCGCTCAAAAACTTAATGGTGATTTAAATAGTCGCTTAGTATAGATCTCTCATACCAGTTAGTTAATAGATAAATCGATAAAAACTCTTAATGATAAGATTAAGAAGGCAGATCACATCTAATCATATTATATTCGACGATTTTTTCTGTATAACTCCAAAAACACAGACACTGTTTAGTTAAACACGTGTTTTAACCCTTTAACCGCCGCCACTTATGAACGTCAACCTTGTAATAAGAGAGTTAGCTTTAACCTGAAATATGCATCTGTTCATATAACAATTCTTTTATGCGATGCTTTTTTTAACGAGCAATGTTGTATTTTAAGACACGAGATGAAGGAAACAAGATGTTACAGCGTCCATCATTTAAAAACCGCTAACAAAGTAACCTAAAAAAGCACCTGTCCGATTCCGTTTTTGTTTAAATGCGTTATGTAAAGGATTGTGAGGGTTCACTATCAACTATAGTTAGGAACTTTGTTTCTTCGTCAGTGGAAGCCCACTGTAAAATCGATATGTCCGTCCCCACATTGGATAGATATCGTTCAGGTGTATTGTAGTGCACCGAATTAACAATTGAATGCGTTACAAAAGGCTCGCACACGCCGCGTACGTCGCGCCCTCTGTTGTCCAATATGCACGTCTGTGAAGCATGATTTTATTTACAATATTATAATACTATATGCAAAACCTTACTAGTATTATAAATGAGAACGTTTGCATGGATGGATAGATGGATGGATGTTTGTTAGATTATCGCCAGAAGAGTTGAATGGATTTCGATGAAATTTGGCATATATGTAGAACGTAGTCTTAAAGCACATTTCCTACAATTTTTTATACCGGAACGAAGTCGTGGGAAATAGCTAGTAAGATATAAAACAACGTCTAAAATTGAATTATTAGCATTTTTACGTAGCAAAAACAAATTATAATTCGTGTTAGTTTTTTTCCCAAATAACTTTCGTGTTAACAGAGTTATAGGCGAACAAACAAAAATTATCACAACTGAACCCAGTCTCCCCTACCTAGTGTTTTGGACCAAGGTAAGGTAGTTTAGTGAGAAACTAGAAATAACCAAACTTCGAATTAACTATTCAAAAAAATACAAACTTGTTATACAGTAATGATTAACCTGTCATGTTTACAAACACAACAAAACGGACTCTTTGTAAAAACTAGTGTCGTCAAACGGTTATTTTTTATTTTAATTAAAGTTAATAAGTATTTCTCATCTTTAAATAAAGGATGGTTTCGATCATGAGGTTTGAACCTGTTCTTTAATCAGACTGTGTAGTGTGCTACTGAGCCGCCGCGGCGCAGGTACGGGCCGCAGAGCCCCAGACAATGGTATCGATCCGCGCGCCCCCTACAGCCGCCACTGCTAGTATTTGGGACACCCACCAACCCACACCCCTAACCGAATTTCTAATATGTACATTCATTCTTATACAGCGCTATAGGCAGAGTTAAGCATAGGCCGAAATATTCAATATCGAATATTTCATTATCCACGGCATTTTAAGTAACATTTTTAATGTATTGAGACTTTAACGTACTACAGATAGTTCAAGGACACTAGCTACTTACGTTACTTAGCTTTAATTTGGTGTTTGGACAAAAAGTGAATGACAAGAAAAAACATAATATAATTTGAAGTGTTCTTTCTGATTTTCCAATTGTTAGGAAAAAATCCGACATCGTGCCAGTGTACCGGCGCAACACTAGCCTTATTAAAATGTCAACGTTTTTGTTCCCTCACTAATCAATCTGATACTGGACTTGGTAACGAAAGCGCGCCAAAGGATTCTAACTAATAATGCCAAAAAGAATGTCGGTAACTTGAAACAATTTAGCACATAACGTTTGATCGCCAATGAGTTTGTAAGGCGTTCCTTGCAGGTCGCGGGTCGCGAGTGCGAGTCGCGACGGCCACTCCCCGCACGCCAAGCGCACCACAATACCTAAACAATGGAGCCCCGACAATGGGTACAAAGGGCCCGCTGTCTTCCCATTGTGCCGCACAAAGGGACGCCCCGCCCACAACAAAGGCGGCTTTGTTTCATCTTGAGCTACGGCCTCCGATTGGCTGAGACGACCGCTCACCACTTGCCGTCACTTGACCACCCGCCGTTTGAGGAATGCGTACAAAAAACTATCAAGATGCTATCTTGCATGCTACTTAATTTTTTCAACACTCACATGAATCTGCACTCTATTGTAAGCTAAGAGGATACATTTTGTTATAACAGTGTTATGGAGCGCTTGAGAACAGATGCTGTTAATCGAGCGATAGGGCTTTGATCTGAATTGACAGCTCTCTATAAATACGATACTGGGTATTGAAGTAGGTAGCAAGCGATTTTGAACCTTATGTTTTCCTTGAATGGCAAATGAACATATACGTATTATCAATTGGTACCAACCTAATAAAACTTTTTTCAATTGGTAAATAATCGTTTTGACATTTAGGTTTAGTACGTACACTGGCAGTCAATACATGTCTTAAATTAAAAACCTAACATTTTAAGAAGAAAGTTAAGCTACTAAGCTTTTAAAAGTTAAAAATATATAGAATCTATCTAGTAGATATTTCCTCTATACGCTTATTTAATAGATGGTTCATAGTAGATTTTAATATAGACTGTTTACAAAAGAGCGTATGTTTAATCGACTTCAAAAAGGAGGAGGTACCCAATTAGTCTGTTCGTCCGTTTTAGTTACATTTTAACATCGTTATTCTTTTCAAGTGTAATTTTAAGTGACTGGGTAATAGCTATGTAAAATATTCAATATAATGATATATTTCCAGCACAAAACGAACTATTACCGAAATCACTTAGTATATAGTCCAGACGAGGTAACTTGTGCTCTCGAGAATGGCAAAATTGGCGAGTGGAGTGCGAGCGGCAAGGGGCAAACACGTCGGAGTGTTTCCCCAACGACAAATTGGTACTCGACACGACCTGAGACGCTGGAGCACTCTAAAACCCTAATCATTTACAAATTTATGTGACATTTGAACATCCAATTATATCATAATCATTGCATCAAAACAATAGTTAAGCTTTTTAGTTTCCATATTTTATTCCCGCTGATAATTTTATACATAAATGTTTAAAGGATTGATTTACATTTTCATGCTACCAATATATTAAAATTTCTTTTCTTTTCTTTTCACTTTATTATTAAAGTTATTGTTACAGTTTATTCATAATTTCTAACTAAAATAGAGAAATCTGTATAAAATAAGTTATTTCTTTTAGTATCCTTCATAATTACTAAGGACATCTATTGAGACCGTTCAGAACTATCAAGTTCAGCAAACAACGCCATCTGTAATGGAATGTAAGAAATAAGATGACGCAGTAGACATTGAATTTTATTGAATGTGCGATAGATGGCGCTATTCAATTTTCGTCGTTCGGAAATATATTAAATCGTAAAAAAACAGATAATAGTTAAGAATCCAATTCCCAAGTGCGCTTGTGCTATTAAACTAATGTAATTACTTATTCTATATCTTGTCAGCTATTTATTATTTAAAAGTGAATTAAAAGATTAATCAGTTGGTAAACTTATTAATTAGTGTTTTAATTTAACCACAAATAAAAAGGATGTTTCATAAAATTATTTTTAGTAGTTTGTTTTTTTAAGAATGTTGTGTTTTGATAATACAATATTGTACGTAAATTAAATATTATCGCTTTATAAGAGTGATTGTAACGGTGTCAACTACACCAATTAATTTTAAAGTAATGCACAATATGATTTTTTGATATTGAAATTTGGATCGATAAAAATCAGATACTGTTCAAATATTTTAACCTGAGACGTATAGACCGTGTGGCCTAATGGATAAGGCGTCGGACTTCGGATCCGAAGATTGCAGGTTCGAGTCCTGTCACGGTCGATCACCAACCTTTTTGCGGTTTTACTTTATTTTTGGATATTAATTTGACGTTAAAACAAAAATTATTTACTAGTTACCAATAATTTCGTTTATTCATGCAAGAAATTACATAAATTTATCTTAAATCATTTTTTTATTAAATTTACACAGTCAACAAAAAATACATGATGTAACATCTTATCATACGACACAGCATCTCCATGATGATTAGTCTTTTTTTGGGAACAGTCCACCCCACGATCCTTTTCGTGTTCCCTACCAGCCGGTGATAATTTAACCATGTGAATATTTTTTTTTAAACCTTGAGTTTATAAGAATTTAGTGTCTGTTGCGGTATTTAAATGTAATAACAAATACAGACGAATTGAAAATGTATTTACATTTATTTAATTGAATATGTATATATTTTAAATTATAATTAGGTCAATGATATTCTTATATTTTGTACTGTATAGACCTATAATTTAATGCCACGAATTATCGATAGATTCGATTAAAATGAAAACAAATGCATTTGTTATTATTATGAAAAACATTTGAAATATTCCATTTAATCTTTTTCATTTTGTAAAACCTGTAAACTGCCCTCTATTGACGATATTGCAAGACATGCAAAGTCCACGCGCAAGGTGGCGCCGTAAAAAGTTTTGACACGATTTCGTAGGTGGCAGGCTTGGAATAAAAATCGTTTTACAAATCTCAAATGCCGATGACAACCCAAATATTTACTTATATTCTGCGCTATAAAATTCGCGACCGACCGCTACACCTTTATGAAATTTAAAATGATAAAAAATTATGAAATTGTTGTCTTTCATAGTCAGATTTTTTATTTACGATATTTACGTTTATAAAGGATTTTTTGTTTTCTTTTTTATTTCATCTTTTATCAAATTTACAACGGTATGAATTATGACTTTTTGGTTTTATGTAGCGTTTGTAATAATTTTATATCAAGAATTTAACTTATTAATACGATACTTACGTTAATAGTTGCTTTCGCCAACGTCCATACCACGTTGAACACACCGGTTCTCGTCCGATCACCGAAGTTAAGCAACGTCGGGCGCGGTCAGTACTTGGATGGGTGACCGCCTGGGAACACCGCGTGATGTTGGCTTTTTGATTTTTTGAAATTACATGTTTCATGTAAGGAAAATTCACCTGTAAGATTAAAAACCAAATTGAGTTTGTATATTCTGTGTATATACGTGAACGTGAAGCAAAATGTATTACTTTTTAAGTAAATTGCGGGATTGAATAATTGAGAAATTTCACCAATTTCACAATTTTATTGATAATATTAATCAAAAATTAAAAAAAAATATTATTATTTATGGTCGAATGGATGACAAATTTTGAAATATACATATATACCAACTCGCGACCACTAGTATATTTCAAAATTATTTATCATAATAAACCGTTCAAATAAATCTCTGTAATGGAAATAATTTCGCCTTTCGTCGGGACTTGCAAAGATTTTCCTTCAAACCGCTGTAATATGCTCGACCGGCCGGATATGAGCGCCTTTTGACCGGTTGCGTCCGGATCAACGGCTTCAAGCATATTCGCCGCCTGAGGGCGATTTGCTCTGAAAAACCGATTCTAGAACGGACAATGGATAATTTTTGAAGGTATTTTACACATCGACATGTCTGTAATTTTATTGCAATCATCTTCGTTTATTAAATTACTTAACAAGAAAGGACTAAATTATTTTCTATATTAAAAAAAAAAAAAAACTACTGATGAACTATTTATTATATGTCTGTTTACATACCGGAGTTTGTGGCTTTAAATTTTTAGACGTGACAAATATTTTGCCCATGTAACATTATTCCTTTCGGGAATAAATAAGGGTAACTCACATAACTAACAGTCGTGGTTATGCAAGGGGCCGAAAATAATCAGTCTTTCTTTGGCGAAGAAGGCCCTTTTAATGTTGCTAATTTAAAATTAAGTCACTTGCCTCTTTTCGGGCGATCGGTCTGTATGGTTTATAAGTGTCGGGGCAAATAAATTGTTTGTAAGTTTTTAGGGTTCCGTACCACATAAAAAAAACGGAACCCTTATAGGATCACTTTGGTATACGACTGTGAGTCAAGACTCTTTTTTTAATAATGACCTTTTCTGTAAGCACTTTTTTCTTATTACTACAGATAATTGATATTTGTTTAAAGTCATTGGCGATGTAACATCCCGTGGTAGCCACAAATAAAACAATCCTCAAGTTACCTATCACACCTCAGGAGATTTAGTTAAACGTACACACATGTTTTTAACTGTTTTTTTTGTTTGTTGTTTGAAATGTTAAAAAAACGCATGTGAACTTACCGAATAGTTCATCAAACAACACATGTTGCAATTAATAAAAGTCTTCACTCCAGATATTAATTTTCTAAATTTTCATTTTTGGATATCTCGGAGTCGCTGTAATGTTATGCTTGACCGGCTGGAGTCCGGATATGAAAGCGTTTGTCCAGCTGCGTCCGAGCCAGTCGCTTCTAAATTCTCTTATGAGATTTTCTTCAAAAAATCGTAAATATAAAATTTTGCGTTTGAAAATACTCGACTATTCTCTTATTTGAAAAATTGGCTAACTAGTTTCGTAGTTAATTAATTAATATCTAATCCCTTAACATACGTTCTTACGGTTGAACGGACGATGCAAGACTGATGATTTGAGCCGGTGTACGAGACCGCGATGCTTATTTATGTGTCTACCCTCATTAATCTGTACCTTTTAAATGACAGTAGAGGAGACCGTGGAAGGTCGATCTTCACCCATCTGATAACCAGATGGGACATATTAAATATTATTGATTTATAAAAATACTCAAATTAACTTGATTTTTTTAAAATTGGATTAATATTAATCAATTTTCTTTCATTAACTTCTAACTTAATAAGCCAGTGAATTTCATCTCGACTGATAGTTTTTAACACAGAAAATATGCCTAAGTAGTCTTATATAGTTATTTAGGTTCATGAATTTAGACATAAATGAAAATACTAAACCTTGCTATCTTTTGTCGGCTATTAATTATTTGACTAATAATCAAACTATACAATAATTAAAAAAAAATAATGTGCATAATGCATGTGAAAAAGTGTTCATTGATGTACTTTATCTAAATATATCTGTAAACGTAATTGAATTTTATTTTTGCGAAGAAAAACAATTGTAACAACGTTCACAGCTCAGTTATGTAGCGGTCTACTGGGGACCATCCCGGCGATGAGGCGTCAACGAGAAATGGAATTTTTCCATATCCATGTAAATTCTATCGCGCCTTGATCATTTTTGCTCACAAAAATTTGTTTATTTTCGTTATAAAATTGGATTAATTGTCCAATTCGTACTAAAAAAAATATTTTATTATTGATGTTAAAGATCTTATTATTTAAACGATTCTTACATTGCTAAGAATTGATTAAGAATTGCATTCGCCAACGTCCAT